>NC_090933.1:291085988-291395664 GCF_040938575.1 Ambystoma mexicanum | reverse complement strand
TGTCACATGTGTGTTGGGTGTGGTTATGCTGCCAGTGATGGAGTTTTTTGCTCAGTGATTTGGATGATCCCAGTGATGGTCACTGTCATGCTCAGTATATGTATTGTGAATGTCTGTGCACCCGGATGTGCACCTTTGTGCAGGGTTGCAATCTTTTAACACACTGTGGCTGCTGATGCATGTGTTACACACCAAACAGCTTTCCGAAACTGGTAGGTTTGATGGGTGTGTCCATAAGGGTGTTTGAGGCTGTACATGTGCTTCAGGTGAATGTGTGTCAACACCTCCACATGTGCCTCTGTTGTATCTTGTCATTGATTTCTCCATGGCATACTTAACGTGAGACACATCTGTGTAGTATTTGTATCTGCCCAACTGGTGTACTAGGTTGGGTGGGGATGTGATGGCCCACTGATCACTCACACTTCTAGGGATGGCTTGACAACACATTCATGTGGATTTGCAAATACACTCAGGTGGTAGTTCTCCCCCATATTTTTATGGCCGGACATTTGGAGTCAATTTGCTCAGGAGAGGTGTTATGGTGGACCAGTAGTTACACTGGACATACAGTGACAATGTCAGTAATTGGGGTTATGACAAATACAAGTTGTTTCAGTGATTGTGGACACAAAATTGTATGGAAAAACACACAGGTTGTAGTTTAGATGATGTTTGACCAATGTCCATCAAAAAGTTACAGTAGTGTGTTCTGGTTGCACACCGGGAGTGGTGACATTTCTGGTGGAATGTGTTGGGTATTGGGCTGTGTACTGTCATGCGTTGGATTTTTTATTTGGGCACAGTTCTTGTGGGGTGCAGTCCCAGGAGGATTCTGCCTTTTGTGGCCCTGTCCAGGACCACGATCCAGCCCTCACTGCATTCTCCTTGCCTGTGCGTCAATCTGATGTGCTTAGTTGTGACTCACATTCAACTCTGGCTGTTTTGTTCAGCTTGGTGGGTGTCCAGTGGTCAAGATTGCTGGCAGAGTTTGTCATCGTCTACCTCACGATGCACATCAAGCTCTTCCCATGGGACCCCTGGCAGGGACGCACATTGGCCATAACTTTGGGTCTCACTTCAGCGTCAATTTACCCTCAAGACAATGGGGCAGCACATGCACTGAGGGCACACAAGCCTAGTGTGGGGTGTTTGCCTTCCTGCCTTTCTGTTGCACACATACAGGTGCAGGTGGGGCATCCACATGTTTCACCACACAACCACTAAATTGGGTGGACAGTTCTCATCCACTGTTGTTCCCCCACTGGTGTGTGATGATTGCAACAGCAATGTGACATTTATATGGTTTGGACGTGTGCCCTATTTTTGGATTGTGGTGCACCTTGTGTGTGCTTGTCCTTTGAGGGTGATGTGTGGGGTGTTAAGATGGATTTGTAAACTTTGACCTGTTCGGCAGAGGTTTAGGAGGCCACCTAGTTTAGTGTAACAGGAGAACCTCCTGGACAAGCAGACCTACCTAGGTAGCTTGGGAGGCAGTCCACTAAGTGTCAGGAGGGGTGAGAGTGATTGGAAGCCCAAAATGAGCACACACAGTAACAAACCACAAATGACTGTTAGACAAATGTATATGAAAAATATCTATACATTTATTATCATCTGGACCAATTGATACCAGTAAAGTTTAGTTATATAAAAACAGTAACCACACAAACACTTTATTAAATAATATATATAAAATAATGTGACAAAGGAGAAAACACAGCCACAACTGGTAAAGAAAAGGGTGAGTTAACACACTAGGAGCATTAGACAAAACTTCACAGTTATTCCCTAACTTTCGAGTCCTGCCCTATGAAGGGGGGAGCCTTGTGCTGAACAGTACAATCGTGCATAAAATCTCACGATCACGCAGATGGAACAAAAAACAAGTCTTCTTGAGGGGGCTGTCAGGCGAGTCAGGCAGGGGCTTGAGGTGATGAAGAATTGGTTCCCACTTTTCGAATAGGGACTGCCCTTGGCGGCATAGCAGTTTCCGAAAGGTGTGTATAGCTCGGGAGCGCAGGCTAACCAAGCCAAAAGCAAATACCTTTCTAGGGATAGTCATGCAGGGGTCCACCGGTAAGTGATGCAAGAAGTCACCAACCCTCGGCACAGTCTGGACCAAACTAGTAGGTTCGAGTTCTGCAGTTTAGCAGCACTCGGCTCCCAACGGCTGCAGGATGGAACAATTGTCCGTGAAGGGACAGTTGCCTTTTCTCAGCTTCCGAAGGAGATGCAAAGAAAATTCCGGTGCAGGGCACAGGAGAGCAGGTCAGCAAGGCACCTACAGTGACCATCACCAACATGTAGTGATGCGGGAATCACAGATCTGTGTGGCGTTATGCACTTTCTTTAATCGGGACTCAGAGGAAATAGGCCTACGAAACCAGACCACACGCAGGGGATGCTCCAAGTCTTGGGTTTCAACACGAGACATCAGCGGTTCTGCAGAATACCCTGAGGTAGAGCTGGACAGTTCACTTAATGGCCCAAGAACACTTCCAAAAGGGCTCCTTCTATTGGTAAGCAGGGTCACAAAGAGCAGTTGTTCCCACTACTCCAAAGGGATGAAGCGCCTTGGCAGGCCTTTTTGATTGATGAAGAAAACAGGGTTCTGATGGGACAACAGAGGGCGAAGGGTGCCAAACCTTCCAAAGTTTTTCTGGTGGATTCACAAGGTAGTTTCCTCACAGCAGGATACTTGGCTCCTTCTGTAGTTCGGGAAGGACTCAGGTGATCGACATGGAATGGATGCAGAACCCCTTCTCTTATCCAAGATTAGCTTTGCTCCAAAATCGAGTACATCCAATTGAAGATCTGCTCTCATGCAGGCATCCCAGTCATGGACCAATCACGGTCCACAGTGGCCCCAGTCATTCAGGCACTCCAGACATCCTGGCACTACCAGTGTGGATTGGGACCAGACCAGACAGTCCCAACCGTTTCCTGGACACACACGCGACAGGCAGAAGCCCGCAAAAGAGATCGTTTTTTGCGGGAGGATGCATGCCCAAATAAGGAACACCTGGATTACTCTACCTAGGAGAAGGCAAGGGACAAAATGGCCAAAGGACAGAAGAAAATAATTTGTGGCTCTGCCATTTTGGGACCTGGCCACAATCTTGAACCAAATGCAGTAAACACGATATGATCCCATAAAAAGAAGTAAAACACTTATACAAATAACTGCTGCCACCAGTTCATCCTAGGCACACGTGAACAATTACCAGAAAATCCTTCAAGGGTATCTAGGGCCATAAAACAAAAAGGACCCCAGCGCATGGTACTGGAATGTACATTGTGCACTATTAACAAGTTACCAAGAAATGGCAACATAGTCAAAGTTTAAGGGAATCATGGTTTCCCAGTTCTGACAGTATGAAGGACATGTCATTTTCCCCATAACAAGTGAGCAACAACCAAGGGAAGCGCAGCTGAAGGCTATGCTCCTCTGGCAAAAGTCAGTATAGCCAAACAAAAGCAAAATGTTTGGGGGGGTCCAAAAAATGGAGGGAAAACTACACATTTATGAAATCTTTCATAACATGGGGTTATGTGTGTGGTGTGGTGATTGGTGGAAGTACAGGGGTTAGGTTTCTTGGGTGTAGGCGCACTTTGCATGTGGGTGGCCCTGTTTCGTGGGTGCACAGGGGGGTGGGAATAGTGGGTGTAGGTGCTCTTTGTATGTGTGTGGCTCTATTTCGTGGGTGTACAGGGAGTGGGAATAGTGGGTGTAGGTGCCCTTTGCATGTGGGTGACTTAGTTTGGTGGGTGCAAACAGAGTAGCAATGGTGGGTGTTGGTGCACGCTGCATTTGGGGTACGCAGATTTATTTTGTTCATGGGGTTGTTGATGGTTGGTATGGGAGCTGCTAATGGTGATTGCTTGTGGGTACTCGCAATGCTATTTATGTTTTTTTCACTGCATCTGAGGTCACAGGTTGAAATGTGTGCAAAACGGTTGGTTTCGGTGGCTCCTTGGTATGCACTAGGGGTGCGTTGTGGGCGTGCCAGGTGCAATCCTATTTTCCTTGCACTATTGTTCCCTGCTTGTGCTTATTTCACACGGACCAAACATTTTGGGGAGTTATACACAAAACAGAAAGATATGGAAGGGAAGTTGCCTTGCATGGTGTTAGGAGAGGAGGTAGATGTTACAAGCAGGCCCCTCCAATTAGAAATGAAAGAAGTATGTGAGGCAGTAATTAAACAGAAGTGTGACAAGGCTCCAGGCCCCGACCTTATTCCAACATACCTCTTTAAAGATGCACCAACGATATGGGGCCCCATGTTATGGCTCCTCTTTAATGCATGCCTGAGATTGAATTGGGTCAATCATGGCGTATGGCCATCATAATTCCTATTTATAAGAAGTGAGGTAGGAGTCACCCATTCAACCTTAGGCCCATATCATTGCTGGATGGAGTGGGGGAGTGGGGAACATTTTCATCAGATCAATTTGTGTCCACCTTCAGGAATGGGCAACTCAAAACGACATAATTGACCACCTCCAGGCGGGGTTCCAACCGAGAGTTAGCACATTAGATCAGGCATTAAGACTCCACCTTGTCACTCAGAAGTATGCGATATTAAAGAAGATGAAGGTGTATTCTGCCTTCGTAGACTTGAGGACCGCATGCGATTCTGTGTCAAGGATAGCCCTTTGGAAAATCTTGGCTAAAAGTGGAGTTCCCCAGGGGTTGCTTAAAATAATAGTACAGCTTTACACAGAAAATAAGGCAGCTGTAAGATGGGACCTGGGGGGTGAACTAACAGAGCTGTTCGATGTCAAAAGAAGAGTCTGACAGGGTTGTATGTTTGCCCCCATACTTTTCCTGATATACATAGATGAGGTGGTGGCCCATGTAAGACGGGAATGCTAAGAGCCCCCCAGATTGGGTGTAGAGAAATGTCCCCTACTGTTTTTTGCTGATGACGCAGTTGTTTTGTCCATCTCCCCTAAAGGACTTAAGACCACATTGGAAGCATTCCAGGAAAAATGCACTGAGTTATCTTTGGAAAAGAATATGTGCAAGAGTAAGATCCTGATATTCCGTCCGAAGTTTTGTAAGTTCACTAAAATGTTGGTTCAGGTCAAGGACAATGTCCTGGAACAAGTACAGGTATATGACTATTTGGGCATTCGTTTTAATGACCAAGTGAACTGGCCCCCACAAGTGAAGAAAGCCACCTTGCAAATGTAGAAATATGGTGGGGGGAGGTATAACGAGATTTTTCTATGGGCATGAGCAAGGTGCAGTCTCACCAGCAATTATAATTGTATCTATTCAAGCCAAGTCAAAATCAAGTTGTGGAGCTGAATTATGGGGACATGCTCTCAGCAGAACGAATAGTCCTAAAGAAATTACTGGGCCTACCCAAATCAGCTCCAGCTAACCAAATATATTTAGAAGTGGGAATTAGCCGAATAAAACAAGAGGTTTATTTTAGAACTGCTCTTTTTTGGCTAAGAATCTGGTCCATCCCTGAGCTTAATACCTACCAAAAAGCAATAACCCATGTACTTGACTCAGAGGGTGGTAGATCCCTCCTGTGGGCACGACAAGTAAAAGACTCATTGGATTGTTTGGGGTTGATAGACTTATGGCACAGCCCACATTGTACAACAGAGGGACATAGAGCTAAAGTAAGCCAATTTATTGAAACAGAATTAGATGCCAATTGTAGTAATTCTACAGGGGGAATTTTATATCTAGAAAGCAAGACGGGCTGGGGTTTCAAAACTTACCTTGCCATGCTAAGGCCACCAACCGCGTAAACTGTATGTTAAGTTAAGAGTCACCAACTTATCTCTGGCAAATGTCACTAAGAAATGGTCTACAAACGGTAATGGTACCTGTCCATTTTGCTTATCAGTGGAAGAACCCCAGACACATTTTCTGTTTTTTTAAAAGCCTAGAACGCACTTAGGCACGGATTTTTTGTCCCATTGTTAATAGCAAGTGGCATGACAAACAACAGTATATGCACTAAGGTACCTCAGAAAATGTGATGTGATCAAAGTGGTGTATTGTGTATCTACTTTTCTCACGTGCACTTGGTGGATAAGAGCAAAAAATGTCAAAGAACGTGCCCTAACGGTTTGTGAATGTATGAACCTTTTTTAACAGTATTGTGTTTATTGGACATAAGTATTTTTAATTGGATCTTCGCCAGTGCTACGTTTTATGATGCAGTGATCCCTTTTTACATCTGCATTTTGTAAAATTTCTAAGGCAAGATGACATGTCGAATAAAAGCTTACTGATTTCAGTAAATCGCCTCCTCGCACAATGCGATTCCACTACGCAATCCTAGCTCACTCGCAAAATATTCTGTAAATCAGGCCCTTTGTCTTGTTGTCCCTATCTAGCCACCCTATGTGGACTGGAAAGGTCTATAGGTGAAGTGTGTCCTTCTTAGATGGGGCCATGTGTAAGGGTTCTATTTGATTGCTATCCTATCGAAATAGTTCTAATTTGTATAGGATGGTAAAGTTCTTTCTCCATTTGAAGGTGGCTGGCACACCACCAGATGGAACATGAGTGTTTGTCCATTCACGTAGCATTTTGCTGCATAAAACCTTGATGATTGGCACAACCCGGGCCGTTGTTGCCAGTCACAGGACAGAGGTCAATCAAGGGTTGAATGGGTATGGAGTCCTTACTCCACTCATATTTAGTGGGGCATGTTTGAGGCATACACAATGCCTCAGTGTATTGGTAGCTCTACAAATATCTCCTGGTTTGCAGTGCACTATTATACATGCTAATTTACTGCCCTTCTTCTTGGATTGTTTACTTCTGCCTTTCTTTGAGCCCCTTAATCAGCGATGATTTTAGTTTTCTGTACAACATTCTACACTGTAAGACTTTCCATACCAGTCACACGCTCCCAAAAACAAAACAACTGCTAGACGCTTGCACTTCAATCCACAGTCCACTCCTCTCCTAGCCAGTACCTTCCTGGAATTGAATCAACCTAGTGCCAAGAGCCGATTTAGCTCCCAGTGCATGAAGTAAAAGAAAATTCAACCAGTTGCCAGCTAGCCAGGGCTTTAGGTTGGCCTGGGATAGCCGTGGTAGAGCCCCAGCATGCTCCAAATTTTCTTTTTGAGACAGGGTCTTGCTAGGGCTCCCTGAAGTCCCCCTGCTAACCCCTGCCCCCCTAGCTGCTTGCATGAAATCCATACCTTCAGGCTTTAGAAAAAAAAGTCTTGCATTTTCATTGTGTCGCCTACCCCTCCCACCCCCCAGATGATCCCTGCATCTCTAATGAAAGGTGTGCCTGGCAGGGGGTTGGTGACACAATGAAAAGGTAAGGCTTTTTTGTAAAGCCTGAAGAGCTTGCTTCAGACTTTAACAAAAAAAGTGCATGTAACCAGGAAGGTGCAGGTATCTGAACATCCACTGGGATTTCATGAGGGTCAATGTTTTCAACTACTATTATCTTGAATCAGTCAAGAAACAAATTACCTTCTGGTGTGCAATACATGGTTGGTCACTATTATCGACACAATAGCCAGTTAAATCTTAAATTAGCCCTTTTAGAAGTACGTACCCAGAGAATAAATCATACTTACTGATTGACGATTTTGGAATAGGTAGAGACTAACAATGTTGACAGTTTAGACACTATGAGATACGTTGCCCAAGATCACACACTCAGATTAAGTGATGATGCTGGATTTAAATCCATCTGTAAGATCGTCACTTGATCATATTCTTTCTAGTTGTTGTCATACATTAAGGAGTAAATATTTGTGAGTATTTGACTTTTCAGAATTCCACAAATTGACTTGGAAGGTAATAACATCTCATTAAGAAATACGTTTGAAAAATCCTTATAAAAACATTCTGCAATTACTAATAATGGCTTCAGCTTTATTTTCTCCATTATTAATCTAATACTAAAAATACTGGAACCCTAATTGGTATTTGTCTAGAGAGTCTCATCTGGATTATTCTACTGCATTTTAAGGATTTAAATACACCAAGTGAATGACACTGTGTTATCCGGATCCTTGTCTGTATTTATTGTAGATTTTTGACACGAAGAACATTTGAAATTCGAGAAAAAGGTAACTTTTTGTTTGAACTAAGCAGATTTGAAAATATGCTTTCCGAAGGTCTGTAACATTTGGATGGCTGGATCTGATCTTCCACCCCTTCCATTTAAATGTCATCCATGACAATAAAGAGGAAGTGATGGGCTAAACAAGGCCACCAGAATGTGAGAAGGGAAACGTGTTCACCAAAGAAAGCACAGTACTATACAATCAGATGAGTTGATCTGTCCAGGATCACAGTATCGTCCAGTGCCAAAGTTGGGATATGAGCTCCAAAAACGTTGGGTACGCTGTCTCTAATGTGGCTGCCTAACCTCTTCCCTTGACTAATATTTATCATATTTTACAACCCTTTTTTGTAGGGGTGAGATCTAGACATGCACCATACTGATGCTGTTAGTTTTTAGAGCTTAGAGCTTCAGAGTTTAGAATAAACGTGCAGTAAAATACACATTGAGGGCCCTTTATAACATAAGCTTACATTAAAATACAAACAGAGATTATCAAAATAAACTTGCAATAAAATGCAATTAGGGGCCCCATCCTAATTATTAGAATTAGCAAGGTGTCTTTACTACCTTGTGACATGGTGAAAATAATCCTGAATACCTTACAAAAGACCTAATTTCATCATCAGAGCCTACTTCCTTTAAACATGAATTACAAAATAAATACATAGGACCACGTAGAACGTATAAGCACTAAAACACAGTACCAATTGTTAAAATCCTACAGTTAAGCAGGTCATTTCTTCTCAGCCATGCTCCGTGAAGGTATATAGCAACACAATGTACAATATTTGGGTTCACTGATTGTTTACATATTTTGAATGCCTCATCAATGGTACGCATATTAAATAGATTAAAAAGAGGCTTCAAAAGTCTATCTCTCACCACCCTAAAACCTTCGCACATGAACATGAGAATGGTTTCTTCTCCATGTTCACAATTGGGGCAGATCTACTACCAAAGGCCTCCAATGAACTCGTACGTTTTGCCACATTCACAGTAGGCATTCTGAGTTTCATAAAACATGTACATGATTATGGGGTGAAACAACATCTACGAACCTCTCGTATGCCAAGCTTACTTTGCATTCCAAGTACTGAGGGCTCGTTGCTAATTGCAGGCAAGCAGTCGCCATTTTAGATTGGTAAAAGTGAATAGCTGCCTGTTTGGATTTGCTGGTAATTGCAAAGGATTATCCCCAAAAGCTCTAAGGCGATTGGCCATCTCTTTGTATGCAAAAACCATGGAAGAGAAATCCCTCCTTCTAAAGACATTTCATAAATGTATGCATCCGTGTCCTTTTACAATCCAGGTGTCTCCCAAATCTGGATCCAATACATAAGTCCTCTCTAATCGAGGATTGGTGTGACGTCTGTTTCCATATGCAAAAGCTAGGTGGAAGGAGGAACCGTTGCTTTATGAACCGATTTTCACTTGTGGCAAGGTCTTGAGCCTTCAGTAACAGACGCTCACACCCTTCTCTCCACGAGGAGCTGCTCGGCATTCTGAGTGTATGTTGCTGCAAGATATTCACACTTTGAGAAATTCTATGAATAAAACGTTCTGCGAAAAAGTAATTCAAAAGGTTCCAAAGCGTCATGCATTGAAGAAAAGGTTTTAATGACAAAGTAGGTGAGGCAAAGATCAACCTCATCTATTGAGCTCATAAACCAATGCATTTCAGAGGAAAACCACTTTGTCAGGGTTGCGCCCTGGTTGGTACAAACATAAATAGAGAGACACATGTGCACAAGTAAAATATGATCAACCATCAAAGTAAAACAGTCACGAGTATTCAGAAAATGAGTCCATACATACCAAATTGAATGGGGATGTTTAAACAAGAAAGGGAAAAAGAAATGACACACAATATTTCTGTCAGTGCGATTGAAATCAAAATCAGAAGGCTAATACAGCTCAGAGATAAAGTTACAAACGATAATAATAATGATGATGATAGGAAGTACCTTAGCGTGTTGACTTGTTTTCAAAATCGGCAATTTAATGTTCAGGGTTAATACTAATGTGGGAGAAATTAAGAATATGCCTCTGGGCTTGTGAGGTTCACACGTTCAGAAAGCGCTGTAGCGTGTTGAGGCAGAACTTACCTGCAGCGAGTAAGTGTGACATGTAGCAGAGATGGCGCGCGCAAACGCGCATCATCTTTTTGTATACCACTGTAGTCAGGGAGACCGCTGGCATCGTGACGTCGTAGGCACGAGGGTGTGGCCAGGTCACAGGTACCTCGCATCCCAGACCTTCTGTGGGAGCACAGAATGGCCGGGATGTAGATATGCAGCAGCAGCAATAGGGTGTTCATGCGCAAAGGAATAAAAAGTGTATAGCGTATAATCAGGCCTGATGATAGGTAACCCTTTCCAATACAGATACTAGGGTACAATTGGTACACTGCCTATTGTTGGCAGTTGGTGTCTAAATCTAATGAAACTGATGGAAGAATCTTGTGTATATACACATACAAGGGTGTAGTAACAAGGAGAGAAACTGTACACTGTAACTGTACATGGACAAACAGATGGACGGTGAAGTTCTAATGTATTATACACAATAGTGAATAAACATATTCCTGTAACTAAAAAATGTAAGATACTTATGAGATCCACAAGGGAAAAACTGTCAAAATAATACAGATGCAATCCTTCATGGTTACACAAAGTCAGATGTAGCATAATTAGTTTATCTCTTCATTCATCCTCTCTGGTGCAAGTGTACCAAGACAGTCGATCCAGTGGGTCTCTCTTCTGTCCAATTTGGTGTTGATGTTCTCAAGTTGGTTATATTTCGTCACAGTTTCCAAAATCGGAAACCTGATTTGAGATATGTTGTGCCTTTTGTCATGCCTGTGTCTGGCTACCGCACAATTGGGATTGTTGTTCCTGATGCAGGACCTGTGTTCATTCCATCTGAGTTTCGCTGAACATTTAGATTGACCAATGTAGTATAGACCACACAGGCATTTGATGGAATAAATGATATGGGAGGTGTCACAAGTGGCATATTTCTTTAGTTTGATCTTTTCTCCCATGCACGGGTGGTTGATGGTATTACCTTTAGTGACCAATCCACAGTTGCAACATATTAGGCATGGGAATCTGGCAATTTGAGTCATGTTTACCACGTGGCTAGGAGGTTTGGTGGAGACCAGTTCATCTCTTAAATTCCTGCTTCTCTGATATGCGAATACAGGAAATTCCTTAAATAGATGCTCTACTCTAAAGTCACATGTGAGGGTTCTCCAGTTCTTCTTAATGATGTTTTTGATATGGTTACTCTGTGTCGAGAATTTGGAAACATTAACAAGTTGTGGTGCAGTTGTGTGAGTAGAGTGTTCCATTCAATCAGATCGATCTTGGTGGTGGCTGCTTCTACTTCAGCTGTCTTATACCCACTGACTATGAACTTCTTCCCCATTTCTGCCATTTCTGACTGTTCGCGTATGTAGTCATCTGGATCACTAACTATGCATTTGACCCACAACAATTGGCTAAATGGTAAATTCCTAATGAGGCTATTTGGCGGAAACTCAGTCGATGTAGAAGATTATTTCTGTCAGTGTCTCTATGAAATAAGTTGGTAGTATACCCATTGGTAACTGTTCTGCTGTTAACATCCAGGAAATGAATGTCAATATTTTATGTTTCATAGGTAAATAGAATGCTAGGGTCAATTTGATTCAAATAAAGGAAGAAGTTGTTGAGTTCTTCTTCTGTGTCAGTCCATATTCCAAATATATCATTGATATATATAATCCAGAGATGTATATGTTCGCTCCAGATGGCGTGTGTAAATACATGATCCATTTCATATTTGTACATGTAGCAGTTGGCAAAAGAGGAGGCCATGTGGCCCCCATAGATGTTCCTGAGACTTGCAGATAGTAATCTTTATATTGAAAATATGAGTTCTCAGCTATAAATTGTAACAGAACCAGAATGAACTCTTTCTGTGTTTTAATGTCATCCTCGTTCATTAGCATCCATTGGATTGCTTCTAGACCAAGATTGTGGAGTGCCAACACACTCTTTAAGTCCACTGTTTCAAAGATGTTGGTTGGATTGTATATGGTTTTTCCCAGATGTTGTAAAAATTGTGGCAGTATCTTTCACATAGGTGCTTGTTTTTTGTATCAACGGTTGTAAGAAGTAGTCTGTAAATTTACCCAGCAGTTTTAGCACGCTGTCCATGCCGGCTAATAAGGGTCTGCCTGGCAGTCTCTTGGGATCTTTATGAATATTTGGTAACGTGTAAAAATTGGGGATTCTCAGATGAGAAGTCATCAAAAACGTGTGCATGTGGTGGTTGATCCATCCTAGATCCTCTGCTTTCATTAACAATGTTTCCAGATTCCGCATTATAGTGTTGGTGGGGTCCCCATCGGTTCATGCATAGGTATTGATATCATTCAGTGGACTCATGCATTCAGTGTCGTAGTCAGATTCATTCATGATGACAAGGGCACCTCCTTTATCGGCAGGCCGGATGGTGATTTTCTTTGTGCTGAACAGGTTTCTGATCAGTGCCATCTCGTGTGGTTTGAGGTTGTTGTGGGTGGGGCATTTAAAACTCGAGGTCTTTGATGACTTTCCTATGGAAGATCTCTACTGATGGTACTGAGATGGGAGGCATGAAGGAACTTTTGGCTCTGAATTCCTTAAATTCAGCTTTGTTCACGTTCAAGTCAACATGTCAGCTCTCGTCCATTTCATCAAAGCAAACCTTCAGTTTCAATTTTGTGACAAAGCGAAACAATTCAACTTTAGTGTCAAATATAGTAGTGCTATACCTGGGCACAAAGCTGAGGCCCTTCTGTAAAGTTTTTCTTTCAGATTTGGTGAGAACCCTGCTCGACATTGTAATGACTAAGTTCTCTTCTGTTGTCTCGTGATGTGTCCTTCCCTTTGATTTCCTCTTCCCCTTCCTGGTTCTTATTGCCTTGCCCCTAAAGAAAACACAACAGTTGGTTCCACTTGTAGTTGGTGATGTGCCATGTCGATTTGTCGGCTCACTCGTAGGCTCACATTTGGATCATGAAGTGTTGCTTGAATTGCCTTGTGGAGGTTTCCATTGTGGTGGTCCGTATTTATCCACTAAGGTGTAGACTTCCTCATTTAAGTAATCATGAGTTTCTCTCTTGATTCTTCTTACTTTTTTAGCCTCCAACTCAGTTTTGTAGGTTTCAAATTTATGATTGATATCCGGAAGTATACCTTCAAAGTCTTTGTTACCCAATGTTTCTAATAGCTTGTTCTAGATGTCTTCTGTCTTGGTGTTAAGTGTGGTCAGATTGATTGTTAATTCCTGAATGATTAGAAGGATCAAGTCCAGCGAGCACTTATTCAAGATCGAAATCTCTACATTTCTTTGCATAATTTTGGTCGAAGTTGTATTTTCAAACCACTTGGGATTAGTTGTTTTTTGTAATATCTTCCCACGGTAATAGCATGAAGTTTTCGATTAATTTCCTTGCAAATTCGGTACTCCAGTTGTTTAATGCATTTGGCAGGATCTGGATTGGTTGAATTGGTTGTGCTAAAGGTGGTGTGGCTGATGAGGCCTAAGATGGCATCTGCCTCTTCAGTGGTGAATCCTAAGATTTCTGTGCGTTTTGTGGTTAATGTCTCAATATCGTCGAACAACATTTCCAAATCATTATGGTAAATGCGTGCCTCCACCTAAGTGTGTCTAGAGGGTCGAATTACAGTGAAGAGAAAAAGTGGGCACCACTGGTTCAGTAGATTCAGTTTTAATCTCTGTATGAAATAAGCATTGCTTATATGTAGAAAATAATGTTGAGGAGATGTCTGGTAGAAAAGATCCAAGGACACCAGGATGAAGGTCTTGAGCCCTAACATATCCCCATAGGTCTGCCCCATACCATACAGAGGTTTTGATCTAAATTTTATAGACATCCAGTTCATGTTTTATTGCTACTCCACCACTTGTGGAGGGTGGATAGCTTAGAGGCAACATGTTTATCTGGGAAGCAAGACAACGCAGTGCAACACAGCTTTGAATCCCGATACTGCGCTTAGAAACTAATCTCTGTGGTATGAAGCGCATTCCAAAAGAACAATTATAATTATGTCTTTGAGCATACTGCCTCCCAGCCCCACTATTCTTTTCCAGGATGGTACATACCTTTGCCTTGTGTGCAGTCCATTGACAATTTTAATGGAACCTCAAACCAACATAATACATAATCATAATGGCTTACTTGTTCTAGTCTTTGGTATTTCACACTAATGTTCTATGAGCACTTCTTGGAAAATGTGGAAAATGTGTATGTAAAGACAATGGGCCTCATTCCGAGTACGGCGCTAACCAATGGCGCTATTAACGCCTTGGTTGACGCCGGACCGGCAGCGCCTTGGTGAATGGCGGAATTACCGCCCCATTCCAAGGTTGGCGGGGCGGTAATTCCCCATTCACCAAGGCTCTTCCCCATTCCCAAATGAGCCCCCATAGGGCTCAATGGGAATGGGGAAGATGCAAATAACAGTGACCGTTCATTACGGTCACCGTTATTGGCTTGGAGGCCCCTTTGCGCCCTCGACTTTAACACCTGCTCAAAGCAGGCGTTAAGGGCGAGGGCGCAAAGGGAACTCGGAGTATGACGGTAAGGGATCACCGCCACCGGTCTCGTTACCGGTGGCCGCTATCCCTTAACGCCATTCTCAGAATTAGGCCCAATGGCCTTAATCTTTTGCTGATATTAATTTCTAACCCCGAGCCTTTACATTTACTAAAAAAAGATCCACTTTTCCTAAGCGCATTTGGGGTAGATGCCAGGAGCATTGCGTCATCAGCTGAAAATAGGGCACGAACCTTGCCAAAATCAAATTTCGGGGTATTCAAGTTACTTTCCAGTAAATCTGGGATAACTTCATTAATACAATAAAACATTGGGCCAAGAGAAATGCCTGGCTTACAACCATTTCTACCCCAAAATGATTTGCTAGCTCTCTAGCCAGTCCCCACCACATGGCTGCTTGATTATCAGCATACAGAAGCTGGATTAATGATAAAAGATGACTTGGAATGTGACTATTCCTCAGTAACTGCCACAAAAGGGAAAGCAGAAACACATCAAACGCAATCTTAAGGTCAGCAAACACTGCATAAACCTTGGCCTTATTTAAGACTGCATCTTTCTGGGGTATCAGATAAAATCTAAATGCTTGATCAACCGTACTCAGCCTAGCCTGAAAACATGATTGGAGATGACTAACAGACTCGAGAAAATTAACCATTCACACAAACACTTCACTAAAATCTTAGCAAAGGTCTTGCCAGTAGCATCTAACAATGATATAGGTGTAATTTGACGGGAATCCCTCCCCCCCTTATTTATACACTGGCACAATCTGGGCCCTCCTCCGGGATTCTGGTACTCTGTTAAATATTTTCTAAAGCTTTGAAAAAAACAACATAGAACAGGGGTCCAATCCACTAATTTGTAATGAAATAAATCTTGTCTGGACCTGGGACTTTCCCATCATATTTCTGTAATCAAACGGCATTGAGAATCTGCAGAGAAAAACTGAATGCCTGTGTATCTTCTCCTATCTTTAATCCCTGCAGCAGGTCCACTTCTGGGAAGGCCAAAAAAATGATTTCTTGTTTCATGATATAACTCTCTAAAATGATTGTACCAGGCATCAATCCCTATACAACCCCGTGGGACTGATACACTGTCATCACTGCTTGCAGATATGTATTTCCTGAAGGTCACATCATCTCCTGACTTGACTGCCTCTGGCAAAGCGTCCCATTTCTCACTTGAAAAGATTTGATTTTATGGTTCAAGATATTTTAAAAATTGGCCCTCAGAGTGTGCAAGACATATTTATCCACTGTGATATTACAGTCCATGTATGTAATGTGCTCCCTTGTTGCCTCTCTGCATTCTCTATCATACCAGATGGCTGTTTTACAGCATGTTGCTTTACTGCAGCCTTAGAGGTTGTAACAAAGGACCGAATAGCTTGGATAATGAACTAAAATTCTTCAATAGCCTGGATATACGTGCAGCTATCACCACATAAGATTTCAAGCTGCCCAAGGGTTTTCAGATAAATGGGATTCTATCTGATTCCTGCAGAAGGGACCACTTTATTGATGGGTGAGGAATTACCGAAGCCCTATATATATTTAAGGAGTCCTGGCTATGACCGACTAAACCCGTAATTGATAAAATAAGTGGTTTGTGATCACTTTCATATCTATCACTCACCTGAAAGTCCTCCGCGAGTCCTCAATCACTGGCTAAAATCAAAATGTAATCAATCCAAGTTGACATATTATTACCAGTTAAAGTTGCTTTTGGGTTGCTCTGGGCCAACCCGCCCATTACAAGCCCTCAGCATCACGTCATATAAAGCTTGTGCTGTCTCAATAGCCTGTTTGTGCTGTCTAATTGGGTAGTTGGCCTATCGCAGGACCTATACTGATTTTCCCATAATCCATCTACTTCCCTGACTGGCTCAAACAAGAGGTTAAAATCTCCTGCTTCTTTGGGTCCTGCAATGACCATCTCCTAGCGATGCCCTGTATTGAGACCAATATTATGTTGTCATTGTTACTACCCAGTCTATTATATACATTGAACAGGGATACGTATCAATCTTGTGACACTTGGGTAATGAGATGTTGCAAATCCACAGACCCAATTATCATGGACCTCAATATCCAAGTTCGTATCCACTGCCACCCATATCAAAAGTTGCCTGCTATGTCTACCTCTAGGGCCCATCACTGCTGGGATGTCAAATTACCGATATCCTCAAATATCCACATCCTTCAGCACATAAGTCATTTTTAGGCAGATCACTGTAATTAGGCCTGCTCACGTCCAAAACGTTTTTCTCAGTCCCTGCTATATTCCAGGAAACCAGATTAATACTCCGTGTGGTCCTATTAAGGTGCTTCCTATCCTCCACTGATGGTCAATCAACCTCATCCAAATCAACACTGTCCATTGTTAAGGATTTCAATCAGGCGACACACACCTTAGTCTCAACCCAGTATGCAGCGCACGACTGAAATGCTTATGTTTTTATGTTAGATTCAATATTGAGATGGTACACCACTCATATCACACACCCTTTTCAAATACCCCAGATTACAATGGACCATGAACCAGGCTGGTGTATAAAATGTAATCTCTATTTATTTATTTTAAAATTCAAAAGAAATCATACCATTTTTTAGATGGGGCAGCAATCACCAATGGGGTGATAAGAACAATAGGAATGTAAGCAATGCAATTAGTTTAACCTTCTATTGACACATCTACAAATCACCAGGGAATAGGAGCACTTTTGATTTTAGGCAAGATAGCACTTGAGTTAGAATTTCCCCCTGCAATGTTCCCTCAACCCACAAATAAGCAATGCTGAGTGGATAAACAGAAGCAGCAGGTAATCAGGAACGACAAATGGAAAACAGAATCGAAATTTGACCTTCCCTCCCCAAAACAAGAGAGAATAACAGATTTTAAACCCTGGGAATGCTAAAAATGACACTCGGAAACGGATCAATAAATGAATGAATATGTGTAAAAACATTGTAACAAATATTATTCCTCACTACAGCAACCATGTAGAAGTACAAACAATCACACACAATGTATAACCAAGAGCATACAGTTTGAAAATGAGTGGCAAGTTTTTAAAACATTTTGCAGCAAATGACACGTTGAAAATTTAGCAAACTTTGCAATTCCTGCCTGAAATTACGCAAATGGTTTTTAATAAAAACGGGTGAACTATTGTGCTGGGGTGTAACTATAGATCATAGGTATAATATGGAAGTGAAATTAGGTCTCTAGCTGGTAAATTGAGTGAGTTGTGCAAGATAGAGTGAGGTGCGTTTTGAGTAAAAGGAAGCAGTGAAAAAGGGAAGGAAATCAGTTTTGACAAGAACAGTTTTACTCTCCACTAGAGCATTCAGGGTAGGCTACCAAAGAGGGACACAGTAAGCTCCAGGGTTGATTAGCGAATTCAACCCTAGTTCCCCAGAGCGCGCCTTGGCAGAACCAGTCTGATCACTTGAAATAGGATTAATAATTTAGGATTTACACAAGGCAGAATTATTACAGAGATGGCGCTACCACAAGAAATCAAAGTCAGGGTTTCAAGAATAATTCTGACAATATTACAAGTTATCAGGATAAGGATAGGATGACTTAGAGAGGGGAACTAAGGACAAGGCAAGGCGAGGTATACTATGGTTTTCTATGGTTCCTATTGATACTCACAGTCTACTTTTTAGTTTTGGGTTTTGGACTGTAAGAGGTTCTGGTCACCACATGGATCTGGTCTAACAAATGACAGCCGGACAAAATCAGCAGGACATGATCAGCTGGGCAGGGACTGGTTACCGCGTAGCACTTCTGGACTGTCAATTCTGGTCACTGGATAATATAGGTCATCAGGGTAGCAGGATTGGAGCAGCATGCAGTGAGTGGCAGCAAGCCAAGCTGGATCAGGATGCCAAAGGTACCACCGTTTTCCCCTTGTTAATGTGAAATTTTAGTGGTTTTCAGAATTTGAGGTCTTGCTGGAGCAGGATCAGCAATGCTTGGGTTTTGCAGTGGGCCCTGTAGTAGGATCAGAAATGCTTGGCCTTGTAGTTGGAGTCTGGGTCTGGAAGATGACAGGTACATGAACACAGCGCAGGAAATCAGGAAGAGTGTGTGTCTAGAGTCTTGTCAGGGACCCTTATTTATAGTGAAAATAGAAATCATCAAGGTAGAGGTTGGACAGGGTTAACTATGCACACCCCTAACAAAGGGATTGGACAAGGGTGCTAGTCTCCACCTCGCTCTCAACTGGTTGGAGTTCCAAGGGAATGATGCCAGGTTTATGAGGTGAGTTTTACAATGTCCAAAACTCCCACATTGACTTTACTGAAAATCTGATTTTGCCAAAAACATACATTCTTACAATTGCAATATCTTGGCAAATTATACACACAGGTTACATACCATATGCAGCACATATCAGTCCAATTCTCCAGTCTGTGAGACCTTGTTTCGCCCTTCTGATACATTTTGGTAATATTACACATGAAAGATTTGGCCTAAAATTCCATACTTTTGTACACAGATGCAAATTATCCCCAGGGATGTATGTACAAAATGTTATGTTTGCAACATTTATACTTTTCTTGGGATCTGTCATATTTTGTAACTTCTGTTCCCCATGCAGCAATGTGTTCTACCAAGTTTTAAAAGAAAGCAGATACAATTATATTTGAAACTGCAAACTTTTTACATTTTTACTAATTCTTGCTGCACAGATAAAAAGTCTTCAAAGTTTCTTTATAAAATAGTCTTTGTAACCAAAAGGAAGTCCATTGTCACTAGATCTTTTTTTTCTTCCTACAACTGCAACCAACTGTCATTTCATCCCTATGTGTGGTGGTGGTTCCCAGTTTAATTAAAGGTTGTATTGCACCTTACACTTGACAGGTTAGTGTCCCAGAACTTCTATTGCCCCAGCCTGGAGCACAGACGAATGTCTGATGAGCGTGTGAACTTTCTCTGTCCTGGCCCATTCACAATATTTTTCAAGCTGGCAATTATCATATTTGTGGCCTGGAAGTTTATGATGTGTCTCTTTTCGTTGGGGAAGTTTCATGGCTGGCACTTGAATAACTGTTTTTTCGAGAGCTGGCAAATTCAGCCCATGTGTTTTAAACTCTTAAATTTCTTATTTAGGGTCCTGAATTAAAACAAACCTTTGAACGAAGATAGCCTATGTGTGTATTAAAACCACTAATACAATCACTTTACAATGCTAAGTAAGCAGGCTTTTATTAACAATTTATTTTTAAATAGGTCAATCTTTCTTCAGTCAGCAAAGCCCATTTTTCCACATGTCTTAAAACTGCTAGCATTTCTTTCTTTAAATTCAGTTTGGCAACTCCCTCAGATTGCCCACATTCTCTTTGCAGCTGTATTCATTTCCTTAAATGCAGGAGTTTTATCTAAAGCATAGATACATTTACACTTGACCTAGCTCAGAGAGTTAAAGTCTCTTTGAACTGCTGAGCTTGGATACATTTGGAAAGAAATAAACGCGTGTTCCCGTGTGAGTGAAAGTAAAGTTGCTTATTGATTTCTCTCAGAGTTGGTTTGACTGAGCCTGTCACTCAGGAATTATGCCTGGTTTTTGTGAAGCACAGTGAAATATCCTGGGCATGGCAGGGCCTTTTTAACCACAGTGGTTTCAGAATGAACAGATGGAATTGCCGTCAAAACATCATTTTTAAAGGGTGAAAATGTTGCATTTTGAAGGGGATTTTGGCTTCTGCAGCAAAGCAATGCTGCTTTTTCACTTGATTCCATTGATATGTTTCAGAACACACTGGCATACTTTTTCAGTGTGTCCCCTTGTTCCATTTTGCCTGAAGTGTGCTAGGCAGGATGGTGCAGCCATCTTTTTGTTGCTGCCAAAATGCAGTTTTGAGGTCCTGATGCGCACAGGCGCCAGCGCAACCAGGTTGCTGTTTCTTGTGCAAATGCAGAATGGTGATGTGTGGCAATGCCGCTGAGTGTGTCAATATATACCACACCATAGGATTCAGCAAAATGCGTGGATGCTTGGGAATATCTGTAGCAACTTTAGCAAACAGGACAAAGGGTTTTAACACCATTTTGGAAGGCTTAGAAGGGTATGCACGGTAATCAATGGCTAAAAGTACCTGGACCAGCATCTTATCCTTTAAGAAAACTGGATATAATCTCCTTGTCCTTGTGGCACGGGCTTCCTGACACAGAAAACAGCATAATTCCTAATTACTGAAATTCAACCCTTCACATGTCAGATCCAATGAATATACATATTGGTTATGGAATCATTGGTCTCGTATCGACCCCTTGTTAATCTCAGCAGATTATGCATCGCAATTATGTTCTCAACCCTTGGGCTAGCCGCTCTTAAATGGTCTTGATATGAATGCCGCATGTTTTTGGGATCTATCACAGCTCCTGGACTCCGATAATCTCTATGCAAACTCCTTGCAGGGTTGGTTTAGACAAAAAAGGGTGGCACCCCTTCCTGGGTCTGAGCTCTCCTTCTTAATTCTGGTTGTATGAGTAACTTAGTACTGCAAGGAAAGTGTTAAACAGGAACGCAGACCAGGGTTCTAGAATAATTCAAAGAAGCAATGTGTGTTACTCTCAACCAGCACCAGAAATATTAATGAAAACAGTGTCAAGATTTATTTTCAAAGTGTCAGCCGACACATTTTCCAACCTTCTACGGTCTTCCTCAGTGCTGATACATGGTCACATTGTATTAAATGATAGACATATATAGAAATGTGAAGATAGCATAATACAGAAGCCACCAAGTTTATGAATAATCTGTGCAGTAGCACCTGGAGGTTTCCAAGTGCCGAATGGGATTACCAAAAAATTATCTCAGGCACAGATAACCAGACAGACCGACTCAAAGAATATGGCAAAATACTACTTTATTATCAGTTCAATAAAGTAAGGACACCTGGCGAACAATCAAATTGTAACTCACACACTGTCAACGCATTTCAATTACGCAAAAGGTTTTATACCTAGATGTACATCAGTTATGACATCATCCTTTGTGTCAAACAGTAAAAACCTATCCGGCATAGGGATTGGTTAAGGGAACAAATATACCTATAGTTCATATAAGTGTTGGTATCATCATTGGCTGCCCCTTATCTGGTAGGCACGCCTTGACCAACCTCTAACTACGTAAAATACTGATAATAGCATAACACCAGCTGCAGACAGTCTTCAGCAACAATGTATAGTACAGCACTACATACGCCCTCATGATTGATTGGCACTCTCTTCCAACATTGCATATACGGCTTGTTAGCAGCACGTAAGCAACAAAACCCAGGTGCAAGGAAACAACGTCAGACAATTGCCCTCCTTAATGAATTAGCCTACCGTCTCTCAACAGTTAGGCCCTAAGCCAAGGCTTCTTTTCTGTAGTTGAACTTGCTAACTGTTCTCTTCATCAGAACTTTAAAGGGAGTGAAAGTACATTGCTATCTTCATCTGGAGCTTGATGAATAGGCCTTGTCTTCTGGTCTTGTAGCACGTGTGAGGAGACCATGATTTTGTCCATTCTGTCCTTCTATGTAGTGCTATTTGATTAAATTATATTGGGTGATGTTACTCTCCTCTGCCTCTGGAGGCTCGGTTGCTCCGTCTTGCATGTGCTTTCTGCATCTTTGATTGTTTATGTTTATGTTTATTGAGTTTATATAGCGCTTTAAGCCAACGCGCTTTACAATATAACAATAGGTACAATAGTGAGTGAAGCATATTTACAACATGAAACAAGTCATTAGAACAATCTGTAGAACAATCTACTAAAAGGAGGGGGAGAGTGTTGGAAGGGGAGGGGAGAGGGATAGATAATGGGGGTAACCAAGTCTGTATTGATGTCAGGGGAGTGGGAGGAAGGGGGAGGGAAGGGGGAGTTATCAAGTAACCAACAGTACCCTACTTGGTTTCAGTGATCAGTGGAGGACATAGGAGGGCAAGGGGGAAGATGGGAGAGGAAGGGGCATGGTTAGAAGGGAGAGGGAAGGGAACGGGGGTAACAGGGGAGTGAAGCAAAAGGGCTTTCAGGTCATAAGGGGAAGGGGGAAGGAGGGAGGGGAAGGGGGGGCATAGTTACTTAATCTAAGATAAATATGTCCTGCGTATGTAGTTTATCCTCTTTGAATTCTTTTGTGCTATGCAGTTGCTTCTTGCTGTGGCATCTTGATTCTGAGCCAAACAAAAATCTTTTGTTCTTGCACAAATCTGTATTCCGACACCTGTCAGCTCTGCAGCCTTGGTCTTTCTCCTCGAGGCTTCTCGCTTACTATTATACAATGCCGACGTCCATTTTCTCAACTTGGCTGCTTTACTCGTGATATATTTCCTACTTTAGCAAGCTTCTACATTGCCTTATCTGCCTTATGTTTCTGTGTATATACATCTACTGCATCTCTTGTTATTTATGTTCAATCTTAAGTGTAAATGTTTTTTTTCATTTTCGCAAATATGTTTACTTCATCACTTTAGTCACATCTTCATTCTCTGGATATCCCTACATCAGGTTTTAGTGCAGCCACATATCTCCTCTTCTTCATGACATAATTTTACGCCTGTCAGACTTTACTTGTAATTCTTCTTTATCCAGTGGTGTCTGCAGGCTCATGTGTACCACATTGGGGTGCACTCTTGATGCTATGATCTCCTCAGACCTCCCCCTATCTAACCCTCTCACCACTCCTCTCTCCTGGAGTGACCACTTTCTCTTTTCCTCTCATCTTTCTCTCTACCTTTCAATCTAAGACTACCGCTCACTGCCACCTACCTTATCAGTCATTTGACCCATGAAGCGTGTGTCAGTTGAGGCATTTGCTGCATCATTGTACCTCCTGCACCTCTGGCTGATTCACACTCTGACACAGCACCTTCGATGCTCGACTACACTATCTCTGATACTCTCAATGTACTTGCCCCTATCATGAGTATCCACATGAAGCCAAAAAATCAGCCGAAAATCAAGTGCCGCTCCTGGTACTATTCAGACCTCACCACCCTTAAACGCAAGTGTAGGGTGGTTGAGAGGAAGTGGTTGGAATTGTGTGCATCCCCTGACAAACTGGCCTGCCGCCTGCTCCAAAGGCAACATCGACTCTCTCTCCTCAATAAGAAGAGAGCTCACATCCAAGCCTATAGTTCTGTGGCATCTAACAACTCGGCCAAACTCTTTAAAAGCTGCAAGGAGCTGGCCAATCCTGCCGCAGTCTCTAACTCTCCTGTCCCATCACAAGCCCTCTGGACGGCCCTGGCTTCTCTTTTCATCTCTAAAATCCAGGACATCCTGTCCACCCTCTCAGCTTCTCCTGCCTCTCACTCCACTCCCTACGGCACCCCTGCTGCCAACCCCCCTCCCTCCCTTCACTGCCTTCCCTCATATTGACACCCTTGCCCCAGCCCTGGCTGATTTCTGCAACCACTCCTTTGCCTCTGGGACGTTCCCCTCCCCCTGAAACACTCTCTTCTCAAGAAACCCTCAGCCGATTCCTCCCTATCGGCTCACTCACCCTATCTCTATCACTCCCTTCCTGGGCAAGCTCCTGGAAAAGATGGCCATCTCCCAGATTAATCTTCACACTGAATCTGTTGGTCGTCTCCATGACCATCAGTCTGGTTTTAGAGCAACCAGAAGCACAGAAACTGCTCTCTTGAACATCCGTGAAGACCTGCTCTCAAAACCTTGATTCTAATCTCCCCTCTGTCCTCATCCTACTTGATCTCTCTTCTTCCTTTGACACAGTCAATCATGCCACCCTGCTCAACCAGCTCCATGATAACCTGGGTATCACTGATCAGGCTCTGGCCTGGCTGACTTCTTTCCTCTCTGACCGACCCTCTCAGGTCCAACTTGGGTACTTCCTCTCCTCTATCTTTCTTTCCACCTGTTATGTTCCCCAGGGGTTTAACCTTTCTCCCTGGTTGTTCAACCAATACCTGGCACCTCTCTCCCAGCACATTGCTGTCATCTGCTCCAATTTCCAGTGCTATGCAGATAACACCCAGCTCGCCTTCAGGCTCCCCTCTGCCAACTCTTCTCCCTATCTCATCCTGGAGAGCCTGCACGCAATCCTGGAGTGGTGTGCCATCAATTATCTCTGCCTGAATGCAAGCAAGACAGAGATCCTCCTCATTGGAACACCCACACCCCTCTTTCCTGCCACTCTGTGGCCAGCCTACCTTGGCCCTCCTCCTGCTCACACCTCCGAGGCTAAGAACCTCAGGGTTATCTTTGAGTCCTCTCCCTCCTTCTCTCCACTTATTTCCGACATCTCTAAGAAGTCAAATTACCAATTGCACCTCCTCAAAAGTATTCTTACTTTCCTCACCTTCCCCTGTGAACTCACTGTACCTAGAGGTCTGGATCTCTCTAGGATTGACTACTGTAACAGCCTCCTTATAAATCTGCCTGCCTCTACTCTCAGTCCTCTGAAACACATCCAGAAGTGGACTACGAGACCTTTGCTTGGCCTCAAGCCCAGGGATCGTATCTCTCCAGGACTGAAATCTCATTGGTTCCCAGTGGCTAAAAGGGTCATGTTCAAGACACTTTCCATTGTCTACAAGGCATATTGGGGCCTGGGACCAAAATATATCCAGCTTTCTCTTCTGAAGTATCATCCTACTCGAGCACTTCACTCCTCTACCTCCTTAAGGGTCAGTCGCATTTCCCAGCAACAAGTTGGGGCAGATCTCTTGTCGGCTAGTGCCTCCCTTTGGAACGGCCTCCCTGCCCCTTTGAAATTTGAGCAGAACTGTCTCCAGTTCCGGAAGCTGCTCAAGACTCTCCACTTTGCTTCTGCCTTCTGTCTTCCACTACCTGTCTGATACTGCACTGGATACCTGGCTACTCTCTGAACCATGTGCCCAGGTTCCTGCCCTCCCAGTTGCACACCTGCACTGCCCTCTGGCATCCCAACACTTGGGGCTCTATCTGCAACCCTATAACCCCCCATACTTGCACTTATCTATCTTATCAGCCAGCCAACTATTGTGTGCTCCAGGCAGCGTTCTTCAGTTTTTAGTCACACCGGACAAGCTGCTCTTGTTTGACTACGGGGTCTTTACTGTTTGCTATGAGCTAGCCTCAGGTTACGAGCCAATCTTCTGTGCTATGATAATGCCTTTCTTTATACTACTGTCTATGTTAACCACATTGTCTATAGCACCTCTTACAATTTCACTGTGTCAACTGAGCTAGGGTACCCTGTCTTCAGATCAGTCATCTGCCATTGTATTACATAGTACATGTGCTGCCATTATATTGCATATTAACTTGCTAATGCTGCCATTGTATTGTTGCATATAGTCACCTGCCCTGTGCTGCCAGCCTCCAGATGCCATTGTCTGCACTGTATGGTATAGAAACCTGATTTGCTCGGACAGCCTGTTGATTCTGCCTCTTGTTGCTGCCATTGTCTAGCATAAGCTTCTTAACCTGTGTCCCAGTCCTCAGACTCTACTATTGCCATTGTTCTGATTGTCTACGTAACCTGATCTGCCAACCTCCCTCATGATTTTGCCCTTTGTTGCGGCCACAGGTTAACTGAAGTAACATGAACCGCTTTAACATGAACTACTTTGCCAGGCCTAAATGTCACCTCTGCTGATGACTCTTCTTTGCTTAGTAACCTGACTGGATTTGCCAGTCAAGGTTTCATCCATCACCAACCTATAACAATTACAACTATTGGAAGAGCCATTGTTCTGCTCAGTGCTGTAGAGTCACTGGTCCTGCCTTGCGAGCCACTGCAGATCCGTGCACACCCATGTATTATTATACACTACGTCCGCCACCTTACACCACCCATACCAAAACTGTTCAGCTATCTTCGCACCCAATTGGGCTCTGCATTCTCCCGAATAGCCTATCTCTGCAGTGCTTCCCTCATTATGGCCTCTCTCCTACCAATCCTCCACACCATGATGCCTATCAATTCACCACCATCCACCCTGATCAACCGCCCTTCTATAGGTTGGGAAACCCCACCTCCCATGGAGGCCCCCTGTCCACTCACCCCAGAGGAATGGATCCTTCGCTTTGCATCTCCACCTATGCCACTGGTACCTTGTTCACTCACCATGAGGAATGCAAGACTAGGCTCTCGCCTCCATCACAAGCAATCAAGAACCAGGTTAATCACTCCCAAGCTCACTACTAGGCCTACCACCGCTCAGACACCCCTCAACTCATATGTGCCCCCTACACTATCTAATGACAGAATACCAGCAGCTACCACGGTTGCACGACCTCAATTGCACTCATCTGCCCCTCTTAATATCAAAGGAGCCCTTATCAATGCCCACTCTGTAGTAGCCCACTCCCTCGATATTGCTGACTTCATCATCGCAAATCAACTAGACTTTGTGGCCATATCATAAACATGGCTTAACCCAGCTACAGGACCCTCTGTAGCGCTAGCCATCCCTGACAATTATACTATCATTAGAGCTGATAGAGCTTCTGGCAAAGGGGGCGGTGTCACATTTATAGCCAAAACCCATTTCTGACTAAGAGAACTCACACACTCCACTTCCGTCAGCTGAGCTACTCTCAGTCAAACTACCTCTCACCCCCACCCGCACCCTACTACTACATCTCATCTATCAGCCACTCAGCCCTATCTCCTCCTTTGAAGAAGATATCTCAACAATACCCACACAAAAGAATAATCCCGGCTCTCAGATCATCATGCTCGAAGACCTGAACCTAGGCCTACATGACTCTAAATACACAAATGCCACCTCCCTTGAGAATACCTTCTCACAACTCGGATTCAAACAACGCATCAGTGAACCAACCCATAACAAAGATAGAACCTTGGACTGGTTGGCAGACCTTAATTGCTCCACCACCATCCTTAACAATGAACCTTGTGCTTGGTCCGACCACCACTGCATCACCTTCTCCATACAGGAAAAAAACTACTTCAACTCAAGCGCAACTCCGGCTCCCCCTACCTTGCCCAGGAACAAGCACAACTTAACTATTGATCACTTATTGCCCCTACTACAACCCATTGCTGATCTACCCCCCCACCCCCCCAATGCTGACAAGGACTCTGATTATCTAGTTGACAGGTACAATAACACTATGGAGAAATCAGTAAACGAGACTGCGCCCTTAAAACTTTGAAGGGCTAAACCTACAACCCACCTAAATAAATGGTTCACTGGCGACTTAAAATTGCTCCGCAATGAAAACAGAGCTGCTGAAACCACCTGGAGAAAGACCCCCTTCTCCCACAAGAAAGAGAAATTTGTCTCTGCTGCCTCATCTTAAAAAGCAGCCATTCCCAGCACCAAAAAAGACATTTACAATGAGAGAATCCAGAACGCCAAGTAAAGCACAATTCTGAGGGAACTAGAGTCTCCAGAATCTCCCTTTGAAACCTGCTTGAAAGATGCCGCCTGGTGTGCTAACATCCAAAAGGCCCTCTCATGTAAAGTAGCACTTTTACAAGCTAAAATTGAAGGGAAAAAAACAACTTACCCTCAAACTTAAAAAACACCAAAACAACTACCCACAAACTTCTGCTATGCACCCCCTTCCACTTGTCCCCAGTCTCCATCAAAGAAGGGTTTACCCATACAATCTCAGCTAAAGGCCATTGATATCCATAATAGGTTTGTGATAAATCAGAAAGCCTGGCACCTGTGGGCCATCAGGTTCTGATAGGCCATCCAATGAAAGAAAGTGTGCAATCTGAAGAAGTAGCAAGCTTCTAGAGGCGACGTAAAGTACCAAAATATTGGCTGTGCTTCAAGGATGTTATGTTGTGGGACCTTGTGTCATGCTCCAACTTTGAGGAATTTCAGTCAATTCAAACTGAACCCATACGAGCGGAGAAGGTGTCCCAAACCCTTGTCTCTTTTCGAATTGGGTTAATTTGTGATGTCAAACAGATTGTACCGAGCCACTGCATAGAGGCCTGATGTGGAAAGCAAAGCCAGGCCTCCAGGTTTCCAGATCTGGGAGTGCAGCTTTAACAGAGAGTATTCTGCCCCCAAGAATCCTGTGCTACTTTCGTCTCACTTCCATTTACGGGTATTTGGCAAAGAAAATCCATTATTCCAAAATGTGCAGACTCTAATGTGAGGAGTTTTGCTTTAGATCCAAGGAACATCATATTAACCAATGTGGTCAAGAGTAGACAAGTGGAATCAAGAGAGTCACTAAAAAACAAAATCATTGCATGGTTTAACCATATAGTGGGCCATAATTGTGTTAGATCTCATGACATGAAAGTACTGCGTAGAACACAAATCAGCAAGTGGTGTGGGGAAAATACTGACTGTATTATTGTTGGATGTGGGTCCAACAGTCTGCCCGCGTTTATAAACAGACTCTCAACTGTTTGGGATGTGTCCACAGCCACAAAACTTAGAATTGTTTTGAACTGACTATGCATTATTGTAGGTGGCTAACTTCACTCTTACCTGGTCAGTTTTGGTGCTCTGATGTTGCCCATGTGTCTATATGTCATCGTTAGATTTTCTGTTTGTAGATGTATTTCAATGAAGTTAAAAGTTAAATAGATCAGTCTATATTTCATTGAATGTGGGACCCTGGGATTTGGATATTTATTATTATATTGAAACTGTTTCATTTTTTGTTATGTCATTAGTCAGTTGTCTTTGTCATGGCACTCTGATGCCTGCTGGCTTTCAGCACCTAATAAATAAATAAGTAAAACAAAAAAATGAATGAAATGCAGAATAGTATTGACACACATAGGCACATGCTTTTTATATATGCGGCTATACAAGAACCCTTCCTAGACGTTTGCTGATGACCGTGGATATTCGCAAAATCCAAATTCAAAGTTGCATTTACACTCCACCACCTCCAAAAACTATCTCCAACATGCCTACCAGCACCACATCCACTCCTCAGCATCTGCCTTCACTCCTCTAGTCTCTTGCAATCCCCCAAAACACACAATGCACACAAGATGCCACCCAACCCAAAATTTCAGATAGCCACCACTACCACATGTCCACAAACCCACACCGTGTCACTTGCTCAAATATAGATGTGGCTGGAATGGGGGTCTGGCGTGAGGATGTACCTGCGAATAGCAATGCTACACACTGTTCAGCTGTTGGAAAACCACAAATACTAACAACAGCACCATCGAACAATTCGAAAGTACAACACACACAGATCATACATACCCTGCTCATACAAACTACTAGAAATTCAAACTAAGAATCATTTCCTCATTTCCCTCGCAACAGAGAAATACTGCAGATATCATAGCTGGTTTCAGAACTGCGTGGCTCATTGGAGACACTTGGCTGTTTTGGTTGCTTTTTGTGAGAAACTAAATTTAACATGGACCTATGTTTGAGAGATTTTACAATTTAATGGTTTGGATTGCGGGGAATGCATTGGTTCCAGGTTTTTCCAAAATTGTTAAGTCTGAGAAGTACAGGGCACCTAGACGTCATTCTAATAATTGTGGAGGCAATGATTTGGGTAATGTGCGAGGGGTGACCCTTACTTTAATGATGAAACAAGACATGGGAAAACTAACGGAACTATTTCCTCACACCATCTTTATCTTTTCCAATCTGACTCAGAGGCAAAATGGAGATGGACCACCAGATGAAATGGTAAAATTGAGAAATCCCAGAGAAATGTTAATGAAGCAGTTTCAGCATTCATGACAGACCACAACCAGTTATGGATTGTGAACAACAACATACAGTTCTAAATGGCCAATTTCTATAGACATGACGGAGTACACCTAACCGATGAAGGAAATGCAGTGTTCCTTCATAACATCAAAACAGTACTCCTGATGTGCTAAAGTTCAACACTCAGTGTACCCCAAACCAGTCCTTTTAAGGACTACTCATCGTACATTAATACAGAAAACAATAAATAATAACAAAAAAACATTTTTTATTATACCTCTGGCTACAGTTCATTTACGATTACCATAATCGTGGTTACGAAAAGTCAGTTAAAAGGTGGACTGACTTCAGGTTTTATACTACAATCCAACTTAATTGATGAATACAGAACAACACTACTCATGTACTTCGGTAAAGAAACTGAAAAATAAGAATCCATAGAAAAATACATAACAGTAAACTAGATAGGCAAACATTGCACACTCACACAACGTAATACCATAAGTGAGAATACACAACCTAAATTGCATAGTATGGCACATCTAAAACTAGACAACAGTTACTCCTTTTTATATTACTTTTTTCTTCTATCTTTCTCCAAAGTCTCACATGCTCAAAAGTCTGAAAACACACATCCAACATAAAAATGACTCTATAATACCTACCACATCATTAACCATGGCCTTTGGCAATGGCCAGTGACTTTTCACCCCCAACGTCACTATACTTAAATACGTTAAAAGAATATAAGACACTGACACCCCAAATTATGTAGCCATGGATACCGAACTACACATACCCTTGGCTATCTGTAGTCCTTTGTAGCCTTGGACATAGCCGCAAATATTGGAAAAATTGGTGAATGAAAAATGCTTTCCTGCCCCACACCTGCACCTAACCAAGTGCTCCCTCATTGTGCCAGCTCCCCCAACTCCCCAGATGGCCTCCTCACCTCCCCTGCCCTCTCCCTTTAACCCACAACTCACGCTGCTTCTACGACGCAGTTTGCTATGAGATGTCGGCTATTTGCGACTATATCAGAGACTACGGAAAGGTTTGTGTTGCAAACCCAGTCCCTGTACCTCCTCCAACTCCCAACATCCCCCCGCCTCTACCCTGACAGCATTCGTATTTCTTTTACCCGCAAATAGCTTTTTACTGCGTTTTATTTTCCCATAACATCTGCTACGGCCACAAATAGCTCTCGTATCCAGAGAAAAACAAGATGGCGGTTGTTTCATTTCTGAAAACCCTGAACCTGCAATGCCTCAAGGGAGATATAAATATCATTTTTGAAGAAGGGGACACCCCTTTCTCTGTCAAATTCTAAAATTACAACGTCACGGAATGACCCCAAACCACACATGAGTTGCGAGTCTCTGCTTCGTGCCCAAGGTGTTTCGGACCTGGTCAAAATCTGCCAGTGGTCTGGGCTGTGTGCTTTGCAAAAATATATATTTTTTGTCTGTAGGAAAAAAATGGTGAGTAGGCTGAAATATTGGAGAAAAAAAAATGTTGACGCTTAATAATCTTTAGGATTTTATAACGAATCTTTACAAAAATGTGCAGTTGTGCAATCAGGGGGGTGCCCGCACACTTTTAATCACATTTGAATTTTTCAGCCAAACTCGTTACTCAAATCAAAAGTTATTAACAACAGAATTTTGAGGGGTTGTTATTCATCTCTGACTTACCTCAACTATAGGGCAGTGGCTGCTACCCTATAATATATATATATGTATATATATATATATTCAGTAAAAAAACTTTGTTAAAGGGACGTTATGGTTAAGTTGCGCTACTAAAAACCTATGAAATTCAGTTAAACAACTTTGTTAAAGGAACGTTATGGTTCCAAGTAAAAACGAAAAACCGCTGAAATTCGCCAGTTATGGTAAGCTAAGCAACCATAACTCGCGCCACCATGGTGCACTGCTAAGACTAACACCCAGGACATCAAAGATGACATCACAAATGTCATTGATGACATCACTGATTTCATGAAATGTCTGTACAAGGGATTTTTATTATAATGTTGAGAAAAAAGTGTCAAGGATCATTGGAATAAATATCATGAGCTAATTAGTGCATTAAGCAATGCATTGAGATAAATAGCATTCTATTATGAAGTTCTATCCAGTATACTAAGCTACTCATGCAGAAACATAGGCATTGTGTGCAGCATACATGATGAAGAAAGAATATTCATAATGTTGATATGTTGAATAATGAAATGATAACTGCTTTCTTATTAGAGTTTTGCGTACTGTGAAATATCTAATAAGTAGCTAATAAAACCCACTTATTACATAATTGCATTATTACAGACAAAACACAAAGAGACAAGAACACATACACATATGGGTATATACAGGGAAAGTGAAGTAAGTAGCAGGGAAATTCATAACCTAACTGATTATCTTCATGCAAATAAATGATTGCTCTGTTTCAAAGCTGCTATTTACCCTATGTATATGTATCACATGATTTTACTGGACCCTAAGGAAAGTAGTGTGAGTACAATGTATACAAATATGAGCATATACAGGGAAAGTTCTGTAATAAAAAAAACAACAGAACTATCACAAAGTGCTGATAACTCTACTGATTATCTTCATGCGCAGAAAGGATTGCTGTCTTTCAAGCTTGTGTCTTCCCCTACGTATATGTTTCATATGATATGACTGGACCCTAAGGGTATTACTGTAAGAACATACTTGAAGGATAAGTCTAAAAATATAGTACGTTTACAATTTTTAGTTCCTGACTGTTACTGATGAAAACCATGTGGCCTAGATATGTCAGTGAAGGAAAAAAGAGGGAGACAGACATGTGATGTCATCAGTGATGTCATCAATGACAATTGTGATGTCATCTTTGATGTCGTGGGTGTTAGTCTTAACAATGCACGTAGATGCTGCGAGTTATGGTTGCTTAGCTTACTATAATGGGGGAATGTGCATAGGTGGTGTTTGGTTGCACTGTGAAGTGTAACATGCCTTTAGTGAAATTGTTTTACTGAACGTGCATATATATGAATGACAGGGAAGGTAAAGAAAGGGGCTAAACAAGTGATGTTGTCATTGATGTCATCATTGACATTTGAGATGACATCTTTCATGGTCTGGGTGTTAGTGCTAGCAGTGCACAGCAGTGGTGGCAGGGTTGGGGGCTTAATTTACCATAACTGTCGAATTTCAGGGGGTTTTCGGTTTTAATTTGAAGCATAAAGGGGAGGGGGAAAGTTTTTTTTAGTGAAGTGTACAGGTTTTTGTTGGGGCAACTTAACCATAACGTCCCCTCAAGTCAAAATGGTGCAGTCCGTAGAACATGCACAGTGGGCGGCAAGGTCGTAGGCAAACAAAATGGAGTTGTTATAAGGACACTGGAACAGTCCGTACAGTGAACATAGCATGAGAGCACATGTGCAGTACAAACAAAAGGATTGGCAACATTGCGCCAGTTCCTAACTCGCCGTCTCACTTGTGTCGCCCTTTGAAGTACTTTGAGAACCCGAACACTGTCCGTAGGACACTTGTGCGCATGTACATGTGTGATTCTTTGCATTTGCTCTCCAGGGGACTTTCATGAAGGGGGCGGATGTGTTCAGGACGTCATCTTGTGACCGCACCTATGCTGAGCGTGGGGACTAGTTTCCGCTGTTTGTGTGCTTCTGCAACACTAAAAATTAACTTGTAGACACAAGGCAAAGTATTGTGGAGTGGAAAAATGTAATTTGCACATCCCAAACAATAGGCCACCTCAGGCGTTGCTGTGTAAATTTGAGTGTACCGCTTTGTAAGGATGAAGATGGTCACGAGGCAACCCCTACACCCCTTCAAAAGGTCACACCCCCGGAGCGCATCTTCATTGTCCTTCTAGCTATAGCAGATAGAAGTGCGTTGCTTTATTGCTGTAGTGACGAAAAGGAAACAAATTACTATGGCTTCCATGGCTGCTGTTGGGTTATTAGCCTCTGTACCTCCCCAAACCCGCCACCATCACCACCTCACCAAGGGCCTGCAGAGAGATATTTGGGTTAGGATGTAGAGATTGAGGAAGAAGAGGAGGAAGAGAATGAAGTGGAGGAACTCCGCACTAGGAGCACTCGCCGGGAGTCGCGGGTGTGGCGGTTGTTTTCCGTTTATGGGAACGTACCAGAAGCACGTGCGAACCTGGTGAAGTGTAACCAGTGTGATGTGGTGTTGAGTCGCAGGAGATTTGGAGCGTACGGTTTTGGCACGACAACCATGAAGCGCCACCTCACTTCGTTCCACACTGCCGACATTCGCAAGGTGGTGCCATGTGAAGAGTGTAGTCGTTTGAGTTCCTCCACAGCATCCTCGGAATCCGATCCTCCCACCACAAGAGACAGTCCTGTGGGGGAGTGCCTCCCTCCAGCTGCTTCACAAGCCATTCGCAATGCTGTGGACCCTTACCTTTCGAAGGTGACAGTAGTGTGCACGTATTGTGATGCAGTACTCTGCAGGGGGAGAGTCTTCGAAGTGCTTTTGAGGCTGCAGTCAGCGAGCACCAGAAGATTTGCTCCTTACCTAAATAAAGATCACCCTTAATATAAATCTGTTCAGTTGCCCTTTCTTATCCCCGTGGCTGGTGTCCCTTCCTTACCCTCCTCTCACCTCTTCTCCTAGTGTGTGGAGTGCTGTTAATCAATGACAGTAAAAACAACAAAAATGACAGAAAAGGCTCTTTTCAGAGCCGCCTTTCTCAGTGGAACAATAGAACTATGAAGTGAAGGTCGTAGAGCCCTGCGGAGTTCAGCAAAAGTTTGCAGACAGTCGTAGAGGGCAAACAGGGAGGGTGCAAGTGGAGCAAACACAATAAAGTGTACGTTGGGAGTAAGTGGCGGCTCTGAAAAGAGCCTTTTGGTGGTGTGTTGTGTGGGTTGAAAAGGAGTGGATTGGGTGAAACGGATTGTCAAGTAGGTTAGTGTGATTGCAAAAGAGGGCGTAGTGCATTTTGTATATTGTGAAGAAACATCTGATTGCCTGCATATGTGAGGAGGACTCCATCTCTGCGGAAAATGAAATTGCTACGAAACAAAATGTTTTTATTGTGGAAAGAGGACATACCAACATCTCTTAAAAAGGCACACACAGCCTTATTCACATTGTGTCTCGCTTTCTCCATTTGTGGACCAAATGCAGAAGAACGCAACCATATTTGTCCTTGGGCAATACTTTTTTCCCGACAAATACGGACATGAGCTTTGCGAGTCCTTCCTGCATGGCAAATTGTAAAAAAATTCCAGATACATCGCCTAAACTGTTTTCGCCACAATGAATGATGAGTATATCTGGAGGACGCTCTCTCTGTAAAGTAACACAAAGAGGCACCACGTCCAGCCATCTCATGCCACGCACGCCATGCCAGTGCACTTCCGCATGTGGAAATTCGAGATTTGTAGATAAACTGCAGCTTTCGACATGCACCTTCAACCAATGTATCCATGAGTCTCCCACAATACAATCTGTTTTCGAGCATGGAAAGACATGGCTGTGTGTGTCCTGTGAGGGAGAAGACGGTTTTACTAAAGGACTTTGGTCAGAACACACCTACTGAACTTTATGGACCAATCCCTAGCGCAGCTCATTCTCATTTACATGCGGCTCCACCCTTCAGTCCCCGGTGGTGATATGTGCTGGCAGTTAACTACCGCCATGTTCGCGGACATGTAGAGGAGCAGAGCGTGACGATGGTACATTAAAGTAGTAATCCCCTTTTTCCCCTTAAAGGTAGGCTATGAGAAGAGCCGTTTATTTTATTTTTGGCCACATATCGTACAAACATGTGGTATTTTATGCATTTTTTTGTAGTTTTTGTCCTTGCTTTACTCTTGCAAACATTACAGAACCTTCTCTAAAGCAAGCCTTATGTTCCAAAAGAACATCACATTTCCCAAAGAGGATAGTGCAACGCCATCTCCTTCAAAGTAATGTGCATTGCTGGGAGCAATATTATCGTGGCTACAAAAAAACATACCAACTCGCAGCATCAATGCACGCATGCTGCGATTGATGTGGCACCTCCCGATGCTTTGATCTGGACAGAAAACAGAAGTGTTGGTCCATTGTAGTCTGGGGAGTAAAGCAGAAAAAATAACTTTGGATGTTGGGAAGATGGTCATGATTGCTTCAACCAACTGTGCCAAATCTGCCAACAAAGTATGTGAAGTCAGGTATCCAAAGTGGCAAGCACCGTAGTGCAAAATTACCACATGAGGAGTGGTCATTCTACTCATGTCTCTGCAAACTTGCAGAATTGCTGCAGCATTGGCATCAGTGTCAGCGCTCCAGACCACCTCCACTCCTCGCACATCGAAATGTTGTGCCACATGCCTACTCTTGGCATAGAGTTGTAAGCCTTGCACAAAAATGTCTCCGAGCAGCAAAACACAGACCCTCTGCACCTCTGCCATTTTCAGTGTGTGCACCGCCTTTCGACACAAAAGAGTACTGTGAACATCTGATTGGCTGATGGCTTCAGTCATCTTTCCATGCAGGATTAGCTGTAGAAACCCGTATGTGACTCGCCCTACCAGCGGACAAGCGTTGCCTACGTGCAGCACGTAACTCTTACCCAGTCCTTCCACCCTTTCTACAGCGGTACCAAAGAAAGTCCATCATTGGACACAACTAAGCGGGCGCACAATCAGCCACCAATCACATAGACCCTCGCTAATTTTAACTCTGTCATCATCATTGCGCACTTCGAAATGACTGTTGATGATTCTTAATGGAAATCGCATACCATTGCAAAGCACCTACTTCACAAGCTACTGTGCAAGGATTGCGAATTTCTACGTACAGCTCCATGCATGACCACATGCATTAGTATAGAGTGCAGATATGTTAATTCTAATCAGAGTACATGTGGAAGTCTTATAATTTAAAATAGAAAAAATAATGCCGGTAAATTTCCATAGGAAGCACAAAACAACGCTCCCCGTTGTAAAGTGCAAGAATGCCGATTTGCCATTAACAATTTGCACGACTGCTTACTTTCTTCTGCATAACCTGTACATATGTTGCAATCATGCCTAGTTAGGCATAGCTCTCAACCATTTTTGTGTGAAGTGCGGGTGAAATGGGCTGATTTTGTTTTTGCCGGGTGACACGCCCATTGGAATGAATGGCTGTGCAGGAGGCTTGGCGGGTGAGTCTGCCCTTTACAAGGCGGGTGACACCCGCCAAAGCGTGTGAGTTGAGAAGTATAATTTAGGGCTGACCTAAATTTTGTATGTAAAAATGGCACAGTTCTGTCCTCTGTACTGCCAACAGTAATGCTACTTGCAATGTGACCGTATGACAATAGTAATCGTTCCCGATTGTGGTGCTGGCATGTCCTTCGGAGGGTGTCCCGATTTTTGGACATCGTGCTTTGCAGTAAGAAGTACAAAAATGTTGCCCATCTAGTACTTTGCCCTATCGCTTACAAACCTCTCTCCTATTCATAGTACACTTTGTAAAGAATAAGGCATTTCCAAACCCCTAAAAAAAGATAGATATTTTGAAGGACTTTGAAGTACCATATTGAAAGTAGCATACAAAGTGTGCGCAGAGAGAAGTGAAATGTGCACGTGGATTGGGTTGAAACATGAAAGTTGAATCGAATGACGAAAAAAGTACAAGTAAAGGCTACAGTATCATGACGGCTGCAAACACACAAAGTAATTGATATTGTTTTTTTAATTCAAAGTGAAGACTACTCTCCTGAGAATCAACAACATCTACACTGCAGAGGACATATCCAAAGAAACCTTGGCATCTTCCACAAAAAAGTAGGTACAATACAACCTTAATATTGTAACTTCTTCTTAAAGAGGCTGTGTGGGTTATTTGTTTACTTTGGGCACCAAAGGAAGCATTCATTTGTAAACCATTCTACCTACAAATATCCAGTTATAGGACAAAGATTAACAGGTGGAATGGCTGACAAATGGCTGTGTGCTTGGTACTGAAATAACATAGGAAATCCGTAGAAGGTTAGATTGTCAAAATAAGTGGTGGTAGCAAGTTTTTGCCATTTTGGTTATTAATAATAGTTCTCGGCACAAGCAAGGCACTGTGTACTGTCATCTAAAGCACATTGTACTACTATGCAAAGAGTAAAGTAGCCTTACCAAATGATAGTTAGAGGTCACTGTGCATTGACACACGGTGCCAAAGAGTTTCCCCATCACACTGCAGAGGACATATCCAAAGAAACCTTGGCATCTTCCACAAAAAAGTAAGTACAATACAACCTTAATATTGTAACTTCTCCTTAAAGAGGCTGTGTGGGTTATTTGTTTACTTTGGGCACCAAAGGAAGTATTCATTTGTAAACCATTCTGCCTACAAATATCCAGTTATAGGACAAAGATTAACAGGTGGAATGGCTGACAAATGGCTGTGTGCTTGGTACTGAAATGACATAGGAAATCCGTAGAAGATTAGATTGTCAAAATAAGTGGTGGTAGCAAGTTTTTGCCATTTTGGTTATTAATAATAGTTCTCGGCACAAGCATGGCACTGTGTACTCTCATCTAAAGCACATTGTACTACTATGCAAAGAGTAAAGTAGCCTTACCAAATGATAGTTAGAGGTCACTGTGCATTGACACACCGTGCCAAAGAGTTTCCCCATCACACTTAGGCACACATGCACACAGCACACATACATTTGACAAGAGACCAAAGAATATTTTTTTTCTCAACAGACACCAAAGAATGCCTACCAAAAAGCAGCGCCGTAGAAAGGAACATAGAATTAGAGCAAATAAAAATAAAGGTACCCAAGGTAAGCATCCACCTGTTGTACAGTTAGGGGAGAATCTTGGTACAAACCACCTAATGCAATTGGGTAACATAATAAAAGAAGTCTCAACTACCGAAACTGTACGTCCTCCATCAAAAAGTATCAGAAAACACAGAAATGATGTCCAAGAAACGGGTGCCAATACAGCTAACAATGTTCCTAATAATCCTGATAGTGTAAGAAGAACCCATAGTAAAAAAAGTATTTTAGCAAAAATGGTTTGTCACAGAGTCCTTCAGAATCTACTAAGAAGAGGACCAAAGTCATCCTCACCCCCTAAAACATACCGTAGAAAGTTATTTCTGCAAGTACTTGTGGACATTGCAATCCTTCTCAAAAGGAAGTTGTTCATATTAATGTTACAAAGGATGAAAGCACTAACAAAATAAGTACCAAACTACAAATGGAACTCAGCAATAAACGGAATGTGAACAAAAATAATTTTTTACATGTTTGTGGTGGTGAATGGAGTCACACAACAACCACAGAGCCATACTTCAGTGAAGAAGCATACAAACAAAATCAAACAAACACAATTGCCATCCATAGCAGTGGGCGTGGTTATGAGAAAATCAATACTACCATCATGGAACAAGAAACACTGTTTACAAAACTGTCTTCTGAAAACTCAGAATTACCTCTCGATTGAGCAGAACCACACCGTCCAGTATACAAATGGCCGCGCAAACCAATGTGTGCCATTCCAAATAAAGCTTTCAAATCTTTATGTGTGTACCTCAATCAATATGTAAAAGGTAAAGACAAAAGTAAAATCAAAGTGCTGCAAAATATGGATATTTGTGTAGTGCGAAAACACACAGGACTAAAAGGACATTCACTAGCCTGCATTTCTGGGCCTATTTCAAAAGTACCTTCCATGATATCAAAATAATATCAGTACATCATTCTAAAGTAAGACATTTAGTGTATAAAATATATTGTGCAAAAAGTCCAGCTTCAGAATTAGGCAATTTAAATACCACTATTCTGCATGGTACACCCAAATACTTACAAGAAGAAATGGACCCTATTCAGAAAAAGTATTTTGGAAATGAGAGCAACGTAGAAAATGCAACAGTTTTAGAGCATAGTAGCAACAATTCTGCACATAGCAACCTTCTATTACACACATAGAGAAAAGAAATACTAAAATTTAAAAGGTCATCGGCTAAAGTACCAAACCATGTGTGTGTATGTTGCCGCAGAACGTTTTACAAAAGGAACACAAAAAATGTGGACATAGCATACAAAATAGAAAACAATGAAGACTCTAAATGGTTTGAATTAGCTTTGTACCTTTTAGCTGAAAGCAAATATGAAGTAACTAAACGTCTAATATGTTGCAGTTACTGTACTGCAAAATTAGACAACAACCACACTCCTTCACGTGCAATTACAAATAATTTGGAATTGTTTCCATTACCAAAAATCCTGCAACAGCTCAATTTGTATAAGAGCATAATAATTCAAACAGTTCACCCATTTCAAGCATTTATACGCCTTCATCCAAACACAGAAAATTTACCTCCCTCTGAATTGGTGAAAGGCATTTGTGGCAAAGTAGTGTACTTGCCATTAGATCTAACAGAAAATGTACACACTCTAGGAGTGGAACGGTCAATAGAGCATTCTTTAATAGTCTTTGTAAATGGAGTACCAACAAAGGACAAACAAACTTGGCAACAATTAGTAGACTTACACAAAGTTACACAAGCATTGCAATATCTAAAAGACAACAATGAGTACTACAAGGAAATAAACATTGATGAAAGCTTAAGGCAAACAACTGAAATAATTCAAGAGCCATCAGAAACTGGACAATTCGAACTTCTGGATCAAGCTACAGTATCCACTCTGTTAGACCATTACACAATTCATCCATTGCATTCCAATGAAAGTATAGATGATGCACTAGAAACTTACCAAATGCGACAAACTAAAGGGTCACCAATGAGTATTTGGGAAAAAAGTATAGAAGCACATGCTTTTCCACTGATATTTCCTACTGGCAAAGGTGGGAGGTACGATGATAGACCCACTCAGATTGGGGCATCAGAATACCGCTCATTACTGTATTCCAAAGATCCCAGATTTAGACAAAATGTGGAATACATATTCCACCTACTGTACGATAGTGAATTAGCAACACTATGTTATGGAGTTGCACACATTCTTAAATCTGGAACGCACTTTCAAAATATGTCAGCTACGCAGTTAATACAAAAAGTACAAGAAAAAGATGAGGTTTTACAATCAAGTATAACAAATTTGTTTGCAAACATGCACGGTACAAAGGAAAACTGGTTTAGACGGCATAAAGACATGTGTTGCATGATCAGAAACCATGGACCACCCACTTGGTTTGTTACGCTAAATTGTGCAGAATACGCATGGGAAGATTTGCATGAGTTCCTACGCATAGCAAACAGCAACAAAAACAACATAGATATATTAACACCTGGAGAACTTTGCTCTCTAGATCCAGGTAATGTCTCAAGATATTTCCATCATCGTTTCATTGCAATGCTACACTTTATTTGCAATAAAAGTGTTCCTCCCCTTGGAGAAGTGCATCACTTCTTTTGGAGAAAAGAATATCAAGCGAGAGGAGCACCACATATTCACATGCTGTTATGGATGAAAGGTGCTCTGAAATTTGGCCACGACAGTGATAGCACTGTTTTGCAGTTTATCCAAAAATATGTCACATGTGAAATCTCTTCACAACAGAGTCATAGTGAGCTGCATGGGCAGATTTTACAATTTCAAAGACACAAATGTGGCAAATATTGTCGCCCTAAATACAAAAATAAAGATAAATACTACACCAAATGCCGCTTTGGTTTCCCCAGACCAGTTACAGAAACAGGTGAAGTAAACAACTTCATGTCTTCAGTTTAACATAGTGTTAAAGGTAAATCACCTAAAACACGTATTACATAAAAAGAAGTGAAGAATCAAAATATATCAATGATTATAATGCAATCATTTCCCTGTTATGGAATTCAAACATAGATGTGCAGTACATTGCAGACAATTCAACTGTTGTTGCACGATATGTTACAGCCTACTTAACAAAAGTAGAACAAACAGAGCTTCAAGACCTCTGGGATGACCTAGCATCAGACAAAACATTATCACAGAAATTGTACAGCCTAGGCATAGAAATGCTCTCTCATAGAGAATGTGGGGACTATGAAGCAGTGGATCATTTAACCAGCACTGCTTTGTATGGAAAATCAGACAACATAGTATGGCTCAGTCTTGCATACAAAAATAATATCAAACCCGATGAAAGTAAACGTAGATATAGAGTGACCGATTATGAAGGGAGCTTAGTGAAACTTAACAAATGAAGCTTAATTAATCATGTGAAGTTGTCATTAAAAACTCCTCAACAGAAATAACTATATGACATGTCTCTTTTACAACTTTTCAAACCATGGCGAAAAGAGGAAGACATACTAGATAATTATGAGTGCTATGAAGATGCTTTCAAAGCAAATGAAAGCACTATCACCGATGTTAACTTTACGCAGTACAAAACAATGTTACACAATGAGCAGCAACAAGAAGAAGAAATTCAGGCCCAACTAGATAAAGACTCTTCCGACAGTAGTCAACCTTCTGTAACAGGAAGTCAAGAGCCATTAGGACAACCACTGATAGAAAATGAGACTGAAGTTGCTATGGCAGAAGTAGAGAACACCATGTATCAGTATCAAGAAGATACAGAGGACTTAACTGTGCAACAAGGAAAACTTAACAATGATCAGGGCAACATTTTTGAAAAGGTAGCAAAACAAATTGTGCATGGCGTACAGCACGAAAATAAATAATGTACCTGCCAAAATTACAAACCTATTCTGCTGTACATCAGTGGGGAAGCTGGATCAGGGAAAACATTCTTAATCAGAAATATTAGCAAGTTCCTGCAGCAATTGACAAACAACAAACTGTCAGCTGTTGTAACAGCCCCCAAAGGTTTAGCAGCCTACGACATAGGCGGTGTGACTTTACACCGATTACTACTGCTTCCAGTAGAGCAGCAAAATAAGTTAGACTACTACAAACTTTCTGCAGAAGCTGCATTGGAATTACGGAGAGTATTGAAGCGAATGAAAATGCTACTAATAGATGAAATGAGCATGGTCTCCAATCTAATGTTGGCTTTGATTCATCTCAGATTGCAAGAAGTACTTAAAAGTAATAAGGAAGAACACTTTGCTGGGAAACACATTATCGTTTTCAGAGATCTTCTACAATTGACACCAGCAAAAGGTGAACCGATTTTTAAAACCTTAGGCCACAAACTGTGCCTGCAAACTGTTGGTAGCATAGGTAATTTTAACCTTTGGCAACATTTCCAATACAGAGAATTAACAGAGAACATGCGGCAATCTGCAGATCTCACTTATGCCAACATCTTAAAAAGTATTAGAGTTGGTGTATTATCACAAGAAGCACAAGCTGTATTGGAAAAAGTGGCACATACATGCACTTTAAGGCGATAATGCATGCACAACTGATGTTATGGAACAAATAGCGCACAAAAATGTCAATTGTATGGCCTTAATGCCAACTCTTGCAAGCTGTTTCAAATTCAATGAAACAATGCTAAAGAAAGAAATGCAAGCAATAATAGAAATTAGCGCCACAGACAAACTAGACGTACATGGTTTGACAGTACCCATGTGTGAGCAAGCCACAACAAGACTAAATAGTTTAGAACATTCAATCTCCAACACAGCTGAGTTGGAAAAAGTATTGAAATTATCATTAAATTGTAGAGTAATTCTTAAACGTAACCTTGACGTAGAACAAGGGCTAGTTAATGGAGCACTGGGCACAGTTGTTGGCTTTCAATCATACCCACGTGATAACAGCATTCAGTTTGTAAATATTTGCTTTGATAAAGTTTCAGAAGTAAAAAGGATAGGGCACTCAATGGCTCGATTCCTTCTCTTCAAAGACATGTATGTACGTTGAGAGCAATTTTCTCTAACTCTTGCATATGCAGTTACCATTCATAAATCCCAAGGTCTTACCCTAGATAAAGCATTGGTAGATATAGGAAAGACAGTGTTTAAGTAAGGCACGAGCTACGTAGCATTATCACGCTTACATACACTTGACGGTCTTTTGTAAATTAACTTTGATTCAAGTAAAGTCAAAGCTGATATTCCTTGCATTCTAGAATACAATAGATTGTGTTCACTGTACACCCCTCATCTGAAACAATACCCTGTTCCAGATAAAGTGAAACGTGGTAAAAGAAAAGTAAATGAAACAGAAATGCAACAGAATGCAACAAAAAATTCTGCAAAAAAAGAAAAGAAGCTAAAGTTTCATCAATTGCCGCAAACATAGAAGAACCTATTAGGGAATGTGAACCAGGCACGTCGGCAAAGAAACAACAGAAAAAATGAAAAATGCACTCAGAACAGAACTTGCTGGCCCATTCAAATTTACAAATGAAAGTGGGGTAAATTGCTATGCAAATGTTGCAATGAATATTCTATTTCAATTGCCACCAATTGTTAACAATATTTACCTGCACAGCATAGACCAATTGTGCTTGCAAATGTTAGTAGTGCATAGAAATGCAACAAGCAATCCTGACAACATATACAGTGTTTATGGAGTAAGGCAACAATTGGACGACTGTGCTGGAATGGTGAGATTCACTATGAACTGACAAGAAGATCCACAAGAATTTCTAATGTACATACTATTAGTATTTGAAAACAAAACTATACCTGTAAATGAAATCTTCCAAATTTCGTACATGTGGAAACATACATTCACTCTCTGTAACAAAGTGATACAGGAAGAAATCCCAAATGAACTATTTGTGTATATTTCCATACCAAATTGTGAGAGCATTCCTTTTCAGCAACTTATACAAAATGCAAACCATGGCAGATTATGTAGTATTTGCAATTCAGCCAATCGCTCTACCTTACTGATACAATCACATAGTGCCTACATAATACTTATGCTTCTACGTTATAATGCAGATGGCACCAAAAACAACAGCAAACTAACTGGATTTACACATGGTCAATTGTCATTTGGAAAGAAAACCTTTACAACAGTAGGAATAATCTACCATGCATGAGCTACAACCAATGCAGGTCGCTACACTGCATACATTAAAAAGAATTGTGGATGGTTTGAATGCAATGATAGCACCATTACTCTAAAGCATAGGTTGCCAGCTAACCTAACAAATGCGTATTTAATGTTCTTGAAGCCAAAATTTGCGAAATAATGTGCACTTCAAAATTGTGAACAAAGTAAGTGAAAGACTACAAACAGTTAGGATACGCCCACAGGTATCTAACTACCCAACAGGATGGAAGAATGACACAAATAAATGATTATCACAGATTGTTGGAAACCAATTTACAGGCAGAATACGCCTATACGTATCACAAATCTGTAGGAACACATGCACAGTTAAAATACGCCTACAGGTATCTAACTACTCAACAGGATGGAAGAATGACACAAATAAATGATTATCACATATCGTTGGAAACAAATTCAAAGGTAGAATATGCCGATAGGTATCCAACTGTAGTTGAAAATGGGCAGGAAGGCAACAAAGAAAACATTAATGGGAAAGATACAGGAAACAGGATATGTCAACAACACAAATGAATGAGTATCGATAATCTGAAAGAACAAATGCACAGTTTGAATACGCCTACAGGTATCTAACTGTTGATAAAAATGGGCAGGAAGGCAACAAACATAACATTGATCAGAAAAATGAACAACACACTGAACGGAAAAAATGAAGTACTTAGTTGCATAAGAAATTAAGTTTTTTTTTAATCCCACGAGGATATTTTTCCCCAGACCCAAGGATTACAAATGCAAACACAGAAACTGAGTGCACAATGCACAGTACACTGGTATGTAAAGTAAAAATGAGGGTCTAAAAAAACAATAACTGTCTATTAAGCAATGTGGGAAATGTGGAAAATCTGCAAACATTAACACACCTTTTTCAAAACAAAACACAAAAAAATGTTTCTGGATTCTAAATAAAGTAAGTAGTAAGCATATTGGCAGGCATTTTCTACACATGTACCACACATTCTACCACCTAATGTGTGGTATTAATATGCTGCAGTGCCTGTAGGCTTGTCTTTCATCTGTGGTGAGTCACTTACCACCTCGCCTTACAAACAAGTTGCAAGGAGTACAGGTCCTATCCACAACCATCACTGCATATGTGAAACATGGTCCTTGTAAAGTAGCTTATAAATGTACTTTTTGGACCATCGTCTGCAGCCATGAAGTGAAGAAACTAGGGCATCAAAACAATGACCAGAATCCACCGCACCCATATTAACTTGGAACTCCACTGCTTATGACTTCAGTATTTCATGCATGGACTTTAGCCATGCACCCAAGACTGCAGCGTCTCCCCACAACTACCTTGGTGATGTGTGGTAGTGGGGGTTATTCTATAGGTGTGTTATCCTGCTGTACCTCTGCCCAGAGGCTTCCCTCCTAGGTGTATGTCTGTAGTTCTTACATGGGATGGGTGTGCAGTGTCTTCCAAGTGTACTACTTACCACTTTCTTGTTGGGGGCATGGGCTTCAGCCATGGACCCAACACTGCACACAGTCCCTACAACTTGCCAATGAAAATGCAACACAAGGGGTGTATGCATGGTTGCCACATGCAGCGGTGGTTGTGGCCAGGGCCTAGAGTCTTGGAAGTAAGGCCTTCGGCCTTCAGCCGACGGCCATGCATCCAAGACTCTAAGCCCTGGCCACAACATCGTAGCATCTGCCAACCATGGCAGCGTACTATTGAAGATAATAATAGCCATTGGAAACAGTAATGCATGTGTCCCTACAAATCTAACAACTCCCCAGTGCACTGTATGGGCTGAAATACTGACCCTATTGGACCCCTAATTTTCTCTGCGTACAAAGAGGCCACAGAACATATGTCATAAAGTATGTATAAGTGTATTATTGGGTGCATGGCCTTCGGCTTTGCACCCAAGAGAGCAGGATGTCCCCACAACCACCTCTTTGTTTTTGAGTACATGACCTTCGGCCATGCACCCAACACTGCACGCACTCTCCACAACTGAAAATGTAACACAAGAGGTGTATGCATGGTTGGCACATGCTACGGTGGTTGTGGCCAGGGCCTAGAGTCCTGGAAGTAAGGCCTTTGGCCTTAGGCCGACAGCCATGCATCCAAGACTCTAGGCCCTGGCCACAACCACAGTAACATGTGCCAACCATGGCAGCGTACTAATGAATATAATAATAGGCATTGGAAACAGTAATGTATTCACAGCATGTAGGCAATTTCAATGTTCCCTAACACCAGACGTGTCCGTACAAATGTAACAACTCCACCGTGCAATACACAGCCTGAAATACTGCCCTTATTGGACCCCTCCTTTTCTGTGCATATAAGTAGGCCGTAGAACATACGTCAGTAAGTAGGTATAAGTGTACTGTGCGTACAAGATGTCCATTCACATTAGATCATGACGACCGAACCCCAGAACAAGTGCATTTATCACCCATATGTGAAGACTGTAGCCTCTGGCCACTACCACCGTAGCATGTGCCTCCCATGGCGGCGTGCTAATGATTGTAATAATAGGCATTACGAAAAATAATATGGTCACGGCATGTTGTCAATTTCAATGTTGCCTACCTATACCCGTGTGCTTTCAAGAGTTACAAGTTTCCTATCCACTACATGCAGTCAAGTGTTACAAATTGCCTGCCCACTATATGGACTGAAGTGCTATCGTTATTATCCCCCACATTTACTGTACGTACAAGGTGTCCATAGAAATTACATCATGACGGGCGAGGAACAAATGCATAGATCACCCATTTCTTACTGTGTGAACCTTTCCCAATGCTCTGTGCCACAGCAAAATAGAGTAATGAAAAAAGCATGTGTACGCTGTTTGTTACTCCGCGGATCCAAGATGTCATGCGCATCCAAACCATCTGACACAGAAGACGTCTCGCAGCAGCCAATGGACAGAGACGTCGCGTGTACGCAGTCATGACGGCAGCCCCTTAGCCAATCGGTTTCTTGTTCGTCGACCGAACAGGGAAGTGTGACCGCGGAGCGAACATAGATATCACTAATTTTTTCAGACCTACTTTTTCATAATTCTAAATGAACGTACTGCATGTATGGTGACAAAATTTACAAAAGCACGCTTTCTGGACCAAGCCCTTGTATCTGCTGCAGATTTCGTCAAAATCCGTCCAGCGGTTTCACCTGTAGCCGTGCGCAAAGTTTTCCCCCCATTCAGTCTATGGGAAAAAAAGATGTTTTGGGACCCCCCTATAACTCCTTCCCCCCTGGACGATTTCTCACCAAACTTTACAAAAATATTCAGAGTGCCCCATATACTTTTTTTGCAAAGTGTGGTGAGGATTCGTCCAGGGGGAGCGGAGTTATGAGCCACCCAACAAGTGCTCTTCCTATGGAAACAGCAACTTAACCATAACTACATGGCCACTACTATATATATATATACTAACTATATATATATTCAGTAAAAAAACTTTGATAAAGGAACATTATGGTTAAGTTGCACTACTAAAAACCTATGAAATTCAGTAAAAAAAACGTTGTTAAAGGGACGTTATGGTTCCAAGTAAAACCGAAAACCCCCTGAAATTTGCCATTTATGGTAAGCTAAGCAACCATAACTCGCGCCACCACTGTGCACTGCCAAGACTAACACCCAGGATATCAAAGATGACATCACAAATGTTTAAGCTTTACTCTGCAATTTAAGGATCATTTTAATATTTTTTCCAATCCAGCAGTGTTGGAGATTGAATTTTCTAACTATTTATCTCGTTGTGGCTTGTTCACTCATGGGTAGTGTCATACCATGTATGACTAGTTTGTCTGTGGCGCTAATTTCAATTATTGGTTGCATTTCTTTTTTTAACATTGTTTCATTGAATTTGAAACAGCTTGCAAGAGTTGGCATTAAGGCCATACAATTGACATTTTTGTGGGCTAATTGTTTCATAACATCCGTAGAACATGCATTATCGCCATAAAGTGCATGAATGTGCCGGGTTTTCAATATTGCTTGTGCTTCTTGAAATAATATGCCAACTCAAATACTTTTTAAGATGTTGGCATAAGTGAGATCTGCAGATTTCCTCATGTTTTCTGTTAATTCTCTGTATTGGAAATGTTGCCAAAGGTTGACATTTCCAATGCTGCCAACAGTTTTACGGCAGAGTTTGTGTCCTAAGGTTTTAAAAATAGGCTCACCTTTCACTGGTGTCAATTGAAGAAGATCTCCAAAAACAATAATGTGTTTTCCTCTAAAGAGCTCTTCGTAGTTTGTTTAGTAAAGTTTACATCAATTAATGCTGCTTTCATTTGCTTTGAAAGCGTCTTCATAGGAGTCATAGTTATCTAGCAATGTAATATAGTTCTTTATGTTGAGGAGTCTTTAATGACAATTTGATATGATTAATTAAATTTGGTTTGGTGAGTTTTACCAAGCTGCCTTCACAATTTGTCACTCTGTATCTAGCTTTTGTTTCATCGGGTTTTATATTATTTTTATATGTGAAGTTTTGGGCTATGTGGTATAGACACATTGTTTCCAAAGTGGTACTTCTGTTTCGGTAGTATGTGTCCAGTAAATTGTTTTTTTAAAATGTCTTGGCTGTTGAGATCATGTTTGGCTTTTGTTTCTATGTCTTTGTATGATTTTAGAACTCTTTTTCTAGATTTAGCAGGACCAAGACTTAGCCATACTATATTTTCAGATTTTTCATACAAAGCAGTACCAGTTAAACAATCTGCTGCTTCATAGGAGCCACATTCTCTATCGGAGAGCATTTTTATGCCCAAGCTGTATAATTTCAGAGACAGTGTTTTGTCTGATGACAGGTCATTCCAGAGGTCTTGGAGCTCTGTTTTTTTTGCTTTGGTTAAGTATGCTGTAACATATCGTGCAACTGCAGTGGAATTGTCTGCAATGTACTGCACATCTATGTTTGCATTCCATAAGTGGGCAATGATTGCATTGTAATCATTGATATATTTTTCTTCTTCTGTTCTTTTTATGTAATATGTATTTTTAGGTGATTTACCTTTAACACTATGTCTAACTGAATACATGAAGTTGTTCACTTGACCTGTTTTTGTAACCGGTCTAGGGAAACCAAAGCAGCATTTGGTGTAGTATTTCCCTTTGTTTTTGTATTTGCAATGACAATATTTGCCACATTTGTGTCTTTGAAATTGTAAAATTCGTGCATGAAGATCACTATTTGTTGCTTCAGATGGATTTTGACAAGTGACATATTTTTCAATAAACTGTAAAACAGTGGCGTCACTGTCTTGACCAAATTTAGGAGCATCTTTAATCCATAAAAGCATGTGGATATGTGGTGCTCATCTGGCTTGGTATTCTTTTCTCCAAACAAAGTGTTGCACTTCTCTGAGGGGAGGAGCAGTTTTATTGCAAATAATGTGTAGCATAGCAATGAAGCGATGGTGAAAATATCTTGAAACATTAACAGGATCTAGAGAACAAAGTTCTCCAGGTGTTAGTATATCTATTTTTGTTTTGTCATTGTTTGATATGCGTAGGAAATCATTTAAATCTTCCCATGCATATTCTGCACAACTTAATGTAACAAACTAAGTGGGTGGGCCAAGGTTTCTTATCATACAATGTACATTTCAATGACATCGAAACCAGTATTCTTTAGTGCCACGCATATTTGCTAATAGATTTGTAATATTTGTGTCAAGTCTAAGACGGGATGAAAGGGTTTCAACCCCCTCTCCCGAACCACAGAAGCCGAATAGATCGACGCTCCCACCGTGGTTGGCACGGGCATCTGAATGTAAAAACACAGATAAGCACGTGGCAGCCAATGGGGGGAAGACGGAGTTAGGCAAAGGGGGTGGAATGACAAAGGGAAGGTAGGGAATAGAGACCATGCATATATATATATACATATATATATGTATAACACAGAATACTAAAGCCTGAAACCCCTGTATACCAGCCTACTGCATATTTGATTGTAAAACCTCATCTTTTTGTTGCACTTTTTGTAATAATTGTGTAGCTGATATATTTTGAAAGTGGGATCCTGATTTTAATGTGTGTGCAACTCCGTAACATAAAGTTGCTAGTTCACTTTCAAAGAGTAGGTGGAATATGTATTCCACATTTTGTCTAAATTTGGGATCTTCAGAATACATCCGTAATGAGCGATATTCTGATGCTGTTATTTCAATAGGTCTATCATCGTACCTTCCTCCTTTGTCAGTAGGAAAAAGTAGAGGAAAAGCACGTGCTTCTATACTTTTTTCCCATATGCTGATTGGTGATCCTTTTGTTTGGCGCATTTGGTACGTTTCTAGTGCATCTTCTACGGTGTTGTTACAGTGCAATGGGTGAATTGTATAATGGTCTAAAGTATTGGATATTTTAGCAGGATATAGGAGCTCAAATTGACCAGCTTCTTGTGTCTCTTGAATTATTTCAGAGGCATCCTTCAAGTTTTCTTCAATATTAATTTCTTTGTAGTATTCATTATTGTCTTTTAGATATTGCAAGGCTTGTCTAACTTTATGTAAATCTGCCAGTTGTTGCCAAATTTTTTTGTCTTTTGTAGGTACACCATTTACTAAGATAATTAAAGATTGCTCCATTGGACGTTGCACTCCTAGAGTGTGCACGTTTTCTTTTAGATCTAATGGTAAATACACTACTTTTCCCCGAATACCTTTCACTAATTCAGAGGGAGGTAATTTTTCTGTTTTTGGTTGAAGACATATTATTGCTTGAAATGGGTGCACTGTTTGAATTATGATGCTTTCATATAAATTCAGTTGTTGTAGCGGTTTTGGTAGTGGAAATAATTCCAAATGATTTGTGATAGCACGTGAAGGAGTTTGTTTGTTGTCAAGTTTTGTAGTGCAGTAACTGCAAAGTATTACGGGGTCAGTTATTTTGTATTTGTTTTCTGCTATAAGGTAGAGAGCTAATTCAAACCATTTAGAATCTTCATTGTCTTCTATTTTGTATGTTAGGTCTACAGTTTTTGTGTTACTTTTATAAAAAGTTCTACCGCAACATATACACGCATGGTTTGGTATTTCAGCAGATGTACTTTTAAATTTCAGTATTTCTTTTTTGTATGTGTGTAGTAGAAGGTTGCCATGCATACAATTGTTGCTAATTTGTTGTAAAGCTATTTCATTCTGCAAGTGGCTTTCACTTCCAAAATGTTTTTTCTGGATATAGTCTATTTCTTCAAGTGGGTCTTTTGCTATGCCATGTAGAAGAATGTTATTTAAATTGGCTAGTGCTACAGCAAGACTTTTAGCATAGTACAGGTTATAGACTAGATTTCATATAGTTGAATGATGTGTTGATATCATTTTGATATAATGGAAGATGGTTTTGCAAGTCGGTCCTGAAATGCAGGCCAATGAATGTCCTTGTAGGCCTGTGTACTTGCGCACTGGACAGGTATCCATATTTTGCAGTAGTTTAATTTTGATTTTGTCTTTGCCTTTCACATATTGATTGAGGAATTGGTGTAAAGACTTGAAAGATTCTTTGGGAATGTTACACATTGACGTGCATGGCCATTTGTATATTAGACGTTCTGATTCAGTTGAATGGAGAGGTAATTCTAAGTTTTCTGGGGATATTTTTGTAAGCAGTATTTCTTGTTCCATTATGGTATTATTAACTTTTTCATAACCTCGTCCACTGCTATGTATGGCAATTGTATTTGTTTGCTTTTGTTTGTATGCTTCTTCATTAAAGTATGGTTCTGTGCTCGTAGTGTGACTCCATTCACCTCCACAGATACTTAAGAAGTTATTTCTGTTGACATTTCGCTTATTGAGAAGTCTTTTTTGTAATTTAGTCATTAGTTTTGTTAGTGGTTTCATTTTGTTTAACACTAAAATAAATAACTTTCTTTTGAGAAGGATTGCACTGTCTATCAACGCTTCTAAGATTAATTTCCTAGGATAGCTTTTAAGGGTTGAGTTTGATTTCTCTCCTGTTTTTATAAGATTTTGAAGGACTCTGTGATGGAACATTTTTGCTAAAATACTTATTTTGGTATGCTTAGTTTGCATTATATCAGGATTTATAGGAGTAGTTTTATCTGTAGTGGTAGCTGATTTTCTGTTAATTGTTTTGTGGTTCCTTTTACATTTTGATAGAGGAGGCAAAGTTTCTGTACTTGAAGCTTGTTTTGTTTCTCTAAATGACTGTATTAGCTGTTTTGTTTTAACTTATTTTACAAATTCTGCTAGAGATTGATGCTTGTTTTGGACACTCCTATTTTCATTTGCTCTGCTTCTGCGTTGCTTTCTACGGACTTGATATTTGGTAGGCATTGTTTAGGGTCTGTTGAAAAAAATAAAGAAGGTATGGGTTGGGGTGTTCTTAATGTATGCGTGCTGTGTGCATGGGTTTGAGAGTAAAATGATAAACATGTATGTAATGGTGTGTGATTGTGCATTGGGCAAATACAACTAGTTGGGATGGGTATTCTTGAATTTATGTGCTACTAAACTGGGGTTCAGATGATAGTAGAAAGTAAGCTGGTGGTGTGGAGAAGTAGAAATAGTAAACCTAATGGTATACAATTAAAACAGTTGTTTGTTCTATAATATCAAAATTCTAGGGGTTGGTTTGGGTTATTTGTGTGTCGTAAAATAGGAAGTTGTGCGTCATTCTGACTGTAAATCTCTGTTTAAGAAATGGGGATTTGTAGACAGAATGGTGCACAATCTCTATTTTTAGACACAAAAATAGCATGAATTAACCTTACAGTGTGTTTGAATAATAGTACAAATAATATGGTGGTATTCAACTTACTTTTTTTCTGAAATGAGCAGGTTTCTTCTTAGTTGTTCTTTGTACTTCAAATTCAGCTGCTTCTTTTCAGGAGAATTGTCTTCACTGCAATTGTAAAGGAAACAAATAAGGAATTTTGTTTGTATATAGCATTGTTTTTAATTTAGACATTGATTTTTTTTAATTGACATTGACCCTCAGCGCCTTCCTCAAAATCATGAAAACTATCTTATTCACATAAGATGTGTCGCACCAGTTGAATACATATCATATGTTCTTAATGCATAAACTGTATTGTAATGACTAACTGTACCAACCAAATATCATTTGTATGCCTTGTGGAATTCATAATGTACCACTGAATACCACTATTTCTGTAAGTAAGCTCTTGTAAGTAACAGCGCCTCAATGCCATGGGCTGCTTGCGCAGTATGTACATAGAAGTAAATAAATGTTTATGTTTTTTTACAAGTATTGTTGTTTGATTTTTGAACATACTGTGTGCATGCAATTTTGTTTGAGTATGTTAAACCTTCATATTGTACTTTAAATATGTTAGTTCAACATGCTTTGAAAATGTGTGTGTAAAAAGAAATTAAATAGCTTATAGGTTTGGAAGTGACAGTTGATTTTAGGAGATGGAAAAAATGACAGTAAATTCATTTTATAGATTATACAAGATAAATGTCAGTTAATCTGTTTATATGAATCTATAAAAATTGTACACGCACTATATAGAAAATATGCATACCTGTAGTTTGTGTTCATGCATATGGATAAGCATGCAGCTGCAAGTAGAAATCTTGGAGACTTGTACAGTATTTCTGATAGAAGGTGCTTTCTAATGATATGACACTTGTACTCAGAGAGATTAACAGTACATTTAAAGTGCTGATCTATGATGATGCAGTTAGATGTAGAGGTCTTGGATGTGATTGGTGGATGTTCATGTGACTTCTTAGCTATATCCAATGAGGGAATGGCACAGAAAGTGAAAAGAAAATGGTGGAAGGACTGTCCATGTTACGATATGTCCGCGGACATGGCGGTAGTCTGCGGACATCGGGTGTTACATCTGGGGATTTTTGGGTTGGGGAGCCATGCAAATGAGAATGAGCAGAGAAAGGGATAGGTCAGGAAAGTTTAGTGGGTGTGTTGTGCCAGGAGAGCGTTTCTCAGATACTCTTTTTGCTGAGAGAAGTACAGATAGCTATGGCTGTGTGTTTCAGAAAACAGATTGTTTGGTTTTTGGGAGACTCGTGGATACATTGGTTGAAGGTGCATGCAGAAAGCTGTGGAGTAGCTGTAGATCTTGGATTCCGCATGTGGAAGTGCACTGGCATGGAGTACGTGGAATGAAGTTGTTGGACTTGCTACCTCTCTGTGCTACTAAGGAGACAGAGCAACATCCAGACATAATTGTAATTCATTGTGGAGGAAACAGTTTAGGACATGTGTCTGGAATTTCTTTGCAATTTGCAATGAAAGAAGGACTTGGGAAGGTCATGGACATGTTTCCAAATTCTCAAGTAATTTTTTTACGGATTGCGCAGAGACAAATGTGGCTTCGTTCTTCTTCATTTGGTCCACAAATGGAGAAAGCAAGGCACAATGTCAATAAGGCTGTTTGTACCTTTCTAAGAGATTTTGGCATATCCTCTTTTCACAATGAAAATATTATGTTCGTAGTACATACATTTTTCGCAGAGATGAAGTCCATCTTAATTCTGCTGGCAATCAGATTTTTTTGAGAAATGTACAAAATGCATTGCATCCTTTTTTGGAATTATAGCATCCATTTTTATAGTAGGTGTTGAGCATTTCAAATTTTTCAAACACAAACAAACACAAACAAACATCACCAAAAGGCTCTTTTCAGAGCCACCACTTCCTCCCAGATAAAACTGCAATGGTTATGATAGGGTAGCACCCCAAAATGTTTAGATGCTCACGGACTTAGACTTTTTGGGTAGTGGTGCTGTTGTCCGAACATGTCCGTGGACATTAAAAGAATTTGCGGACATCAAATTCAGTAGAGGGGATTCAGTATGTTCTATGTTACTTGTACATAAAGTCAGAGTTATTATTAAGTTGTGCTACTAAAAACCTACGAAATTCAGTAAAAAAAACTTTGTTAAAGGGATGTTATGGTTAAGTTGTGCTACTAAAAACCTATGAAATTCAGTGAAAAAACTTTGTTAAAGGGACGTTATGGTTAAGTTGCACTACTAAAAACATATGAAATTCAGTGAAAAAACTTTGTTAAAGGGACGTTATGGTTTCAAGTTAAATCGAAAACCCCCAGAAATTCGCCAGTTATGGTAAGCTAAACAACCACAACTCGCGCCCCCACCGTGCACTGCTAAGACTAACACTCAGGACATCAAAGATGACATCACAAATATCATTGAGGACATCACTGATGACATCACATGTCTGGGCCACTTGTTTTTGTTTATTGACATATATGGGACAGGTGGTTTTGTTCACTCGCAGTCAGAATAATAAAATTGAAAAAGGTGCTATATATCTAGATGTTAACCTTGTCATATGATCTTTGAGTACTTTCCTTAGGGTTTGGTCTCAACTCATGGTGCAGATACATGGGGAAATGAGCAGGCCTCAAACACACAATTCATGTAATGTCATTAACATTTTCTGATGATGCAGTTTCTTTCTTCTGTACTTTAGTTTCCCTGTATGTGCCTCTGACTTGTAGGCATTGTGGTTCTTTATATGTATTGTTTGTACCAGCACAAGTGCTGTAAGTCTTGAATTGTTAGCTAGTTATCACATGTTTAACATTACACAAAACTCTGATACGGTAACATTCATTATTGTACTATCCAAAATTGCAAGATTATAAATAGTGTACTTCTATGGTGCATGCTGCAGTCATTGCCTATGTTTACATACGATTAGGTTTCTGTATGAAAGACAACACTCCAATACAATGATATAAGATGAGTACATTCTTTAATAGATTACGTAGTTCATGATAGGTATCCAGATCACCCCTGACATCTTGTTACCAACAATATAAACACATCTCCTTGTAGGGACTTTTCATCAAAATGTATTTCACATGTGATGTCATCAGTGAGGTCATCAATGACATTTGAAATGTCATCTTTGATGTCCTGGGTGTTAGTCTTAGCAGTGCATGGTGGTGGCATGAGTTATGGTTGTTTAGCTTACCAAACTGGCACATTTTAAGGTTTTTTTTTATTTTACTTGAAACCATAACGTCCCTTTAACAATGTTTTTTCAGTGAATTTGAAAGGTTTTTATTAGTGCAACTTAACCATAACGTCCCCTTAACAAAGTTTTTTCATAGAATTTCATAGGTTTTTATTAGTGCAACTTAACCATAATGTCCCTTTAACAACGTTTTTCATTGAATTTCATAGGTTTTTATTAGTGCCAATTAACCATTACGTCCCTTTAACAAAGTTTTTTCATTGAATTTCATAGGTTTTTATTAGTACAATTTAACTATAAAGCCCCTTTAACAAAGTTATTTTCAGTGAATTTCATCTGGGTTTTTATCAGTGCATGCTATTTTCCTATAACTTACTAATATCATACTTACCCAATATAGCAATATTTGTGTCCCATGTACAAAGTGTCATCTTAAAACTCTGCCATTTCCCACCTTCTGGAATCATTTTTAACACTTCTATACATCTTTTGCAACTAATTCAACTAGTTTTGCATCCGTAGATGTCTACGAACATCGGACTTCATAGCAGACCTTCCGGACAGTGCCACATGACCATACGCTGGCGCGCAGCATTATGACGTGTCCGAGAACCCGTCCGCACTTCATGATAAGATCTCTGCTTCACGGACACTTCAGAACTGCATTTTCTACTGATCTAGGAACTTTCAACTTCAAACTTTCCCTTGCACAGCTCCAACACCTATTCCTACTCATTATCCATTAACAATCTAGTACACAGTACATACTTTTAGCAAAACTGCTATTTATCTTAAAATGGCATCAGCTTATGCCATCCCTCCCCCCCCAAGAGCCACCACCACTGCTGTAATTAAGGAGCATGAGAAACACTGCCCCCTACCTTAGACGGAACACATGCACAACATTTTCCCTTGTCCACCTACCCCTCCATATTAGTGTTTGGTTCCACTTCCCTCATTTCCATCCCCACCTTTTGTTCTCAGCTCTCCTTCCAAAAAAAATACATCCAAAAACAACAAAAGACATATTCATTTAGGAACCACTTTCACAGTTAAAAAATAGAACTAAAACATGTATAGACTCCATCTACTTTATATTTCTCAGTAAAGTACATAGACTCAATAAGATTTTCCAACATTTCCATTTGCATTTTGTGTTATGCTAATGGGAATATTGTGCCGTTCATCCTCCGTTCCTGAGAATGGAACGATGGATACCAGCCCAGCAGCCAAGTTATCAGCCCAAGCGAAGCGAGGGTGGATAACAAGGTCTCTGGACCATTATCCCCTCATTCCAGACCCTGAAATGGGGGATGAAGGCCATTAGCACCCTAAGTTCCCAAAGCGGGAACCCGGGGTGCTAAAAAAAAGGATTTTTCTTCCTACACCGGGATCGCCTGTGGCGTCCCCGTGTAGGAAGGAAAATCCATTTCAAAGATGACCACCATGGAAAGGGAAGGCGAGGGTTCCATACAGGGCCCCTCTTCGCTTTCCATGGCAGCCTGCAGAAGGCAAAAAGAGAACCCTATGACCATATTACCACAAGCACATGTTTCTTCCCTCTCAGATCTATCCTAATTTCGAATAACTTTACCACAAAGCCAGTCCCAGGTGGACATGGCCACTTTAATCTATGTTTTGTCCCTTGTCGTCATGGCCAGTAGCCAGATTGTCCAGATCATGACCTTATTACATACATTTTTCCATGAAGCAAAGGATTCTAAACCAACCTGAGAGGTGGAAGTAATAAATCAAAGCCTCCAACTCTTGTAACACTGTGTTTTATGGCATAGCAACTGCCCTGCTAACCCACCTACATGTAAGCAGCTGTTAGGGACTGTATTCTGAAGCCAGAGCACCTTTTCGTCACAAGCCAAAAGCGATATTAATTAACAGTCGGCTGCAAGATGTCATCCGTGCCTGGAAAACATGTTGGCCTGCCTGTAAAACAATAAAAGTGTCATTCTGTGATGGACACTTTTCTTGTTTGCTTCGTCTATTTACATAGCTACAGAATACAGAGCAAATAAGAAACGTGTCCTTCCATATAACGAAATGACAGTTTTATTATTTTACATGATTCTAAGAATCAGCCCACTCCTCTATGCATTTGGGAGAACAGTTGCTGGCAATGCAGCACCTCTTTTTCAGCAAATTAAAGATTTGGACTTCACAACTGCACTATGCCATTTGTTGCACCCACCTTGAAATGTGGGTACTGATTTTTGGTGGGAAGCATCTTGAATGTCCATGCTACTTTGGTGAAAAGATTAGATTCAGGCCCCCAGACTTTAAAATCTGCTCTGCCACAGTACCTTGCAAAAGTTCTCCTGTGCAGAGAAGAATGTGTATGCACACAGAGGCATATATAATAGGTTTAGTTGTGGCTATTCATTTGTTGACGCTGCTCAGAGACAACAAAGAATGTGCTTTGTGCAATTGGAAAAAACACTGTCATCTGTATTACAAAAAACAAGCATCACTTATAACTGATGTGGCTGGCAAACATTCAGACAGAATACAATATTTGAATAATGGACACTAAAAGAAATGTGTCAGAAAACTGACATTTTAATAAAGTAATTCAAACTAGGAGAACATGCCAAACATAATTTGTGTAAGTATGGTAATTGCATAAGAAAAACTGCATCTCATAATATGATGATCAGTATCCCTGTGCCTCTGTTTACATTCCTCCTAACTGTCCTGTGAACAGAGATGTGACAACACCTACTCAAAACCAGCATTTCAGCTAAGAGGCATACACATCACTCATGTTTACTCCGTATTAACAGGAAACTGTGCCCAACATCAATGGGAAACAATGAACGTATAGGAGCATACCCCCTGCTTTTGCACACAAATCCCCATTGATATTTATGAATCAGTGCCCAGCAGACCAATGGTATAGGAAGGAACATTAAGGGGAACAAACATATTTTAATAAGCATAAAGTATCCCAACTGGAAACGCAAATTACTGTTCTACTCTATGTGAAATGATTTGATTTATTTATTTATTTATTTGTAATGCACAACCAAGAAAGTGGCCCGGAAGCATACAGGCACAAATCAGTTAGAGGAGGGGTCAGAAATCTTTAACAGAGCCAGAATTTTTTTTATAGCAGAAGGTAAAGAGTTCCAAGTAATAGGGGCGCTAGACCAAAAAGCGCCCTTTCTTACAATTTCCAAAGAGGTTTTTGGGACCTCAAGATTTCCATCTCCATTTGATCTAAAAGATCATTTAATGCTAAACTTTTAGCTTGTTGATTAGTGCGTCACCAGCCAGAGAATTACATGTAATCGTTAGGAGTCTAAATATCACCCTTTGCTCGATGGGCAGCCAGTGTAAGTTCCTTATCTCAGAAACATGCACACATTTTCTTAGGCCCGTTATAGCTCGTATAGAGCTATTCTGGACAACCTGAAGTTTATTCAGTTCGGCTTTATTTATACCAATAAGCAAAGAGCTGCAATAATCCAGTGTTGCTGATATAATAGCTCTTGCGATGGTTTCACATCTTTTCTGTGACAAGAAAGGTCGTACATGAGCCAAGAGTGGAATGTAGTATGCAGATGAAGATACTAGATTGTTTACATGCGCTGACATACTTAAAGATTGCTCGAAGGTGACTCAGATAATTTTTATGTTTCCTTCACTTGAATGACATGGTTATCGATATTAAACGATTGATAATCTAATGTCAATTTGTCGAGCCTTTGTTTAGACCCAATCAGCATCAGCTCTTTCTTCCCTGGATTCAGGGCCTTGCCATTAGCATCCATCTATTTACGAATAAAATCATATTTCAGCTACTGTCCTAGCATCCTGGTTGTAGTTACCCGACAAGGTAATAAGGCATTGTGAATCATCGGCGTAATTCGAAAAACATATGCCCTTATTTTCTAAATCATCAAAAAAGAGACTTTAAAAAGGTTGTACAGAATTGGGGATAGGGCTGCCCCCTGAGCTATCCTAAAATTCAAGGTTATAGGATCTGCCTGTGTTTGTTTACTGCAAACCCGGATTGATCTTGAACCTAGGAAAGATAACATCCAATTCTTAGCGTTAACGCTAAAATGTGCTCTTTCCTCCAAACGTTCCAGAAGGAGTTGGTGATCGACCAAATCAAATGCTGCGGAGAGGTCTAAGGACATCAGAAGCATTGTGGACCCTTCATTAATTTTTGTCATCATATTAGATTTGAGTTCTAATAGGGCTGACTCTATAACCTGGGCAGAAACCTGACGGTTGTTAAGTATGGTATGTTCGTTGGTAAAAGAAGCCAACTGATCATATGCCACTCTATCCATAATTTTCATAAAGGGAGAGTTGGTGATGGGCCGGTAATTCTTTGCTTCTCCCTGATCTAGATCAGCTTTCTTCAAGAGGGGAGTGACCCTTTGAGTCTATTCGGAACTACATCCTCTCTGAATGATGTATTAATAATTTTTGTAAGGGATCCGATTAGTAACTTGGAACATGCTTTGTAAGAGGCTGCTGGAAATAGATCGCCTTTACACGTGGATGGCTTTAGTTTAGCGAACACAATCTTCAGATCATCCTCCGATATATTTTTTAAATAAAATTCTGGTAGATTTTGTTTCCTATTGATGACTCGAGCCCCAACTGTATCCATCACAGTATCTGACTCTTTTTTATTTTTCTCGATACCCTCTTTTATTTTGGTAGTCTTGTCTATCATAGCCTGTTGAATTACTGTACACCAGGCTTGATTTTTATCTATTTTAACTTGGTGTGTGGCCTCTGGTTTTTCCGATTCTCTCAGAATTGTAAAAAAAGAATCTGTGTATCATGTTGGGCCTCGGATATCCGGGCTTTCATTTGATAGCTTTTTTGCCTTAATGACTGCTTTTTTAAAAGTGTAAGCCGCATCAGAGTACATACGTTTATCTTCCTCTGTTTTTGTATTCTTCCATTTATAAAATGCTTTTCATTTTAGGATTCTTAATTCCAAGTAGGGAGTACAATGTTATCAGAGCTGTGCTTGTAACCCTGACATACGAAGTGAAATGACAGAGCACACCATATTACAGCCTATAATTTTACCCACCCTTCCTCACCACAACCTAGACAAAATTCATCAGGAGTCTAGCTGTGGTTTCTTGTGGAGCCCTGTTGATGAAAATCACATATATTCGACTCTAAAGCTAATATTAGCACTGCTCAGAGGTACACCAGATTGAGTTCCTACTTCTCTAACAAGGGATGTATCTTTTGAAATTCACAGTCATCAGTTAAACAAGATGAGTGGGGATGCTAGGGGCACTAAACACATATCACATGTTTGGTTGAAAAACGTTCTGCTGCTGAGCATAGAAATAAACAGAAGGTGCAGTTCCTTAGACTGTTAGTAGAGATTTATATCCTTTAGCAAACAAACACATTTCCATCACTGTACTGTACTCAGGGGTCAAGTCCTACAAATAATAGTGGGGGGGGACTAAACAAATGAATGAGATGTGACACCGCCAGAAATGATCAAATCAAGGTGAAATATGCACATTTCATTAAATTGGCTTAGCAATCATAACCACCCACGTTGCACAAGACAAATGGGATTTGCCTTTCATAAAATCAACACTCACACAAAACCAAGAGGATATTTTCTTCTAATAGTGTTTTTGAAAACGTTAAAAGGTGTGCATGTTTTTGTAAACTACAAGAACCAATACAAATGTTTTCCCTGCAGTGATGAAGAATCCTGACGACGTGGTTTGATCCCCGAGGACGGCTTTAATTCCTAAATTCAAAGAGGACATTCAATGTTTCTCATTTTTGCTGGGGGGGACTGAGTCCACCCTCTGAATAAAGTGGGGGTCTCCGTCCCCCCGCGTGTACCCTCAACTTGAGCCCTGACTGGACTGTACTGCAAAGGTTGCAGATTGTTTCTTCATCCCCAAGGAGTGTACTCCTGTGCCGTTCCCCCGCATCCTCCTGGCTCCTGTGCTAGCCACCAATGCTAGTTGACAGGTCTCTGTAAAAAGTGACGAATTGCGGCAGTACATCTGTCACCACGATAATTGCATACCCACCATACTCTGCAAGTAAAGCATATGTAAAGCCTCAATATGATATTATGGGCAGTTTAAGAAAATGTCATGTATCTGCATGTACACAATTATTATGCAGTTCATGCAAGAATCCCCACCCTAATATTATTGATCCTAAAAGTGTTCAGTGTGGTAGAGCTCGGAGTTTTCATATGATTTCTTATCGTCTATGCCCAATGGGACTCTGAAAACTTGGACTGGATAATGATTGTTTGAAAAACATTCAAACAATCTGAATCGCTGGTGCCCTAATATTTTGTATGAGTATTGCTAGGCATAGTCCATACACATTAACCCTTGCAGGCCAAGTAAATGATATTACAATATGTCTCTCCTTTTATAAATTAAGGTTACCAATGCTAAAGTAGGACGCAGGGCACTGAGCAGGGCATTTGCCTACTCAAAATCCTTAGAAGGCAAATCAATATTTGATTTTATAACTTGCAAGGGTACAGCTTCAAAGCAATTATGTGGCACACTTACAAAGAATATGAAGCCTGGAATGAAGTTTCACATCCTAGTATCCTGCTTACTTACAGTGAGTGTTGAATATCTGAGCTGGAAGTTGGGCTACTTATTGTGGGGGATATTTTTGCAAAGGCACCATGAGTAACAGACATTCTGGTGCTTGAAAGTTATTCATATTACAACAAACATAAAAAAGTGGATGTATGTATGATATGATATGATATGACATTTATAACTCACCTATACACAAGTGTTTCAAGGCGCGATGAGGCAAGGGAGGGAGAACAGAGGGAAGACAGTGACAACGATCTTACTAGGCCAGGTGTCACTCAGATCGCGCAACTGCATGGGAAGGGGAAAATTGCGGGGGGAGGGGACAGTGCAGTAAATGGGATAAAAGAATAAATAAACAATAAATCAAAAAAAATATATATATATATATATAATACGGCCAGCTGGTGGCAAGTGCAAAGGTAAGTGCAGACATCATGTAAGTCTGGTAATCTTTTGCAAGGCCTATGTATGCAGAGTCAAAGTCAGAAGATATAAGTGTGGTAGAGTTATGTATAGCAGAAATGGGTGGGAAAGAGAAGGTTATTTGGATAATGCGTGGCGCATTCTCTCTTTTGTTCATGGAGCCACTTTTTCATCATTGTTCTAACCTCTTGAGGGTTTATTCTGTTTGTATGTTTTTAAAGTCACACTTGCATAGTATGGTAAGGAAAATAAGCTAGAATATGAAGGCTAGTTATAATAATTTAGCTTCATTAAGAGAGAATCCAAATGTCAGGTAACTGCTGTGGCTTGTGCATTATTAGTTCTTGAGAAGGTGGGAATTGTCTGCGTGTGCTGCTAAAACTCTTCTGAGCTGCACTCAGAAGGAAGCTGGGCAAGCGCACATGCACACAGCTTACAGCAGGGTTGTCCAAGTCTGAGCCTCATAGGCCAGAATCCTGACGTGTTTTCAGGATATCCCTAATTAATATTCATGAGTAAAGATGTGTATACATCTAGAATCATTGTGTGAAAATTAACGTCATGAATATTAAAGATGGGAATCAGGCAACCAGGCATGGATCTGGCTCTCGAGGCCTGAATTTTGAAAACCCTGGCTTACAGGGAACATTGACCAGTGGTCTCATGATGTTGAAGGGAATAGGGTTGTCTGCATCAAGCTGAAACAAGGGGAATATTTGCCCTGAGTAAAACAGCACCTCCTACGACGGTAAACAGATGAGGGAATTTATGAAACAATTTTAACTCTGTGTCAAAAAGGCATTATTGAGATATCAGAATTCCCATGTAACACAGCCCTATATCCTGTAAAGAAAGAGAGAGGTAAGTCCTGGAGGATGATACAGGACCTCTGCCCTTTAAATAAACACATCCGGCCACCATTTTGTGTAACATTCCCACATGAGCAATGTATTTCACAGTAGTAGATATAAAAAATGCATTTTCCTCGATTCTATTGCACCCAGACTCACTGTATCTTACTGCGTTAACCTACCACAGGACCAAATTTCAACACACACATTCATCACAAGGGTACTGCAAATCCCCAAGTGTTTTTAACAGAAAACTACAAATGGATTTAGGTAACTTGCAGATGCCTAGAGCAGTGATTCAATACGTTGATGGTCTCCTAGTGTGCAGCACCACTGAAGAGCAGTACAGGGAGGACTCAGTAACACTCCTGACTTTATTGGCTGACAAGGGATACAAGGTTGACAAGGACAAACTGCAATAATGTAAACATGAACCAGTGTATCTAGAACAGATAATATCCTCGGATGGGAGGAGTGTTACTCCGGAAAGGGTGGCAGCAATACAAAACAAATGGCAACCATGCATAGTAAAAGAGATGCAGACAATTCTGACACTGCAGTTACTGCAGGTCTGGGATTTTTGATTGTTCTACCTACACCAAGCCCCTCATCAAGAGGATGAAGGAAGGGCCCCACACATTGCACAGAAGAAATATTCGATACATTCGAAGAATTAAATAATGCACTTAGCAATGCGCCTGTTTTAGCAACTCCAGATTATACCATTTTTAATTTTATGTTCTCCCATTCTAATGGTCAGTTGACGACGGTCTTCACCCTGAAGACCTCACAAGGAAACAAGCCATTGGCTACTTATAGTGGCCTAGTCCCAGTCATTCGGGGGCACGTTCCATGTGAACAGGCACTCGCAACAGTGGAACTTGCAATAAGGAAATCCTCCATTATCACTGTGGGCTGTCCATTATGCTATATGTGGAGAGTGCAGTATTTGCCATATTGGACAAATCCACGTCAATCCTTACCACCCAACCAGCTTCGGGGGTATGAAATGATAGGTTATTTATAATACGCTTAATACCCAGAGGTTTCTAAGCGTGGACCCGGGGATCAAACCTGTGTTGCTCCATATCGTCTTGCTTCCAAGGCGAGCACGTTGCTGCTGAGCTATCCTCCCGGGTGTATATGAGGTAAAACTGTCCAATCATTCCATTAACATAATGAGATGCCGCATTGTTAATCCATCAACCTGTAGAGGAGGAGACAAGAACCCCTACTCCAACTGCCCCACCCTTATTACCTGTCTGTTGGATACCAGAGCATACACTGAGCAGTCGAACAAACAAAGACAGAGTGCGGACTCTGTGCAGTACCAATAAGAGTATCAATACCTACGAATATCTGGGAGGCAAGGTACCCAAACCGGACCTGCATACAAGACAATATGATGGCCATTTAAATGAGATTCCAGAAGAAGCAGAGCAGATGAATGGCAAAGGTGAATGGTGATGTCACACAGAAAGAGATGATGCACACAGAAGAGATGCAGAGACGAGAGAATGCAGATATTCTATAAGACATCAAGAATGTACCAAGGATAATTGACATCTTCGGATCAAGGTGAAGAAGCTTATGCCACCGGAACAGTTGAAGACAATAAACTAGTTTATACATGTACAGATGCAAAAGAAATGCAAGCAGCAAAGTAATCTTAAAAGCTAGCCTCAAGCTTTATAGTAAATAGATTGTGGTAAGCGCCAATATATATATAGTTGCGTATGAATGAGTAAAGAATGGATGTTTCCACTACACATTATGAGCAGTTTTGAACATTAAGCAAGAAGGCCTCATTTCAGTGTGTCCTAGTTAAAAAGCAAATTGGATTACAAATGAATCTCAGCAGAAGGAGTTGGATGAGCGAAGAAGCCAAGGTCTTATCAAACTGGAATTGGTTGACATTGGATACAAATCGTGTGAAAGAACAGAGACTCCTGTTCGGAAGGTTTGAGCAAAACAAAAGATGTCAGAGGACTATTAGAAAATAATACTAAATACACTAAAAGCCTCGATTCCATGATCTCCAACCACTTGGAAGAATGAATTTGGACGATCGAGGTGGTCACACCTACGCACGAGGGCAGGATGTGCCCATACTCCTTAAAATTTCTCAAAGCACAGTACAAACTCAAGGCCAATCTTCAATGCACTAATTGACATTGGATCATTGAGGTGATGATGAATTGATACATTAATTGGTGGGAAGCTAGTGTTAAAATGAGCTCACCAGCACCAGGATGTTCAGTCTGCATGCTGCTAGATGTAGGTGGAAAAGTACTGACAGGGGTTAGAAGCCAACCAATTGTAGAGGACCGAGTAATTAAGGGTCCTATAGTTTGTGTAGCCAATGAACGTTGTGTATTTAATGACGTTCATAGTGGCCATTTTGAGGGGAGGGCTTAGTTGCCCTGATGTTAAGTACCCTATCACTTTCCTCCACTGTTCTATACTGATGTGGAACATATACCTAGATATTCACTTAGAGCCTATTACTCCCTCCAATAGGCTTTGTAGTTTGCCACGCAGGATGACGTGGGCAAGTGACGCAGGTCAGCATGTCACTGATGATGATTATGAATGATATAACCTCTGTTTTTCAAAAATAATTTGAGTAAGAGGATCGAGCGAGTGCTGATGTTCGTTGTACTCCCTGTTTTAGATATTTGACATTAAAACAGACTCCCTTTTGCCAAACTACCTGAGTCATCTTGATTATTGATGTATGAATAATATCTGCATCCCCATCCATATCCAGGGTATTGCTACTCATCTTAAAGGGCTGGGCAACCCAGTTCACTTGGCAGCAGAAAGATGATGATTTATTAAAAATCCATCGACATTTGACATAAGTAAACATTAGAGTCTCAGCAATATAGCACAACCTTTGCCATTCAGCTGACAAGATGTGAAGCTCCCCCTAGATAGTGGTTAGTGTAATTGAAAAAATCCTTGCAAGGAGGGATGACGGGTCCCCTAGTTTCCATAGAATTCCCTCTCACGTCTACGAGAAGCGGATAGGACAACAGTTTGAAGAGCCAGTAAACAGAGGCGCACGATCCCAAGGGTCAGAAGAAGAAAATATGCAAATGGTGAGTAGAAACTGAGGGGTATGACAAATTGATGCATGCATGTCTATGGTTAAGTTGCTGTTTCCATAGGAAGAGCACTTTTTGGGCGGCTTATAACTTTGCTCCCCCTGGACGCATCCACACCAAACTTTGCAAAAAAAGTATATGACCCACTCTGAATTTTTTTGCAGTTTGGTGAGGTCTGGTCCAGGTTTGGTCCAGGGGGGGCAAAGTTATAGGGGAGGTTATAGGGGAGGGTCCCAATTATTTTTGTTCCCATAGACTGAATGGGAAAAAAATGTTGCTCGCGCCTACAGCTCAAACCACTGGATGGATTTTCACCAAATTTGGACCAGGAGCAGCGGCTTGGTCCCGAAAGCGTGCTTTTACAAATTTGGTGAAACTCCGTCCAGTAGTTTTTTTTTTTAAATGACAGTAGGTCAGAAAAAATTAGTGATATCTGTGTTCGCTTCGCGGACACACTTCCGTGTTCGCTCCATGGACAGGACGGTGATTGGGAAAGCAGCTTGCGTGATGTCCGCGGACATTTGACATGCTTTTCTATTGGCTGCGTGAAGCGTGCAGTGCGTCTATTTTCAGAGACACCCGCCATCTTTGTTTATCAGAGCGGGATCTGCTGCCTGCACAGTGTAGATGTGGGCTGTGTCGGCTCTGCATCGGGCCCTGCATCGGCCACGAAAAGGTGGTGAGGCCCAGGTCCTCGTGTCTCTCTCTTGTTCCCCCCCGCTCATGGCCCGTTTCTCTTTCCCGTTCCCCCCGCTCATGTCCCGTGTCTCCCTCCTTCCCCCTCACCCCCCACTCATGCCCCGCATCTCTCTCCCCTTCTCCCCACCCCCCGCTCATGCCTTGTGTGTCTCTCCCCTTCCCCCCACCCCCTGCTCATGCCCCGTGTGTCTCTCCCCTTCCCCCCACCCCCCGCTCATGCCCCGTGTGTCTCACCCCTTCCCCCCAAAACCCTGCTCATGCACCATGTGTCTCTCCCCTTCCCCTACCCCTGCTCATACCCCGTGTCTCCCTACTGTTCACCCCACCCTCTGCTCATGCCCCATGTCTCTCTCCCCTTCCCCCCCACCCCCACTCATGCCACGTGTCTCTCACCCCTTCCCCCCCGCTCATGCCCCGTGTCTCTCTCCCCTTTCCCCCACCCCCCGCTCATGCCCTGTGTCTCCCTCCTTCCTCCCACCCCCGCTCATGCGCCGTTTCTCTTTCCTGTTCCCCCCGCTCATGTCCCGTGTCTCCCTCCTTCCACCCCCACCCCCCACTCATGCCCCGTGTCTCCCTACTGTTCCACCCACTCCCCGCTCATGCCCTGTGTGTCTCTCCCCTTTTCCCCCACCCCCCACTCATGCCCCATGTTCTCTCCCCTTCCCCCCACCCTCCGCTCACACCCCTTGTCTCCCTACTGTCCACCCCACCCCCCGCTCATGCCCCATGTCTCTCTCCCCTTCCCCTCCACCCCCCACTCATGCCCCGTGTGTCTCTCACCTTCCCCCCACCCCCCGCTCATGCCCATTGTGTCTCTCCCCTTCCCCCCACCCCCGCTCATACCCCGTGTCTCCCTACTGTTCACCTCACCCCCGCTCATGCCCCATGTCTCTCTCCCCTTCCCCTCCACCCCCGGCTCATGCCCCGTGTCTCTCTCCCCTTCCCCCCACCCCCCGCTCATGCCCTGTGTCTCTCTCCCCTTCCCCCCACCCCTCGCTCATGCCCCGTGTCTCCCTCCTTTCCCCCATCCCCCGCTAATGCCACATGTCTCTCTCCCCTTCCCCCCCACCCCCCACTCATGCCCGTGTGCCTCTCCCCTTCCCCCCACCCTCCGCTCATGCCCCGTGTGTCTCCCCCCACCCCCCACTCATGCCCTGTGTGTCGCTCCCCTTCCCTCCCACCCCCCGCTCATGCCCCGTGTCTCCCTACTGTTCCCCCCACCCCCCGCTCATGCCCCGTGTCTCTCTACACTTCCCCCTCATCCCCCACACCCCGCTCATGCCCTGTGTGTCTCTCCCCTTCCCACCCACCCCTCGCTCATGCCCCGTGTGTCTCTCCCCTTCCCCCCACCCCCCGCTCATGCCCTGTGTCTCTCTCCCCTTCCCCCCCACCCCCCGCTCATGCCCCGTGTGTCTCCTGTTGTCCCCACCCCCGCTCATGCCCCGTGTCTCCCTCGTGTTCCCCCCACCCCGCTCATGCCCTTGTCTCTCTGCTTTCCCCCCCACCCCCGCTCATGCCCCGTGTGTGCCCTATTCCCCCACCCCCTGCCCCGTGTGTGCCTTGTTCCCCCCACCCTCCGCTCATGCCCTGTGTGTGCCCTGTTCCCCCCACCCCCGCTCATGCCCCGTGTGTGCCCTGTTTCTCCCACCCGCTGCTCATGCCCCGTGTCTCCCTCGTGTTCCTCACCACCCCCTGCTCATGCCCTGTGTCTCCCTCATGTTGACATTTGTGATGTCATCTTTGGTGTCCTGGGTGTTAGTCTTAGCAGTGCACAGTGGTGGCGCGAGTTATGGTTGCTTATCTTACCATAACTGGCGAATTTCAAGGGTTTTTCGGTTTTACTTGGAATCATAACGTCCCTTTGACAAAGTTTTTTCACTGAATTTCAAAGGTTTTTAGTAGCGCAACTTAACCATAACGTCCCTTTAACAAAGTTTTTTCATTGAATATATATATATATTCAGTAAAAAAACTTTGTTAAAGGGACGTTATGGTTAAGAGGGACGTTATGGATAAGTTGCGCTACTAAAAACCTATGAAATTCAGTGAAAAAACGTTGTTAAAGGGACATTATGGTTCAAAGTAAAACCGAAAAACCCTGAAATTCGGCAGTTATGGTAAGATAAGCAACCACAACTCGCACCATCTACGTGCATTGTTAAGACTAACACCCACGACATCAAAGATGACATCACAAATGTCATTGATGACATCACTGATGACATCACATGTCTGACTCCCCCTTTTTTCCTTTCCTGACATATCTAGGCCACATGATTTTCTTCAGTAACAGTCAGGAACAAAAAATTGTAAATTACTATATTCGTAGACTTATCCTTCAAGTATGTTATTAGAATAATTCCCTTATGGTCCAGTCATATCATATGAAACATATACATAGGAGAAGTCACAACCTTGAAAGACAGCAATCCTTTTTGTGCATTAAAATTATCAGTAGATTTATCAGCACTTTCTGATACTTTTGATGTTTTTTTATTACTGTACTTTCCCTCTATATGCTCATATTTTTATATGTTGTACTCACATTATTTTCCTTAGGTCCAGACACATCATGTGATATATATAGATAGGGTAAGTAACAGCTTTGAAACAGAGCAATCATTTCTCTGCATAAAGATAATCAGTTAGGTTATGAACACTTTCTGCTACTATTGCTGTTTCTTTTTCCCACTTCAATTCCCTTGTATATATTCATATTTGTATGTGGTGTTGTCTCTGTGATTTGTGCATAATAATGCAATTATGTAGTAAGTGGGTTTTATTACCTACTTATCACAAGTTTCACTGTACGCAAAACTCTAATATGAAAACAGTTATCATTTCAATATTCAACATGGCAAGCTTATGAATATTGCACCTCCATCATGTATGCTGCACACAATGCCTATGTTTCTACATGAGTACCTTAGTATACTGGATTGAAGTTAATAAGAGAATGCTATTTATATCAATGCATAGCTTAATGCACTGATTAGCACTTGATATTTATTCCAATAATCTTTGACACTTTTTGTATTAACATTACACTAAGAATCCCTTGTACAGACTTTTCTTGAAAGGTAAATGCACATGTGATGTCATCAGTGATGTCATCAGTGACATTTGTGATGTCATCTTTGATGTCCTGGGTGTTAGTGTTAGCAGTGCACGGTGGAGGCGCGAGTTATGGTTGCTTATCTTACCATAACTGCCGAATTTCAGGGGTTTTTCGGTTTTACTTTGAACCATAACGTCCCTTTAACAACGTTTTTTCACTGAATTTCATAGGTTTTTAGTAGCGCAACTTAACCATAACGTCCCTTTAACAAAGTTTTTTTACTGAATTTCATAGTTTTTTAGTAGCACAACTTAACAATAAGAACTTTGACTTTATGTACATATGATATGGAACGTACTGAACCCTTTCTACTGAATTTGACGGTCCGCAGACATGTTTGGACAACAGTACCACCACCTAAAAACTCTGGGGGGGGTATGTGTAATAGTTATATCATAACATAGGAACATTTAACAAATTCACAAAGCAGCACACATACAAAGTATATGTAGTAATACTTAAAAAATGTTACCCATATATGTAACACACTAACCATTCATGTAAATACAATATGTTTTAAAATGGAATATACCAAAAGAAGATAAAGTGGCTTCCACCATAATTACCTCACAGACGCTCCACAACCAACAGCAAGACCAGACGTATACACTACTGATTACATATCTCACCAGACATAGTAAGTGCACTTATTTTTACTCATATATTTATAAACTTTCTATATTAGAAAAAAAAAACATATTACTTTTTTGTTTTCTCACAGAAATGTGTAGTACTCTCGACTGGCTAGAGGAGCATTTCCCACAAGAGGAAATGTTAGAAAATAGTCCACCTAATGGTACACACTTTACTATATAAACCAATTAATAAATATTATTCTGTATACATTTAACATATACATTTTTTTATTACAGACCATACAAAAATTCCAAGCATCTCACAACAACAATCAGAGGATATCACTCTACAGCAGATTAATCAAAAAATGGACGACCTTATGCAAAATTGTATGGATTTGAAAAACTTTGTGGAAAATTATGTGAAACCCCCAACAGCGCACCATTATCCAACCTGCACTTGTCCCCCCTCACCCTATCCCACGCAGTTAACCCCAAACCCTGTCTATGGACCAAAGCATTTCGATGCGCTTTCCTTCCCTTCTTCACCTGATCCCGGTTATCTAGAAATCCCTAATTCTCCTGTTTTTGTTTCCGTTTCTGCCCCACCCTCCCAGTCATAATTGTATATATATATGAAATAAAGTTACTTTTCTTATATTGTGTTGTAATTACTTTCAGTTCCTTGTGATAAAACCAATTTAGGTGTCCACGGACACCGCGGTTGTTCGGAAATGTTCGTAAAGAAACGAAAATGTGACTGTCCTGAGGACACTACATCTGTCCGTAATGTTCTCATGCAAGTTGAAAATGTTCTAAGAACACTCATAGTGTCCTGAAATGTTCGTAAATAAACGAAAATGGAGGTGTCCTTAAGAACACTATGCCTATTCGTAGTGTTCGATAGCAAACAGACACTGTTCTAAGAACACTCGTGGTGTCCTGAAATGTTCGTAAATAAACGAAAATGGAGATGTGCTTGAAACGCTATGTTTGTCCGTATTGTTAGCAAATAAATTAAACTGTGCTAAGAACAAATGGCTGTCCGTAACTGTTCGTTTTACATGTGATGCACTTTTAATTAGTTCAGGACCCGAACACTTTCCGCAGAACATCAACACGCATGCGCAAAACAATGTCCGTACATTGGGTGTCCTGCGGACGACCGCTACCTTAGCGAACATGCTCACAAAACAATCATGTGACCGCGCCCACGCTCATCTTGTGCTCTAAACGCGGACACTGTTTGTGTCCCCGACCAGTTTAAAAGTACATTTCCAAGTAATCCACAGTATTTCTCATTAAAAAATCACCATACCACAAATCCCACATACTAATCTAACTTTCCACATAGTTTTTGTGACTTTTTGAACCTTTTTTGATATTCAATCTGTCTTGTGGACAGCGCGCATGTCCACGACCTGCGCACAAGCACCCCGATATAAGACCACGCCCTAGAGCGCATTCTCGTTGTGTTTCTGACTATTCCACAGAGCAGATTTTGAGATTTCCATCTCCAAGCCTATGACATCCATGGCTCGACTATTACCACATGGTGCTACATCTGCCTCAGCACCACCCCCACCCCCTCAACCACCACCATTTCCCCAAGGACCTGAAGAGGGGAACAGGAGTGAGAATACAGAAGAGGATGACGAGAATGAGGTAGAGGAAATCCCTACTACCCGCCCTCGGCATGAATCTTGGGTGTGGCGATTGTTTACCGTTCATGGAAACGGTCCTAAGTCTCATGCGAACCGTGTCACCTGTAATGAGTGCAAAATGGTACTCAGTCGCGGGAAGCATGGTTCGTATAGCTTTGGGACCACTACCATGAAGCGACACCTGCGCTCATTCCACACTGGGGCCATTCGCAAGGTCATACCTTGCGAGAAGCGTAGTAGGTTGATTGCCTCTACTTGATCCTCCGTTCCTGATCCTGTCACCACAAGGAACACATCTGTGGGACAGCGTCTTCCTCAAGCTGCCTCACAGGCCATACAGAATTCCGATGACCCTTACCTTTCGAGGGTCACAGTTGTATGTGTGTACTGTGACACAGTACTCTGCAGGGGGGAACGACTTTGGAGTGCTTTTGAGACTATCGTCTCAGAGCACCAGAAGACCTGCTCACTACCCAAATAAAACCCACTGTACATCTTCCTCTCTCAGCTCGCCCTTTCTTATCCCTGTGGTTGGTGTCCCCCTCCCTTTACCCTCCTTTCCCTCCTCTCCTAGTGTGTCGTGTATAAAAAAGAACAAAAAAAATAAAAATAACAAATATAAAAAAAAAAAAATAAGGCTCTTTTCAGAGCCGCCTTTCACAGTTAAAAAATAGAAGTGAAGATACATAAAGATTAGCCATTTCCATTTCGTGAAAGTCCGCGGACGGTCCGCGAACAGAAAAACAATTGCATTGCTACCCTATTGAAACCAATGCATTTTTCTCTAACATGAAGTGGTGGCTCTGAAAAGAGCCTTTGGGAGGTGTTTGAATGTAAAACATTTTAACTACGTAAAACGTACTTCAAAACGAATGCTGTATTTCTAAAAAAGGTTGCAATGCATTTTGTACATTTCTCAGAAAAATCTGATTGCCAGCATAAGTAAGATGGACTCCATCTTTGCGAAAAATGTATGTACTACGAAACAAAATATTTTCATTGTTAAAAGAGTACATGCCAAAATCTCTTAGGAAGGCACAAACAGCCTTATTAACATTACACCTTGCTTTCTCCATTTGTGGACCACATGAGAAAGAACGAAGCCACACTTGTCTCTGCGCAATCCGTGAAAAAATTATTTTAGAGTTTGGAAACATGTCCATTATCTTCTGAAGTCCTTCTTTCATTGCAAATTGCAAAGAAATTCCAGACACATGTCCTAAACTGTTCTCTCCACAATGAATTACAATTATGTCTGGATGTTCCTCTATCTTCAAAGTTGCACAGAGAGGTAGCAAGTCCAACCACTTCATTCCACGCACTCCATGCCAGTGCACTTCCACGTGTGGGAATCCAAGATCTATAGATACTCCACAGCTTTCTGCATGCACCTTCAACCAATGAATCCACGAGTCTCCCAAAATCCATACAATCTGTGTTTTGAAACACTCAGCCATAGCTATCTGTTCTTCTCTCTGCAAAAACAATATCTGAGAAAACCTCTCCTAGCACAACACACTCACTAAACTTTACTGACCAATCCCTCGCTTCATCCAATCTCATTTCCATACCTCCCCTCCCCAAATTCCCCGGATGTAATACGCGGTGTCCTAGAATTACCGCCATGTCCGCGAACGTATCGTAACATGTACAGCCCTTCTACCATTTCGATTTCACTCTCTGTGCCATCCCCTCATTGGATGTAGCTAAGCAATCACATGACCATCCACCAATCAAATCCAATAACTCTACATGTAACTGCATCATCATAGAGCAGCACTACAAATGTACGGTGTATCACGACATGTAATCACACAAAATAACATACACACTCTATGATCAAATCTGAAACAATAATATTTGTACAAACACATAATTGGTTTTAATTTTTTTCGTTTATATAAGTACTTACATACATTTATATAGGACAAGCAGACTATGACATTCACTCACTGTTACGTGCAAAAGCAGGCTATGACAATGACTCACTATTACGTGGAAAAGCTTAGTTACAAGAATAGTGGTATACGTTGGTAGATTATGAATTCCACAAACCATAGTAAAGATATTTTCTTTCCTACTCTTAGTCATAATATAGTTTTAATGATTTTCAGGAAGGCGCTGAGCATTTCAATTTAAAAAAATCTATGTCTAAAATGAAAACAGTGCTATATAGCAACCAAATTACTAATTTCTTTCTTTTACAATTGCAGTGAAGCCCATTCTCCTGAATAGAAGCAGCCGATTTTGATTTACAAAGAACAACTAAGAAGCAAACTACTCATTTTTGAAAAAAAGTAAGTAGATTGTACCATAATATTTGATTTATAACTCACACGCACTGTACGGTGCATTCAGTGATCTCCTGTCAGAATGGCCCTCAAATTCCTATTTTTCGGCACACAAATTACCCAACTCAGCCGCTAGAATGTAGATGTTGTAGAACAAACAACTGTTTTAATTGGATAGCTTTACCTATATTATTTATTCTTCTCCACACCACCGGCTTACTTTTTTCTGTCATCTGAACCCCAGTTTAGTAACACATTAATTGAAGAATACCCATCCCTGGTAGTTCAACTTCCCAATTCACAATCACACACCATTACATACATCTTTATCATCTTACTCAAACAATCATGCACACAACACACATGCATTGCAGAAAACCCCAACCCATACCTTCTGTATTTTTTTCAACAGACGCTACAGAATGCCCACCAAAAAGCAATTCCGTAGAAAGGGACGCAGAAGTAGAGCAAATGAAAAGAAAAGTCTCCAACATAAACACCCAGCTATAGCAGAATTTGTAAAAAACGTTGAAACACAACAGCTAATACAGTCATGTTGTGAAACAGAAGAAGTTTCCAGTGCAAAAACTTTGCCTCCTCTATCACAAAGTAAAACGACCCAAAAAACTATTAACAGAAAATCAACTATCACTACAAATAAAACGTCTTCTATAAATCTTCATAAAGTACAAAGTAAGCATACCAAGAAACGTATATTAGCCAAAATGTTCCGTCACAAAGTCCTTCAAAATCTGATAAAAACAGGAGAGAAACCAGGTTCAACACTTCAAACCTATCGTAGGAAAGTAATCTTAGAAGCGTTGATAGACAGTGCAATTCTTCTCAAAAGAAACTTATTTATTGTTGTGTTAAACAGAATTAAACCACTAACAAAACTAATAACTAAACTTCAAAAAAGACTTCTCAATAAACGAAATGTGAACAGAAATAACTTCTTAAATATCTGTGGAGGTGAATGGAGTCACACTACAAGCACAGAACCATGCTTTAATGAAGAAGCATACAAACAAAAGCAAACACATACAATTGCCATACTTAGCAGTGGTCGAGGTTATGAAAAAGTTAATAATACCATAATGGAACAAGAAGTACTCCTTACAAAAATATGCCCTGAAAACTTAGATTTACCCCTCCATTCAACTGAATCAGAACATCTAATTTACACGTGGCCATGCACGTCAATGTGTAACATTCCCAAAACAATGTTCCAATCTTTACGCCTATTCCTCAATCAATATGTGAAAAGCAAAGACAAAATCAAAATTAAAATACTGCAAAGTATGGATGCTTGTCCAGTACGCAATCACACAGGACTGCAAGGACATTCGTTGGCCTGCATATCAGGAGCTACTTGCAAAACAACCTTCCATGATATCAAAAGGATATCAACACATCATGCAAGTATAAGAAATCTAGTTTATAAACTGTATTATGCAAAAAGTCCTGCTTTAGCACTAACCAATTTAAATAACATTCTTCTACATGGTACACCAAAAGACCTACTAGAAGAAATCGAGTATATACAGAAAATATATTTTGGAAATGAAACCCACTTACAAGATGAAATAGCTGTCAACCAACTTCGTAACAAATCTGCACATGGCAACCTTTCACTACACACATACAAAAAAGAAATACAAAAATTTCAAAGCACTACAGCTGAAGTACCAAACCACGTGTGTGTATGTTGCCGCAGAACGTGTTATAAAAGTAACACAAAAAATATAGACCTTTCATACAAAATAGAAGACAATGAAGATACAAAGGGGGTAATCCATAGAATTCAGCGCACAAGTGGCGCACGCGGCTGGCGCAAAGTGTGCGCGTGCGAATCCCTGCGCCATCCGCGTGCGCCAAAATACATTTCCGCGCACAGCGTATTCATGGATTCCAGCCACCAAAACCAGCCATGGCGCACAGTGGCGCAGCGACCCTGCAGCAGTGCCAGTTATGCCCCCAAAAACGCCCCTTGCACAGGGAAAAGCCATCAAAATCCCCAATCCAGCGCAAAGGGCTGCGCTAACCCTGTACCAGCACGGCAAGCGGGCTACGTGTATCACTGGGGTGCGCGGGAAGTACCTCACGTCATTTCAGCTGGGTACGTGTATTTCAGGGGTGCGCTGGAAGTTCCACACGTGATTCCATCAAGGTACGTGTACATCAGGGGTGCGCGGGAAGTTTCACATGTGAATTCAGCAGGGTACGTGTATATCAGGGGTGCGTGGGAAGTTCCACACGTGAATGTCCTGGGTACGTGTATTTCGGGTGCGCGGGAACTTTCACAAGCGATATCAGCAGGGTACGTGTATTACTGGGGTGCGCTGGAAGTTCCAAACGCGAATATCCTGGCTACATGTATCTTGGGGTGCGTGGAAAGTTTCACACGCGATATCAGCAGGGTACGTGTATTACTGGGGTGCGCTGGAAGTTCCACACGCGAATGTCCTGGCTACGTGTATCTTGGGGTGCGCGGGAAGTTTCACACGCGATATCAGCAGGGTACGTGTATTCCAGGGGTGCGCTGGAAGTTCCACACGCGAATGTCCTGGCTACGTGTATCTTGCTGTGCGTGGGAAGTTTCACACGCAATATCAGCAGGATACGTGTATTTCAGGGGTGCGCTGGAAGTTCCACACGCGAATGTCCTGGGTACGTGTATCTTGGGGTGCGCGGGAAGTTTCACACGCGATATCAGCAGGGTACGTGTATTTCAAGGGTGTGCTGGAAGTTTCACACGCGAATGTCCTGGGTACGTGTATCTTGGGGTGCGCGGGAAGTTTCACACGCGACATCAGCAGGGTACGTGTATTTCAGGGGTTCCGTGGAGTACTACACGTGAATTGGCCGTGTGGGTCCTCCCAGGTGTTCGCTCCACAACCTCCACGGCCCCTGCAGGCAGCCCACACCACAGGGGACTAGCCTGCACCCCCACTCATGTCCCCCTGCACCCCCACCCCCCAGCACTGTGGTGCACCCTCCACCAGGCTCCCACTCATGTCTCCCATCACCCCCACCCCCCAGCACTGTGGTGCACCCTCCACCAGGCCCCAACTCATGTTCCCCTGCACCCCCACCCCCCAGCACTGTGGTGCACCCTCCACCAGGCCCCATCTCATGTTCCCCTGCACCCCCACCCCCCAGCACTGTGGTGCACCCTCCACCAGGCCCCAACTCATGTTCCCCTGCACCCCCACCCCCCAGCACTGTGGGGCACCATCCACCAGGCCCCCACTCATGTCCAACTCATGTTCCCCTGCACCCCCACCCCCCAGCACTGTGGGGCACCTGCCAGCAGGCCCCCACTCATGTCCAACTCATGTTCCCCTGCACCCCCACCCCCCAGCACTGTGGGGCACCTGCCAGCAGGCCCCCACTCATGTCCAACTCATGTTCCCCTGCACCCCCACCCCCCAGCACTGTGGTGCACCCTCCACCAGGCTCCCACTCATGTCTCCCATCACCCCCACCCCCCAGCACTGTGGTGCACCCTCCACCAGGCCCCAACTCATGTTCCCCTGCACCCCCACCCCCCAGCACTGTGGTGCACCATCCACCAGGCCCCAACTCATGTTCCCCTGCACCCCCACCCCCCAGCACTGTGGTGTACCCTCCACCAGGCTCCCACTCATGTCTCCCATCACCCCCACCCCCCAGCACTGTGGTGCACCCTCCACCAGGCCCCCACTCATGTCTCCCATCACCCCCACCCCCCAGCACTGTGGTGCACCCTCCACCAGGCCACAACTCATGTTCCCCTGCACCCCCACCCCCCTGCACTGTGGGGCACCTGCCAGCAGGCCCCCACTCATGTCCAACTCATGTTCCCCTGCACCCCCGCCCCCCAGCACTGTGGGGCACCTGCCAGCAGGCCCCGACTCATGTCCAACTCATGTTCCCCTGCACCCCCACCCCCCAGCACTGTGGTGCACCCTCCACCAGGCTCCCACTCATGTCTCCCATCACCCCCACCCCCCAGCACTGTGGTGCACCCTCCACCAGGCCCCGACTCATGTCTCCCATCACCCCCACACCCCAGCACTGTGGTGCACCCTCCACCAGGCCCCAACTCATGTTCCCCAGCCAACATGTCATCACAATCTAGATCCCTGGTCCCTATGGTCAGCCTCCAAATGCAAAACACCCACCCGAGTATTGCATCCACCCACTTAGAAATGGCAATAACATGATAGAACACCAATTGCAAGTTTGGAAACAAACACATGTCCCTCACATACACCCAATGGATGTCAGTGAATCTCAAAACCCATATCATGATATGCATGAAACCAATGAGATGATACTACACATTGAAGTTTGAACAAAAAATATGTATTAAAGGAAACATAAATTGAATCAAAAATAAACAAACAGAAATGGGAATGTAAAAAAATAAAAAGAAGCATGTCTGTGAAAAAATGCAAAACCAAAAATCATAATCCAAAGGAATGGTGTCCAAAGTCACAGTCCACAAAAGAAAATCCAATGGAAAATTATAATTGAAAGCCATTGCTCCATGGGTAAATTGTAAAATAAAAAGAAAATCAAACAGTCAACTATGTACAGATGAACACGCCAGGGTCCATGATCACAACAAAAGAAATGAAATCTATCTAACAACACTACCTAATTAAAAAAACTATATACAAAAATGTGGCCCATTGTCCAAAAGGTCCAAAATAAAATGCAAAAACAAAGGAAACCTAACACTAACTACAGAACTATGTACAAGGGCAGCGGGCTAGTCCGACGGCTCACTTTTGGATGTCCCGGGCCAGGGCATCATCGAACTCCTGCTCAATGTCCCGGAGACGGTCCTCCTCCATGGCCCCGAGGGTCCGCAGGGCCGTCGACGTGTCCACCTCCAGCCCCCTGCGGATTGCCTCGAGGCACTCAGCCCGCCTCAGGGCCCTCCGCATGGAGTTCTCCGCCCTGACCATCGTGAGCCGTGCCTCTTCCGCCCGCTGCTGCTCCGCATCTATGGAGTGGCCCAACCGCTGCCACACGGAAGACACTTTCTGTCCTGGGTCCTCCTGCCCTCCGGCCGATGTCGAAGGCCCCGAGCCTTCATGGCTCCCACCACGTTGCTGCTGCTGCTGTGCCTCTGCCCGTGCACTTCCTCCTGCTGCCTGCACATCCTCCGCTGGCTGGGGTGCAGTCGTTGATGTGGCCACCCCTGCTGGACGTCCGACTCCCGACTGTGGCAGGGATGCCTCCTCCACCAGCCTGGCCGCACCGTCAGAGGCAGCTCCACAGGGCACCCAGGTGACTGATGGGTGGGAAGATGGCACGGAGGACGACTGGCGCATAGGGGGTTCAGTTGAGGAGGGGGTCGCAGCAAGCCCCATCAAACGGAGGAATCCGGCCTGGGTGACCTGTCCCAGTAGGCCGACGCGGTCAACGAGCCATTCGAGATGACGTGCAGTCTCCTCATGAAAAGACTGCAGGTCACCTCGCATGGCCCGTTGACGCAACCAGTCAGGACAGGCTCAACCCGGATAGCCACGTCCGCAGGCAGAGGAAGGCCAGTTGTCGTGAGCTCATCCCCTGCCTGAAAACGAGTCTGGACGTAGGCATCCCTGCTGGTGCAAGATGATGCAGGGACAGGATCAGGGACAGGATTGCACACAGGCACCTCCGCGGCGGCCTGTGCTGCCTCCTGTCCGTGCTCCTGCACTGCACCACTAGCACCAGTGGAATCCCCACCTCCAGAACCCGTCTCTGTTGCTTGCACGGCCTCCTCCTCCACCAAACCCCCCACCAACCTGGATGACTCTGTGCCATCTTCCCCCCTTAGGCCCTGTGGGGTCCCAGCTGCCCCTTATGCTGCCGAGGAGTCCAACTCCAACCTCCGCCTCTTGGACCTCCCCCCGGCAGCTGCAGCCTGGGACGCGGCACCGGACTCCTCACTCCCCGACGAGATCACAACCTGGGAGGGGAGCCGGGCCTTGCGTCTCCGGATGGCGGTGGGATCCCCGCCGCTGTGCTCCACAGCACCTTCTCCGCCCTCTTCATCAGTTAACGCTGCAGACAGGGAGAAATAAAACACAGGCATCAGGGCACTGTACAATGGACACATACACACATGACAGTTGTACATGAGTGGCATTGGCAAACCTCAGACATGCCATCACAATCCCCAACACACATGTCATTTCAACTCGCACACATGAGCCATACCACAGCCATATCGCAACTGCCAGCACCATCCATACACATACAACAGCATGAGCAGGCAAAGCTGAGCCAGACATCACATGCAACACAGGAAGTGCACTACACATGTACACACACCACTTCACTTGCATGCATGTGTACACCTCTGCCAAGTGTCGCAGTGTTCAGATGGGCATCCATGTCACATCTGCCAATCTGGCTTCCACATCCCGCTGTCACATGCATCCATGTTGCATCACTGTTGCACCCTTGTCAAATACACACACATGCACATGTACACAGTGCTGATACATGCAGCTGAAAACAACATACATGCGTGACATCACAAACATGTCTACTTACATACATATTCATCCAAACATGTGTGCCCACACAACTGCATTTGGCATGCAAGCCTACACACACAAGCACCATCCATGTCTCACACATTACAGTCCTTGCATGTGTTAGCCTCACGGCCCTGTACACCCCCACCCATACTCGGCCCCATACAAACAGATGTGCAACCTGCACACTACTGAAACATCACCACACGCACAGCTCACAATCAGGATGCATGTACACTTACCGCTCGACTCCAGTTGGGTCTGCCTCTCAAGGACCTGGAAGTGGAGCGCTGGGGATATGCGTTCCAGGACCCTCATCTGATCTTCCGACAAGTGGCCCCGGCGCCCCTTAGCATCCGCTGCCTTCAAGAGGTGCCGAGCCTTGTTCAGGGTCCTGGACCTGAAGTCCTCCCAGCGCTTCTTGACATGTTGGAAGTCGCGGACTGCCACCCCCTCCGCGTTGATGGCAGTCACGATGTCCGTCCAGATCCAAGTCCGTCCTTCCTTGTCGGCGCGGGAACTTCCGAAGAGGGCATCATACTGCCCCAGGACTTGCTCCACCAGGACAACAACTTTCCTGGCACTGAAGCTGGTGCCCCTCTGCCTACCTGGCTGGGGGTTGTCAGTGGTGCCAGATGTTGCAGTGCCCGACATGACAACCCCAGAGGCAGGAGTGGGTGGGCAACTGGGTCCTGTGGCTGGGCTTTGGAGCGATGGAATCCCAGTCGGGAGTCTTCGGTTCCAGCAGGGAAGGTCACAGCAACAGCACCCCTGGCTGATGTGCAGGCAGCAAATGGCAGGGTAGGTGGGCAGCAGGCAGTCAGGCAACAGCAGATGGCAGGTGGGAGCATGCTCGGGGCTCTGGGGGGCAGTAATTCGGCCTTCTGGGCAGGAGCGTGGTCTTCCGTGTGCTTACGCATGGCCAGCTTGATACGGAGTGATTTGGCACGTGAAAATTCTGCACGTCAGCGTGTAATTCGAGGAAAGGCCCTTAGCGCATAAGCGCGTCTGCACGCATACGCAATTACATTGGACAGAAGGCCCCTCAAGCGCAAGCGCCCCTGTGACGTGACGCGCGCAGGCGTGCATGGGCATTTCAGCGCGCGTGAAAAACTGCACGTCCGCGTGTAATCCGAGGAAAGGGCCCATGCGCGTAAGTGACGTGACGCGCGCGGGCGTTTCCCTCAGCACGGGTTAAAGGTGAGCGGGCCCAGCAGTTCGCTGTACGTGACTTTCGTGGAGACCGACGTGTGTTGCTGCTTCCTGTTGTTTCGCGCGCCATCACAACTTCACAGCTATCAAGGACGTATCTCTTCTTTTGGCGGGGGTATTGGCTACGCATGTTTTTCTGCATCGCGCTAGTCAGACGGTGAGTCGCACACGCTCTTTTTCCCACTGCGGGTGCCCCTGAGTATCGCACCCATTTTCGATGTCATAGTAACCTGCGTGTCCCACGCGTACGCGTTATTCTTGTTACTGGGTGCCACCGCGTACTGCGGGAGGTTGAATCCACGCACGTAGGCTGCAGGGTTGCGTGCACAGTTTTACTGCAGTTTTGGGGTGCCTGAGCGTTGCGTGACCCGTCACTACATCACCGGGGTCACATACAGCCTTGCAGGTACAGGGGGGCTGTTAACATCTTGCTTCCCACCCCCTTCGCCCCAATTGCCCAGGTCAATTGTGGTGTACACCTCCCATTGGCACCACTCCATCTGTGCCGGCACTACTACATCTGTGCCATGGTTGGGCGGCCACCAAAGGTGAGGGGCGCCTCAGCTGGGCGTACTCCTCGTGGCGGGCATGGTCGGGGACGTGGCCGTGGTGACTAGGGAGTAGGGGGACTCCAGGGTGTCCAGGGCGGCCACAGAGGGGGAAGAGGCAGGGGTGCCATGTGTCTGTGCAGTCATGCCACCACCCCCTGTGGTTCCGGGGGATGCAGCTTCTGCATCTGGCACTGGCGCCCGTGTGACCCGGCAGTCTGTTCCATCGACTGCCACGGGCCCAAGGATAGTGGTAGCTGCAGGTGCAGCTGTGGACACCGTCACCCAGGCTCAGGGTCTGCCAGCGCAGGCTGCGTTGGCACTTGAGGAGCCCTTGGTAGATCTCCAACAGGCCAGGAGGGAAACCATAGGGGCAGGCCAGGCTGCTCAGACCAAGACACGTGTCCCTGGGGCAGTCATGTCATCTGCTGCCCCGAACAGCCGGGTGTTGGCAAGTGCAGGGGCAGATGCACCCAACAACACCCCGGTTGTGAGTCTGCCAACCAGGACTGTTGCGGTCAATGACCCTGCCACAGCTGATGTTGCTGCGCAGGGTCCATTAGAGGGCACCCAGCTGCCACTGACACAAGTCAGGCCTTTTGTCGTCCCTCCACCTGCCACTCCCTTGGCTCAATCCACCGAACCCACTGGCCATACTGGTCAGGGCGGCATTAGCCAGCCAGGGTCTGCGCCACAGTCCAAGATGAGGAAGGTTGCACCTGCAGCACAGGCGGGGACCCCACACACAGCCACGACCTCCTGCACGTCGAGGAAGAAGCCTTTCTGCAAGCAGGAACTGGACTTCCTCGTGGACTACGTGCGGGGCCACAGCCGTGACATGCTAGTGGGTGCCAATAGTCTACCTACGGCTGCCCAACGTGACACCCACTGGAAGCATGTTGCGGAACATGTCAGTTCATTCGGCCATGAGGTGCGCATGGTGCAAGAGTGCAAAAAGCATTGGAATGACATCAAACGCAGCACTAAGGCTAAGCGTGCCTCTCATTACAAATTGACTCTGGTGACTGGCGGTGGGCCTGCACCAGAGGAGGAAGTGCTCACTCCGCATGAGGCACTCGTTGCGGAGTTCATACCACCTGAATTGGTCGAAGGAGTGGGAGAGATGCTGGACTTTGATGCCCAGTCCAGTGAGTGTTGATGCGTGTTTGTTGAGGACGTGTGTGTTTCACTTGTGGGATGTGTTGTGCATGATTGCCACTACATGTGACGTGTACATGGTTCTGATGTGTAAGTAATGCAATGCTTCCGTGATGCATGTCTCCTCTGTCTGCATGCGGGGACTCCATGTAGGCATGCTCCCTTGCCCCTCCTCCGCCACTCTGCACCCCAGTTCCACCTTTGCACTGGTCTTCTTCAATCTTGCCAATGTGTACTTTCTTGTTCATGCGTCCTGTGTAGATGCTAACTTCCAGCGTAGAATCTGCCAGACATATGCCGTGTGGTACAGCCTTAGTACTTGATGCAGGGTATCTCACTTGTACTGTGCATAGGTCAGATGTCCCGCAGGGACATGAGTGCCCATTCATGCTCCATGTGCATTGCACGCATGCCCCTATGTGTCCTTGACTGGATGATCACTGTAATACAAGTCCTTGGTTACATAGATTGCATGGCATCTCATCAGCCTTCCCATGTCAACTGTGGCTCAGTCCTGCGTTGCACACATGTTAAGGGTCTGACAATCTGTGTGGCTCACAGGCCTCAGCCTGTTCAATGGCCAATGACTCTGTCCAACTGTTGTTGTGTCTTCTTCATACATGGGCGGCATTCAGAGTTTTCATCATGTGTCCAGCTTACTGTCCCAGCATCATTTTCAGTGTTGTCACTTGAATCACATTAAGCTGTTGATGCCAGTCAACACTGCCTGTCAATACACAGGTGTATGGTCAGCCTTTTGATACCATGCTAGGCATCCCTGCTTTGGTACTGGGGTGGAGGGGTGCTTGGCTTCTAGATATGGTACACATTGAATGCACAATGCACGTGATGTCTGAATTTGACATTGCACTGCCTTCACATTTCCTGGCACACACCATGGAGTCCTTTTACATGTAGGTAGTGAGTGGCGTACACATTTTCTGCACTGCATAGACCCACTTCCATGGAAACTGCCACCTTTCAACAGGTCTGATCACAGAAGCAATTCAAAGTTGACCCAGCATGCATGCCAGGTTATATGTTGTGTGTCACATGTCTGCCTGATGCGTTTGCTGTCAGTGTGTGTGTGTTGTGTGCTTCTGACATGTGTAGTGACCTTTTCTCTCTCTATTTTTCAGGTGATGACGCAATGGAGGCGGAGGATGGTGTTGTAATGCCAGACACAGGGTTGTTACCACTACATCAACCCGGCACTAGTGGGCGTCGTGGGGTGGTAGGCCACGAAAACCCCCAAGTGCTACAGTCCATCTTGTCTCTGGCTGCCTATGAGTCCAGCCTTGATGACGACTCTGACGTCCATGTTGAATTGGATGAGCATCAAGTCCATGTGTCAGGGGTGAGTGATTCTGATGTGGACACTCCTCTGTCCGTGACACCTTCACTGAGGGATCAGACAGTCTTGGTTCCTCCGCCCGTGGTGGATCGGGACGCAGGGTCACCCTCCACACCAGTCACTGATGTGCCTGGGACATCACGTCGACGGGGGCATGTAGTCGTGCAGCCGCGGGCGGTGCCAACACAGCGAGGACCCCCGGTCCTTGGGTCCCGCAGGGGTCAAGCCCGGCAACACGGTCGCCGCGCGCAACCGCAGTATACTGAGTGGGAGCAAGACATGACTGCCAATTCAGAACGGCAGGGGGCAGCAATGGAGCGAATCGCTGAGAGCATGGAGCGTGTGGCCCGATCTGTGCTCCCCCCTGCTAGGCAGGTGCTTCTCCAGCAGCAGGCGGCACGGTCCACAGCCCGCTCGCTCAGGCTGGGCATGGCGGCCTCAGACAGGGCACGCCAGGCTGAAATGTTGTCTCTGCGTCAAGCAATTGCTGCTCACGCAGAGGCGCACATGAAAGCCCTGAGGGAGGAGTATGCTTCCCTCAAATCCACTCTGGGTGTCCTTATGATGTCCCAGAGGCAGCGGGCAGAGGAGAGGTTTGCACAGCTTGAGCATACCATCTTGGCTGAGCTACAGGCTTGCCGGGAGGTGCAGCGGTTTTCCAGCCAGGCCTTGCAGGAGGAACTCCGTGTTACACGTGCTACCTTGCAAGAGGAAGCACGTGTATCACGTGAGGTTCTGCATGCAGACCTACGTCACATCGCCACACAGAACCAGGCTCACCCGTCCGGCAGACTTGCTGCTGACGAGGGGCAAGCTGCGGCTAGGCGTGGCCAGGCTACTGTGCCACGTCCTCCTTTCCAGGATGAGTCAGACTCGGACGACCATCTATCTCCCACATAGGTCGGGCTGTGCAGGCGTTGAGCCCATTGAGGTTTTTTTTTTGGCTCAGCATCATCGCATGTGGATGTTGAGCAGCACCCTGTACCTCCCCCCTCCTGGGTGCCTCCCCTCCCTCCCGGGTCGTATGTGGCCATTTTTGATTTTTCTTTTAGTTTAGTTAGTTAAGTTTCTGTTTGATAGTTAGTTTAATTAGGTAATGTAGGTTTTCCATAGTTAGTGTAATTAGTTAATATAGTTTAAAATTGCTTGTCTATTGTGCTTTCATGTGACGGTGCAGTGCTTTGTGGCTTTTGAAGGCATCCACTGTCTGTTCCAGCTGGGCCCTTCAGGCTTGTCTTGTGTATGTGTTTGCTGCTTGGGGTCCTTGACTCACATATGCCACTCCTGCCTCCCTTATCCATGGGCTCGCAAGGGAGGTTCGGTGTCACAACCTTTTACACAAGGGCTTTGGACTGTCATATCTGTGGCATGTCTGGTGTTGTGTGACTTGTGTTTACACCCCTAGTGGGGATGATTTTGGTGTTATTGTCCACTGTTCAGCTTTTGCTAGATGGGGTGTTTCATGATTAATGTGTACATTCATTGCTATGCATTGTGTAGTATGTTTCTTACCTTTACTGTACACATGCTTGTTGCAATTCATGCCGTAGATAGTGTTCCACACTTTGGATGTGAAAGACGGACTGATGGTGTGATTTATGATGTATGTGACTCTCTGACATGGTCAAGTAATGAGATGCCTGAAGAGACACACACAGATGACGTTGAAGCATTAATCATGTGTTTCATGCCCTTTCTGCAGGGGGATGAGCCTCCAGAGCACCTTTGCCAGCAGACATGGCCCATTGAACGACGGAATTCTGGACACGTTTGTTGGTGCCCACATGCACATGTGTGCACAAGCAGAGGCACAGGGATTGCAGACCTACATCCTAGAACTGCTGACATGTTCCAAGGAACTCCAGGCAAGGTGAGCAGCACAGGGGGGCCACAACACAGCAAAGCTTGCACCAGGCGAGTTGCACATGCAGGCTTAGTCACAGCACTGAGGGTGAGCTTGGACAAATATTGGTGTTGAAGCACACAATGCAGCTCAGCTGTGTTGGTGGACTGATGGCTGTTGATTGTAAGGTTGTCTGGGACACCTGCAGGGGCAGTGGCACATACCCTCCGGTACACCAAGGTCCATCGAGGCACTTGTATCAACCATGTAGCCTTCCGAGACATGGAAAGGGGCAGCTCACAGGGACATAGAGCAAGGGACATACTCGGGTGCAGTGCATTTCATTTCCATGTACATTATGATAAATGCACTGCCAAATTTGGTGGTACACAACTTGCTCTGAAGTCATGGCTTGCTATATGGGTATGTCTGCTTACCCAGGGAACATTGCATGTTGTGTGAATTGTGACACATTGGTGTTCCATTTGCCACGCACCCACCGGCGGCTGACTTACTGCATTGACTGTGTATGACCCATCACAGCGGTAATGTTATATATGGGTACGAAGCATCTACACCAGATTGTCTGTTTGTAGAGTAGTTTGTTGCTATGGGGCATGTTTGGTGGTGTGTTTTTGTGTAATTGGCACGTACAGGTTGTTGACTGTGGCTCTCTTTGCAGCATTGCAGTGCTCCTGTAACCGGACCTGAGAGTGCGCAGGCAGGAGGCCAGCACTCAAAACCAGAGCTAAGTGTCTTGTTGTTTTTCTTTCAAACTGCTCTGCATAGGCTTGCTGGGGGGTGCACTAATGCATGGATGAATGTGTAATTCAATTTGGTATGTTTTTTTCCCCCTAATCACCAGGAATCCCATGCAATTTTGAACCCTGTACCCTCTACCCGGTGCTCCTGCTTCCCGTACCTATCCAAGCAACGTTCCCTAACCCTCTTTCCCCGCTGGGGTTGCGGATGCCTGTGTAAGCCCCAGACTTGCAGGCGCCAAAACCCTAGAGGGGGTGGTTGGTTTGTGCCACTCCTAAGCCTGGACTACAGAAGGCCATGACAATGATGTCCAAGTTTGTTTGGATTGTGTATGTGTTCATGCAGGTAGTACATTTTCGTGCATTCCCTACTTTCATGTGTCATTCCTCCTCCCCTCTCCTGCCACTCATTCCAGTTATCCAGTGTGCCAACACCTGTCCCGACTGCATATCCCTGACCCTCCTTCCCAACCAGGGTCTCAGGGGCCTGTGTGAGTTTGACCTTGCAGGCACCCGGGACACGGTGGGGGTGGTTGTTTCGTGACACCCCCGCGCCTGTACACGGGACCTGTTACAGTACACATCCGTTCATGGTGCATCATTCTATGTTATGTACCACACATGGTTCACATCCTGTTGTGACATTGTTTTACTGTGCTACCTTGGTTGTTGCATCATTGTGGTAGTACTTGGCCTTTGTGAGGTACTGCTACGTCAAGTCATCTACTGGAGGGTGTTCTGGTTCGTTTTTCTGCCTTGGATTTTGTGATTTTGGAAATGAGTGTGGATTCTGAGGGTGCAGGCACCTTTTTACACACAAGGTGGGAGATGGTGACGAAGGGGAAAGGTGATCCTGTGGCCAGGTGGAATTGAGGGTTGAAGGCTCCATGACCCAGGTGCAGTTGTTCAGTGGGTCATAGTCATTTGTGAGGGAGGGGGGGGGTTGTTGTTGATAGTTGCCTTGCCCTGCAGTGTGATGGGAACCCTGACATTGTAATGGTGGTATCCTATTTACATGTTGTGTTCTGCTGATCAATGCCTGTTCATGTGTTGTGTTTACCTTTCAGGTGCGAGGGGATAGTTGTGGTTTGACATGCTGGGGTGTACACATGGTGAATGTTCACATTTGATGTTTAGAGAACACTGATGGTCACTTGATTGCACATGCATATGTTGAGTGCATGTCCTTGCTGACCCACACACTTGCACTCTGATGCACTACATGTACAACCACCCTTGCATATCCACGTGTACACTGTTTGCCTTCTGGTACCCACTGTGTCCCTGCAGCACATGTTCTGTGACCAATTATGGATCCTGTACATGCCTAATTTGCTTTTTGATGTGGTCTGTCGCTTAGATGTGATGCTCAGGGAGTGCATCACACACAATGACTGTTCACTGTGCTGTGCTCTGAGCAGTGTGTTGCAGGAGTAGGACACAGCACACAGAAGCTGCAGTGTTGATTTTGCAATGCACAATGTGCATGTAGACAGGCATTCATTGTTATGTTACGTCTACAACTCTTGTAATGCATTTGGAAATGACTTATTTTGGGTGGGAGGTTGTTGGTCAGTCATTTCATCTGATTCCAGGTCAGGCATCATTGTCTGATGCCACTGTACATTTTGGACATGGCAATGTGTACCTTATTGTTACTGTGTTGGTGTATGGGTATTGCTTGCCATGTCATGTTGTGGTTTGGGAGGGTTTGAGTGACATAACAGTGATGGCCATGGCCTGTTTTGCAGGTGTGTGTGATTCACCCCTTGCATGTCAGGGTCATCCGCTTCTCAAAGCAACTAGCTGGGGGTAGATCTCTCTCCACGGCAGGGCCTTCCCTCTGGAACAGCCTTTCTGCCTCACTGGAACTTGAGGAGAACCATCTCCGGTTCGGGAAACACCTCAAGACCTTCCTCTTTGCTTCTGCTTTCTCTCTGCCTCTCCCTTGCTAAATTCTTCACTGGAACTGCACTGGATCTGCAACTGGGCCACTCTCACCGACCTCGGTCCCTGGCCCAGCCACTCTCCACTTGCACTGCCTCCCTGGCAACCCCTGCACTGCGGTACTGTCTCTCTATCCCTACAGCCCCCCCTTCCCAGCACTTGTCTGCACTTACCTTTGCAGTTGCCACCAGCTGGCCTATGTATTTGTTTTTTGGTCTACTTACCCTGTACTGCACTCCCCCCCTCCCCTTCCCCTTGCACTTTTCCCTGCCCCCTACCCCTGCACTTGCACAATCTAAATGACACCTGGCCTAGTAGTACCGTTGTCTGTCTTCCCTTGTTCCCCCCTCCCTGCCTCATCGCACCTTGAAATACTTGTGTATAGGCCATATCATGTCATGTCATATGTGTGCCTTTTGGTCACACAGGATAGCTTGTGTTTAAGTAGCTAGGGATGCAGACAATGTGGCACTTCCATGGCAACTATCTCAGGGTGGTAGGGTTGTGACAGTTGACTGTCTCTTTGTCATCATCGATTGTCACCTGGTATGTGCCAGGCCTGTGTGCACTCCGCAGGGGTGGGAGTTTAGGAAAAAAATGTGGCCACAAGCTGGGTCCGGGCTTCCTCGCCACGTGCCCTGTCCCCTCCCATGGGCAGCGCCTGTGCCTGTGGTTGGGGATGTGGGGGCACCACCATGTCCACCGGGACGCCCTGCCGTGTTGCAACATTGTGCAGGACACATGCTGCCACAATGACCCTGCATACTACTGGTGGTGCATAGAGTAGCTGCCCGCCAGAGCAGTCAAGGGAGCGGAAACGTGACTTGAGCACTCCGAATGTGCGCTCCACTATGGCCCTGGTTGCAATATGGGCGGCGTTGTATCTTACCTGGGGTGGTGTGGTGGGGTTCCGGATTGGCGTCATCATGTGGTTGCTCAGAGGGTAGGCACTGTCCCCTGGGGAGGTGTAAATGGTTGTGATTATTGGGGTTTGTTTATTTGTGTGTGTGTGTGTGTGTGTGTGTGACATGCATGCATGTGCAAGGGCATTTGTACTCACCTAGGAGCCAGGTGTCGCCATGCTGCCCAGCTTTCAGGGCCCGGCTCAGGGCGGACATTCTGTATATGAAACTGTCATGGGTGGAGCCAGGGTAGTTTGCATAGACAGAGGTGATGATTCCCTTTGCATCGCATACCACCTGTACATTGATGGAATGCCAGTGCTTGCGGTTTCAGTAGATGTGCTCAGTAGCCCTAGGTGGACGTAGGGCCACATGGGTGCAATCTATGGCACCGAGCACTTTGGGGAAGTGTGCCACCCTGAAAAAATCCAGGACAACGGCCTGCCTTTCTGCGGGTGTTCTGGGCATGTATATGTGCCTGCGGACTGAGGGGCGCGCTGTCATGATTGCCAGTACCTGGTGTAGGCAGCGTGACTGCGTGGCCTGTGAGACCCCCCCCACTATGGCAGTAGTCCGCTGAAATGACCCAGTGGCCAAAAAATGCAGGACATTGAGCAGCTTCTCCAAGGGGCTCAATGCTTGGGAGCAAAGGGTGGGGGGTGTAAGGTCATCTTTCCACTCCCTGACCAGGTCTAGGATGATGTGGGGTGGAAACCTATACCTGCCATAGACCTGGTCGTCAGGCATCCCAAAAAGGCTTGTCCGTGGTGCGAAAATGCATGCCCTGGCTATTCTCCTCCTCCTGCGGTGTCCCACGATCAGTGCTGCGACAAATGGGGCATTCATCGTAGCTGTATATACGTGTTTGTTGTTTGCGCGCACTTTTATACTGTGCGCGGGGACGCTTCCGCCTGCCTTCGTGTGGCGGACGCGTTGACGCCTGTGTGCGTCTTTTGCCGTGCGCGGGTTTCCCGTATTCGAATCCATGAATACGGGTTGTTCGCGTGCGTGTGGGCGTTCCGTGTAGTTCCCTGCAGTACTTCCCCAGTTACACCTTCTTTTTCACACGTTATTCCCAATTCCGCGTGTTACGCCCACTGTTCCGCCCACTTTGGTTGTGAGCGCCGCGCTATGTGCGCTTTTGCTGTGCGCGTAGCGCACGCTGTGTATGCCTGCATGCGCCATGGCTGGATTGGGCGCACGGACAGCGGGAAACACGCGCAGCGTCTTCCTTGAATCGCACACGTGCGCGTGCGCTGCGTTTCTCGCGCTTGCGCTACCTTGCGCCTGCTTGTGCTGGGATTTTCGGCACACGTTTGCTCCATGAATCGACCCCTAAATGATTTGAATTAGCTCTCTACCTTATAGCAGAAAACAAATACGAAATAACTGACCCCATAATACTTTGCAGTTACTGCACTACCAAACTTGACAACAACCAAACTCCTTCACGTGCTATCTCAAATAACTTGGAATTACATCCACTACCAAAACTCCTTCAACAACTTAATTTATATGAGAGCATCAGAATTCAAACAGTTCATCCATTTCAAGCAATAATACGCCTTCAACCAAAAACTGCAAAATTAGCTCCCTCTGAATTAGTGAAAGGTATTCGTGGAAAAGTAGTGTATTTACCATTAGATCTAAAAGAAAATGTGCACACTCTAGGAGTGCAACGTCCAATGCAACAATCTTTAATTATCTTGGTAAATGGAGTACCTACAAAAGACAAAAAAAATTGGCAACAACTGGTAGATTTACATAAAGTTAGAGAAGCCCTGCAATATCTCAAAGAGAATAATGATTATTACAAAGAAATTAATATCGAAGAAAACTTGAAAGATACAACTGAAATAATTCAAGAGACACAAGAAACTGGTCAATTTGAGCTCCTAGATCCTGCTACAATAGCAAACACTTTAGGCCATTATACAATTCACCCATTGCACTCTAATGACACCATAGAAGATGCACTAGAAAAGTACCAAATGCGTCAAACAAACGGTTCACCAATCAGCATATGGGAAAAAAGTATAGAAGCACATGCTTTTCCTCTACTCTTTCCTACTGGCAAAGGAGGAAGATACGATGATAGACCTGTTCAAATATCAGCATCAGAATATCGCTCATTACGAATGTATTCTAAAGATCCCAGATTTCGACAAAATGTGGAATACATATTCCACCTACTCTTTGAAAGTGAACTAGCAACTTTATGTTACGGAGTTGCACACATATGACAGCCACACATTTATTACAAAAAGTTCAACAAAAAGATGAGGTTTTACAGACAAATCTTACAAATCTATTAGCAAATATGCGAGGTACTAAAGAGTACTGGTTTCAACGCCATGGAGATGTACGTTGTATGATCAGAAACCTTGGCCCACCCACTTGGTTTGTTACATTAAGTTGCGCAGAATATGCATGGGAAGATTTACATGCTTTCCTACGCATATCAAACGAAAACAAAACAAACATAGATATACTAACACCTGGAGAACTTTGTTCTCAGGATCCTGTTAATGTTTCTAGATATTTTCACCATCGCTTCATTGCTATGCTACATTTTATTTGTAATAAAACTGTTCCTCCCCTTGGAGAAGTGCAACACTTCTTTTGGAGAAAAGAATACCAAGCCAGAGGAGCGCCACATGTCCACATGCTTTTATGGATTAAAGATGCTCCTAAATTTGGTCAAGACAGTGATGCCACTGTTTTACAGTTTATTGAAAAATATGTCACTTGTGAAATTCCATCAGAATCCACAAATAGTGATCTTCATGCAAAAATCTTACAATTCCAAAGACACAAATGTGGCAAATATTGTCGTCGCAAATACAAAAACAAAAGGAAATACTACACCAAATGCCGATTTGGTTTCCCTAGACCAGTTACAAATACAGGTCAAGTGAACAACCTAATGTCTTCAGTTAGACATAGTGTTAAAGGTAAGTCACCTAAAAATACATATTGCATAAAAAGAAAAGAAGAAGAAAAATATATCAATGATTACAATGCAATCATTGCCCACTTGTGGAATGCAAACATAGATGTGCAGTACATTGCAGACAATTCTACTGCAGTTGCACGATATGTCACAGCATACTTAACCAAATCAGAAAAGACAGAGCTCCAGGACCTCTGGAATTACCTATCATCAGATAAAACAGTGTCTCAGAAATTATACAGCTTGGGCATAAAAATGCTGTCCCATAGAGAATGTGGATCCTATGAAGCAGCTGATCGATTAACTGATACTGCATTGTATGGTAAATCTGCAAATATAGTATGGCTAAGTCTTGGTCCAGCTAAATCTAGAAAAAGAGTTCTAAAATCATACGAAGATATAGAAACAATAGCCAAACATGATCCCAACAGCCAAGACATTTTAAAAAACAATTTATTGGACACATACTACCCAAACAGGAGTACCACTTTGGAAACCATGTGTCTATACCACATAGCCCAAAACTACACATACAAAAATAATATAAAACCTGATGAGCAAAACCGTAAATACAAAGTGACAAACTGTGATGGCAGCTTAGTAAAACTCACCAAACCAAATTTAATTAATCATATCAAATTGTCATTAAAGACTCCTCAACATAAAGAAATATATTACATGTCCCTGCTACAACTCTTCAAACCATGGAGAAAAGAAGAAGAAATACTAGCTACCTATGACTCATATGAAGACGCTTTCAAAGCCAATGAAAGCAGTATAACTGATGTAAACTTTGCACAGTACAAAAAAATGTTGCACAATGAACAGCAACACGAAGAGGAACACCAGGCCCAACTAGATAAGGGCACTCCTGACAGTAGTCAACCTTCTGTCACAGGAAGCCAAGAACCACTGGGAGAACCACTAATAACAAATGAGGCAGAATTAGCTATGATAGAAGTAGAAAACACCATGTGTCACTATAAAGATAAAGAAGACTTAACTACACTACAATCAAAACTAAACAAAGAGCAACGTAGCATTTTTCAAGAAATAACAAAAGAAATTGCACGTGGTGTGCAACATGAAAACAAAGAATGCACCTGCCAAAATTACAAACCTATGCTATTGTATGTCAGTGGTGAAGCTGGTTCTGGCAAAACATTCCTAATCAAAATCATCAGTAAGTTCCTTCAACAATTGACAAACAACAAACTGTCAGTTGTTGTCACTGCCCCCACAGGTTTAGCTGCCTACAACATAGGTGGTGTCACTTTACACCGATTACTACTCCTGCCAGTAGAACACCAAAACAAGTTAGATTATTACAAACTTTCTGCAGAAGCTGCAATTGAAGTACGCAGAGTATTGAAACAAATGAAAATGCTACTAATAGATGAAGTGAGCATGGTGGCCAACCTAATGTTGGCTTTGATTCACCTCAGATTACAAGAAGTACTCAAAACAAACTATGAAGAGCTATTTGCAGGAAAACACATCATTGTTTTCGGAGATCTTCTTCAATTGACACCTGTAAAAGGTGAGCATATTTTTAAAACATTAGGACACAAACTCTGCCGTAAAACTGTTGGCAGCATTGGAAATGTCAACCTTTGGCAACATTTCCAATACAGAGAATTAACAGAAAACATGCGCCAATCTGCAGATCTCACTTTAAAAAAGTATCAGAGTTGGTATACTTTCTAGAGAAGCAGAAGCAATATTGAAAACCCGGCACATTCATTCACTTTATGGTGATAATGCATGTGCTACAGATGTTATGGAACAATTAGCCCACAAAAATGTCAATTGTATGGCCTTAATGCCAACTTTTGCAAGCTGTTTCAAATTCAATGAAATAATGTTAAGCAAAGAAAGCAACCAATTATGGAAATTAGCTCCACAGACAAACTAGATGTACATGGAATGACACTACCCATGTGTGACCAAGCCACAACAAGACTAAATAGTTTAGAAAAATCAATCTCAAACACAGCAGGCTTGGAAAAGATATTAAAATGATCCTTAAATTGCAGAGTAATGCTTAAACGTAACCTTGACATGGACCAAGGACTAGTTAATGGAGCACTGGGTACAGTTGTTGGCTTTCAAACATACCCACGTGACAACAAAATTCAGTTTGTCAATATTCTCTTTGACAAACTTTCAGAAGTAAAAAGAATAGGACGCTCATTAGCTAGATTCCTTCTCTTCAAAGACATGTATGTACGCAGAGAACAATTTTCTCTAACTCTTGCATACGCAGTCACCATTCATAAATCACAAGGTCTTACTCTAGACAAAGCAATGATAGACATTGCCAACACAATCTTTAAAGAAGGCATGAGCTACGTAGCACTGTCACGCCTACATACAATTGACAGTCTATTTCTAATAAACTTTGATGCAAGTAAAGTAAACGCTGATATTCCTTGCATTTTAGAATACAATAGACTTCGTTCACTATACACCCCCCCATCTACAAACATATCCTGTTCCACAAAAAGGAAAATTTTCTAAAAGAAAACTAAATCAAACAGAAATGCAACAGGATGTCACTGCAAATCCTCCAAAGAGACTAAAAGAAACTGAAACTTCATCAAGTACCACAAGCAAAAAAGAATCAATTAGGGAAAGTAAACCAGGTACGTCTTTAAAGAAGGAAGACAAACTCCAAAAAAAGCAGTTAGATACAGAACTACCTGGACCATTTAAATTCTCAAATATAGTTGGTGTAAGTTGCTACGCAAATGTAGCAATGAATATTCTATTTCAATTACCACCAATTGTTGACAACATTTACTTACACAGTACAGACCCATTGTGTTTGCAAATATTAGTACTTCACAGAAATGCAGCAAACAATCCTGACAACACGTATAGTGTTTTTGGAATAAGACGACAATTGGACTACTGTGCTGGGATGGTGAAATTCACTATAAACTCACAGGAAGATCCACAAGAATTTCTAATGTACTTACTATTAGTACTGGAAAACAAAAACATACCTATAAATGAAATCTTCCAGATTTCATACATGTGGAAACATACATGCACTCTCTGCAACAATGTGACACAAGAACAAATCCCCAATGAGCGCTTTGTCTATATATTAATACCTAATTGTGAATCCGTTCCATTTCAGCAACTTGTACAAAATGCAAACCACGGTAGATTATGTTCTACCTGCAATTCGGATAATCGCTCCACGTTACTAGTAAATACGTAATACTAATGCTTCTACGTTACAATGCAGATGGTACGAAAAACAACTGCAAGCTGACTGGATTCACACATGGTCTAATTTCACTTGGTAGGAAAACCTTCACAACAATAGGTATAATCTACCACGCAGGAGCCACAACCAACTCAGGGCACTACACTGCATATATAAAAAAAAAAATTTGGATGGTTTGAATGTAATAATGGTACCGTTACTCTAAAGCAGAGATTACCAGCTAATCTTACAAACGCGTATTTAATGTTCTTAAAACCAAAATTTGATAACTGAACTGTACTTAAACCTTAAGTACACTTGTAGTAAAAAATATAAACTGTCACAATATTTCAAAACCTATCTAACTGCCCACAGATTCTACAACAACTAATCAGATAAATTAATACCACTCAAATAGAGCAAAAAATAGACAGTTAGAATACGCCAATTGGTATCTAACTGTCCCAAAATTTACAAATATGCAAACAGATAAATCAATACCACGAAATTATATCAAAACATAAACAGTTAGAATACGCCTACTGGTATCTAACGGGGCCAAAATTTTACAATATCCAAACAAATACCTAATATCTTACTGCTCACAAAAACTGGAACAATCCGATGCATAAAGCATTAGGCAGAAAGAACAAGTAAACGCGGAAAACAAACAAATAAATAAACTGTAGCATAACAGAAAAAGGGTTTTTTTTTAATCCAACATGGATTTTTTTTCTCCCACAGACCCAATGATTTTAGCAACAAACACAGAAACTTTGCACATTGCACAGTACTCTGGTTTGTAATCTACTAAATATGAGGGTCAATAAAAAGAAGAAAATGTTGATTGTACAATGTAATAAGTCATTATAAAATACTAATACTAACATGCTATTTTCTTTTATTACAGAAATGAACAAGAAAAACATGGACTCCCGTTACTAAACCAAATAGTAGGTATAACAAGATAAATACAACCATCGCAGCATATCACACCCATACAAGCTTATAACATTGTTCCTTATATATTCGTTTTTGACCCAAAGTTAAAAGCCACTATGGGTGTGATATGCTGCGGTGGTTGTGTCCAGGGCATACACTCTTGGGTGCATGGCCAAATGGCCATGCACCCAACATTCTATACCCTGGCCACAACCACCCCAGCATATCACACCCATAGATGCAAACATTGCAACCATTGTTATGTGCGCGGACAGGGGGAAGGTCCTAGGACACATTCAACTTGCCAGAGGACAGTACAAACAGCGTCCTCAGGATACCCCCATTTTCTTTATGTACGAACATTTGTGGACACTGCGATTGTTCTTAAAACATTTTCACCTTGCCAACAAACAATACAGACAACGTCTCCAGGACACCCCCTGCAAACATTCCAAGACCCCACGAGTGTTCTTAGAACACTTTCAAGTTGACACCGAATCCATTCTGTTTATTTACGAACATTCCAGAACAGCCGTGTTGTCCGCAGACAAATCGAACACAACAAAAGCGTCTAGCACATAAATAAAATACAACTTTGAACCTATCTCATACTCCCCCATCCTCCCCAAAGACTTCTACACACCAACACACTCTACTAAATAAACATTTTGAACAAACTTTAATCGCGCTGTCCGCGGACGTCCGCAAATGCAAGATGGTGGGCGCGACAGAAAATCTGACGCACATTCACGCACCGTGCAGCCCAATCAGCGAACACGTTGCATGTCCGTGGACATGACGCAAGCCGCTGGGCCAATCGGGGTGCTGTCCGCGGAGCGAACAGGGAAGTCCGTCCGCGAAGCAAACACAGATATCACTAATTTTTTTGCCTTACATTTTGGTCATTTTTTAAAAAACTACTGGACGGATTTACACCAAATTTGAAAAAGCACGCTTTCGGGACCAGGCCGCTGCTCCTGCCGCAAATTTGGTGTAAATCTGTCCAGCGGTTCGGGCTGTAGCCGTGCGCAAAGTTTTTTCCCATTCAGTCTATGGGAAAAAAAAAAGTTTTGGGACCCCCCCTATAACTTTTCCCCCACCTGGACGAATCTCACCAAACTTTGCAAACAAATTTAGAGTGGGCCATATACTTTTTTTGCAAAGTTTGGTGAGGATTCGTCCATGGGGAGCGAAGTTATAAGCCACCCAAAAAGTGATTTTCCTATGGAAACACCAACTTAACCATAACTACATGGCCGCTACCGCGGCCATGTAATATATATATATATATATGTATACATATATATGTATGGGGATTGAGATATTGACTTTAGTGTGGCCGAGCAACATAAATAAGTAATATCATGTGAGAGGCCACTATAAAGAGGATAGAACTTTACAAGAAATGTGAACCCAGATTCCCATAGTGGAACACGTAGAAAATGGATCTGATTAAAGGCGGATCTGAAGGGGTTAATTTACATTCGTATGAAGTATTTTAGAGGGTAAGACGAGTCTTAAAGAGAAGATCGTAGGCGATTTATGTGACCGGTCAAGTTTGTCTGTTTTATGTGGTTTGGAAAAAATGATGACATCATAGTTAAAGAAAAACTGATGATAATTAGAGAAGCGTGAAGTTGAAAAAGAAGTCAAATTATTTTTTTTAAATTGTATTTGATGGTTGTTTTTTAGCAAGATTAAAATAAAACTGTGATTAACGGGATTGGAGCTTGTGCCGGTTGGTGCACGCTCATATTGTGTTATTTTCTTGAAACATATTTTCTGTCTGTGATTAAAAGCAAACGAGTGTCAAACAAGTTAAGAGTAGACGAACTGAGAATGGAGGATGTTACTCCATTAGTGCATCTCTGCAAGCAATTACCGAAACATGCACCTAAGCTTAGACAGTACAGTGCAGAATGGGTTAAAGGAACTGCAGATAAAAATGTTATGCCGTGGCCACAAGGAGGGTCACTATTGAAGGCAGTCTTGCAGCATATGATGACATATTTGCATGCAGCATATACTGGGAAGAAGCTAGACAAGCGCCTAGTGAGCTTAGATCTGTGGAAAATGTACCAAGAGGAGCGAGATGAGCCGCCTCCTTTCGATTGGATACTTCGTGTATGCAAAGAGGGGGTGAAGAGCCCATTAAGGGAACTTAAAGCAGTGGCAGGATATTGTAATCCGGCATATGAGTCACCTACGAAAAATAGTGACAACGGTCCAGTGAAGAATACTGAGAAAGATGTAATCTCTAAAGTCACAGGGGACAAGGAGAGATGCAATAAGGAAAGAAGCGAAGAGAAATAAAGAGATGGAAAGGAGAAAGCGATAACACTTATGAGATAGTGCTCTTACAGAATGACTGGATGGGAGGTCAGATGTTGCTTAAACTCGATGGTAAAGGCATTGAGGTCGTAAGACAAAGGGAAGATCAAGAGGAGCAAGATAAAAAAGACAAATAAAGGGAAGAACGACTGAAAGACGAAGGAGCAAAAAGGAAAGATAGATAAAGTTCGGCCGTTATATTAAGAAGAGCAGTCAAGAAAACAAGAGAGAGCAGAAAAGCAAAGAAAATGAGATAACAGACAGAGAGCGATCAAGGAGCAGGAGAGGTTAGAACAAAAAAGAATAGAAGCGGAGGAACAGAAGTTAAGGGAAAGAGAATGCAAAGATGAAGGGATGAGGAGATAGGCAGGGCAAACGAGAGAAGGGATATGAAGAAAAAAGAGGAAGACAGAGTGAGAGAGGAAGCAAGGAAATGTAGAGAATTTGACGTTGAAATGGAATGCAAAAGAAGACAGAGAGCATGCAATCGCGATTACTTAGGAAAGGAAGTAAGAAATCCTGAACCAGAAGTAGCATGGGAAAATATAAAGGAATTTTTTTCCAGAATGCTAGTTATTACCAGGCCCGTTTAGAGCAAATCTAGAAGACGAGTTTGTCTCAAGGAGCATTGGAGAAGTGATTGATAAAGTATACCATGAAATGAGAGCTCAGAAAGAGTCAAAGGGGAAGGGAGATAATTATCGCCTAGAGAGCACTCAGCTGTATGACACAGAGGAAGCCTCATGTAGTGAGCGACATATGGAGCTGTCTTCAGACAGACTGACTCTGAATAGAAATGATGAAGAGAGAAGTTGCACGAGTTGGGCACAGGAAATGTCAGACGAAGACAGGGAAACCATCCATGGGGAAGAGAGAGATGAAGCATGTGGTCCTGAGGGATGCTTTCCTATTGATAAGGAATTATGATGGATGGATTTAAATGTGCCTGTATCTAAGGCATCAGAGCCATTGATACAGTCAGACCAGCCTATGGGGCAACCCCATGGTGAGAGGGGGAGTCGCCGCCTTAAGTAAGCAGGTTAAGATCATTGCCATTGCCCCTGCAGTAGATAGACAAATGATGAGAGATGAGAATGAGTTTGGTGCATCACAGTTTTCCTTATTAGAGAAAGGAGGGGTCAGACCACAGTATATACCATGGCCCCAGATGGACACGGATAATTTAAGGTGTAAACTCCTGAGTTTAATTCTGGCACTGGGAAATGGATATATGAGTTTGAGAAAATGACGAGAGGAAACACACTGGCTATAGGGGACATTAAGGGTCTCTTAATTGCCATACTTGGTGAGAGAGCTGATGACGTGTGGACAATCGCAGGATATGCTGGTGTGACTACAGTCAACACTGCTCATGATAGAGCACCAGTCAATAACGGTAGGGTGGCAATCTGGAAAGCTACTGTATCTGTACACGTCCGATATGGGAGCTATAATGACAAAAAAGATGCAGGACTGAGATGAACCGCTTGTTTTCATTTCGAATTTTCAAGAGGTATGGAGCCTGGAGACAAGCGAGGCTTGGGAAAATCTATACCTGTGCTTTATCATATATTGTGCCAGGGGCTACCAGACCCTGTACAGAAGCAGCTCAAGAAGTTAGTGGGTATAGAAGCTAAACCGTGGTCGGAGATTAAGCTGACCATTGCGTATTACTGCAGACTCTTGCAGGAAAAGAATCGCAAAAAAGATGATATTCGAAAAAAAGGCCAGGAGGCAAAGTTAGTGCAGAAAAACTGTCCAAATACGCCATTGAAGGGGCAATGTGACCAGTGTAGACGGATTGAATTTATAGCAGATAGTGAACATGCTGCAGGCGAATAATCAAAGGCAGTTCAATCAAAACAATAGTGGATATGCTCCACCAGGAAGAGGATTTCGAGGAAGTGGTTGGCAAGTTAATCAAGGGAATTGGCAGAAAAATCAGGGAAACTTTCAGAATAATCAAGGTGGGTTTCAAAATATGCAGAATGGTAACCAGAGTATGCAAAATGGGCAGGTTGGGAGACCACCGCCTAAATGCTGGACTTGTGGAATGACTGGGCACTTTTCTAAGACGTGTAGAAGTCAAGGGATGGTGCAAAATGTCTGTTTTTTAAGAGGAGGGATGTCAAATCCACCTGCATATTCGAAGCAGAATGGAGATGAATTCGCGCACAATCAAACAATGCAGCAGCAAGCGCCAAGAGTGCAGCAAGGCTTGCAACCACAGCAGGTGGCAGTTAATCTGCCACAAGGACAGTTGCAGCAATCACCTATGCAGCTTCAGCAAAGCACAAACACAGGTCAGTTAATGACTCCTGGGATGGGGATGTCACTGCCAATAGAGGGAATCCTTTCACAAGTAATGGGATGAGGCTGTACCCGCAATAGGACAGCTCACTGGGAGACCTGATGTGTTCCATACTATCCGTGACGCCAAACCCTCATGAGGAACCAAGGGTGGACGTCAGTATAGGGGGAAAAAGTTTTTCATTTTTAGTAGACACAAGTGCAATGCGCTCATGTATATGAGAGGGAAAGTTTTCAATGTCTGGCAATGCCATGAATACTCAAGGGTTCACAGGAGCTACATGCAGAGTTCCTTTTACTGAAGAATTACCAGTTTCTATAGGAGAATGTGACATGAAGGTGCCACTGCTATATTCGAGAAAAACAGCTGTCAATATATTGGGACGAGATTTAATGACTAAGTTGAATATGACAATCTCGTTCACTATGAAGGAATATTGTGGTCAACAACAAGAATTCATTATTTAAACATGTGCAAAATGATTATGCCATTTGCAGGACAACTAGCTATGAGAGCAATTCCATTATAACCAGAGGTTTTCCTGTATGGAGTACGCATACTCTTATTGTGGCTACCAGGCTAGCAGTCAGAGCAATAGAACTCAAGATTAATTTTTGTTTCGACCAAGAATATCTATGCTTGAAGAAAAGAGACACGTTTTTCCCTTCGAGATACAAGCAACCATATTGCGAGGTGAAATGGTTTTTCTTGATGGACATGATGATGAAGGAAAACAATGGCGCACAGTCATCGCCATCAGGGAGGGTTAAAGATTGACCAACGTCACTGATGAAGGTCTGTTTGGAGATCATCCATCTGATGACGAAATAATATTTGAGAAGTGCATTACTTATTGGGTAAGAGTAATTAAAAGAGAATCCTCAGAAAATGATGATAGTATTTTGATAATGACATGGCGAAAGTTCCAGTTTCAATATGGACCACCGGCCCCTATCACGTAGGCCCATTAAATGTGCTTGGAGAAGTAAACACTAAATTGAAACTAGGAGCAATTTTCCCTCGAGAACGACAATATCCGATGTCCTGAGATGCAGATGAAGGTATTTCTAAGACAATTTCTTCCATGATGGATCAGGGCATCTTGGTGATGTCAGAGTCAGTGTGTATGTGGGATGTTCAGACCCACTAGTCTATGCCCTGCAACATCACTGTGTGCTGCTTTCATCAAAAACAACTTAATTGCCGTCAAAAAGTGCGCTAAAAATCTCTGAGGAAACCTGAAAAATAGGCCGCCAATCCATTTTGCCTATGTCAGTGGTAAAACAGGAGACCACACTGCCAAAACCTGGCATTGGGCTGCCCACAGAGTGAAAAGAGATTACTTGAAAAGGCAGTGCTACATTCCAAGGAAAACCCAGAGTGTTTTAAAATCCGTTTTTCTTTGGCTATTGAAAGTGCAAAATCATGGTTCCCAAACAGCAGAGAAGATCCAACATCCTTGTGGGATGTTCACCATCACCTTATGTAAGGAATCCCCATAAGCACAATGTCAGGAGAAACACCTTTCATCATAAAAATATCCACATTCAAAAGGTGCTTGCCTTGGAAAAATATGTCAGATATGGGCGCAGTACCGCCACTCACCTGTGTCAGCATCTCTCATTACTTATACTGTCAGTTTAAAACTTGTGTCTTAAAATCAAATTGTAGAAAAGAATAGCATTGCCATCAATAGCAATATTGGTTGCTACAATTCAATTTCTATGTTTTAAAGAGACTGGAATGAAGAGATGTGTGTGGATATTTGTAGAAAATGCAAATTGTATTTTAGAAAGGACCATTTTAAACTGTGTTTTAAAGGTGGAATAATGTCAGCTACACTGGACTTCAAAGACATTCCACAGCTTCTCCCCAAACAAAGGAATCTTCCTCCTGCTCTCTGCTCAGGAACTGGCATTGAGTTGTTAATGGAGGTGGGAGGAGATTTTGGCCTATTGCTCTGAATAGGGACAAAAGGCTCCCTTGACTGAAAGGAAATGCAAATTTGGGCGTCAACAGAAACCAACTGCCAAAGGAAGTGTGGCTCAGGTTGCTCTGGCCTAGCCAAACCTAGGAGGCGGGACTAGACTGATATGTGTATCTGAAACTCCAAGGAAATGTCTTTTTGGAAAAAGACTCATAGAAGACTGTGTAAAACTTGGAACAATCTGTGTTTTATACGTTATTAATATAAAAATGCTGCTCACAATTTGAAACTACTCTGAACCCTGTGCGATATTCAGAGACCGGACTATAAAAATGTTGATATTGTAGCAATTGTGATAATGCTAGGAATTTGAAAATTTACAGGATTATGCACAGATGTCATGCACATGTATGTGAAAAACTGTGTACAGATCTGACACTCGGTAACCAACCAAAAGCACGAAAAACTGTCAGTTTGGAACCAAAACTCTCAAGAAGATGGGACTCGGGCGGATACGTGTTCTATTAAATATGTGATGGGAATATGTATTATTAGTAAAATGGTGATATTGTAAATATGCTTTATATGAAAAACAGGATTTCTGTGTAGAAACAAAGGGGAGGTTTTTCCCTTAATTTTAAATTGCAGCAGCACTATGACACTTGATTTCCTTCTCTAATCAGGAGAGGGAAAATACTCTGACCAATCGGATTCCTAGAGGGTGCGCTTAGTATAATCAGCCTACCCATCCCTTTGGGAAATACATAAATAGGGACTGTTTTAGGACCTAGAGGACACACACACATTCACCCATCAACTGATTTACTGGCTAAACGCTCTGCAGGAGAACCCAGATCCAAGACTCCAGAACTATGAAAGCAGAAGGCCCAATTCCAAAGCTGGACCTTTCTCAGCTTAGCCTTTAAAATCTTACAACCTGATTTTAACCCCAGACTTCCAAGGGGCACATCAAAAATTGAACAGCTTGGCTGTACTGTTTTCTGCTTCTTGCCAAGAACTCTTGCCAGAACCCATAGATCCAAACCAGTAGAGCAGAACTAAAACCAGATAGCCTTAAACCCCACAACCAACCTGTCAGATCCAGTCCAGTGTGCCGTGCAGAGACCAGAGTGCTGTGCTGAATGTAGAACCGGGTGCCTGAATCCTGTCTGATGGGCTAGCAGAATTTCAGTCCAAAACCTTTGACCAGATCCTGACGGGCCTATTCCAAAAATAGTTGTGAGTATTTAGCATAGAATTGTCCATAGCCAATCTCTTATCCTTAAGTAATCCCATCCAACCCATTTGAACATATCCAGACTACATTGTAGAATCTCTTGTGTCTGTTCTGAATCTTTACCTCATCCATATAGTCCTTTGTTAATTGTAGTGATAACATCATCTTTGCGCTAATATATTTGCTGAGGAAAGACAAGTGTCTCGGCAGGCAAAAGTCAGAGCAGAGGTGCCCTGTTCTGGTGGCTGTACCGTTGGGTATCTTGCAACTTCATAGCATCCTTAGTGCCAAGAAAATTATTGTTTGTAATATTTAAAAGCACATCTTTCATTTGAAAACCTTGACTCTTTCTAAACAAAAATCGACCTCCACTAAAACCTTCATAACTTCTGAACCGTACATGCTAGAAACTAAATTGAAGCTAACATCCTCAGCTTTCAAAGGAAGCATTTCAACTCCTTGTAGTTTTTCTGAGTTCGCGTTTCTCGCGCACTGAAAAGTCTGCAGCGAATCTGCATTTGGCTCAATTTCATTAGATGCAAAATAGCAATTTCTTGCACTCAACCTCTGAATTCAGTTTCCTATCTGCCAGTCATTCAATCCTCATTGCTAGTGTTTACCTGAAGCTATCCAAAGCTCCCACTAGTTTTGAATCCCATTTAGAGAATTAGATCCATTTTTAGCATTTTTCCTATTCATTTAAAATCACATTCAAAAGCATTTGACCTGTTTTGAAATCATTCCTGTTTCTCTCTAAGCATTCTGGGGGGAATTGGGATTGAAACTGCATTTGTAGAGTGTTTATTCCTGAAACCTGTTTTCTCTCCTTCCACCTCTATATTGCATATTCGGGGGGATTGAGTAGTATCAGGGGGAAAGAGTGATTACATTGCATTTGATTGAACACACACAAGTATTATTTCTGTGCTGCATTCATTTCCTATCATTGCATTTGACTGAACCTGAAGGGGCCCCTAGGGGACCCTCGCGTAGTGGAAACAAGGCAAATCACCACAGACAAACTGACACGCCAGACACGAGGTTGTATTCCCAAAAGCTAGGGTTTATTGCAAAGCAAATAGTCTCAGTTGGCCAACTCGGTCTCACGCCCCGCGACGTGTGTCTCCATACCTCAAGGGACGCAAGAGAGCAAATAACGTACATCAGTTACATATATACAAAATGGACATCCTGCAATCAGTCATGAAATGTTCATTATGCCCATTGTACAGTTTCTTTGAACTGGGTCTGATGATTGACAATTTTGCCGAATATAACACCTTCGAACATCTGTTTTATCAACAATATGCAACATTGCGAGTCTAGAGACATATTTCTTTGTTGAACAGAACACAGTGCTTTTGTTCTTGCAGGCAAGCTGCGTACAGGGGAAGAGTCGCATTCCAGGCCTTGCTATCTCCTATTTGCTATTCGTGTCCTGGGAGTCAGCACGCTCTGCTGGGTTTAGGAAAGAGGGGCCGTAAGAAAAGCATAATTCATGCCTTTAGCTGTTTCTTTCTAGCATTTCTACCATAATAACGAGACTGGCTGGCATAAGTGAAATGATTAAATGCTGTGTTGCTCTCCTCAAAGGCTATATGCGGGAGGGAATTGGGCATTCTTCTCTGGGGCTACCTACATTATGTTTCAACGAATAACTCCAAGCCTCGCAGCCTTGCTCTTTTGCTTTGAACAACAAAGTAATCAGTGAAGCAGAATAAGCAGAATAAGCAGAAGAAGCTTTTGGCTAAGCAGTTTTTAACAAAAAGCAATGAGCAAACGTTAGAGAACAAAATGGCGATTCTAGCTACATCAAAATGGCCACACATTGGTCAAACTTATGAGTCTGTATTTCTGACGTTTATGCATGAGACGGTTGGTCGTCGGCCAATATGATACATTGCCATTGGTCGTGAGAGGTATATATTTTTCTAGACTGACAAACACCTCCTTTTGGCAGATTGCCAAAAGCCTTATCCATACATTGCATCCTCCTCTGATGATGTGTCTGAAGTATCTGAATTTTAATTTGAACCTGAAACTTGCATGCCACTATATGCGTCTTCATTCTCACCAATATTTATGGCCATGAATTCTTCTATTGTTTTCATTTCATGAGTATCTTTATGATCTTGGCCATATGTTTGTTTTTGGGTTACCATATGCATACACTCTTCACTTATCTCAGTGTAAACTAGGGCCAGACAGTGTATGCAACAACAGCAAGTCATAAATATTCCGAACACTACTACTAGTATTGCAATTAACTTCCATCCCCACGCACTTAATATCTCCCAGAACCAGGACCCTGCCTCCCAGTTCCCATTCATGGTATGGAGTTCAGAACTCAGGACGTCTAACTTTCTTATCACTTCAAAAATCGTAGGGGAGGAGTCATTTACGAATACGCAGCATGCTGATCCCACAATTTTGCAAACCCCCCCACGATCAATCCGGATTACATCAAGAGCCATTCTATTTTGCAACATCATTAATCTAATCCCCTTTTCTTCTAGCGTCATATTGTATAGTATATCTGTTGTTATGTTTATTGTATTCTCTAATATTCTGGACAGTTGCCTTATGTTATAGGAATGTATTGCTTGGGCCAGAAATGGTACGAATGATTTTGCTAAGTCTTCTGTACTTCTTTGCGGCCTAGATCTGGATAGCCTAGCTACATCTGCTGTCTCCAAGAGGAACACTCCTGGGAACAGTAGACCCAAATAACATGTGCCTCCCCAGTTTCTAGGTAACCAGGGATAGGCTTTTTCTTCGCATATAAAATAAACTGGATCACCTACATACACTGGTTCTTCTTCTCTTTTGAGAACCACTGTATTCATGCAATGACAGTTTGTGGGCTATAACTCACTGTATAGGAAGGGGGCATTGCATATTAATTTTCTTCTGCTCTAACACAAAACATGATTACTGATGTTTTGGATTGTGGAGACAATCTATCTCGTTGTACAGGTTTAGGCGTAGGTTTTTGGATTAACATTCGTGCTTTATGAAATATAGAACAGCCTACGGGTCTCATAATTATTTCCTCAAATTCATTTGTTTGTTTTATCTAATTGACCCTTATCACTCTTATTCCATTTCCCATAAAATAATGCACTCAGTGATGCATGGCATGCAGAACTTAATGGTAATGGCTGCACATACCAACCTATTTCCTTCCCAGCATGCTGCGGTAAATGGGCGCATACCCATCAATTATTTTTCTTTAAAATTACATGTGTCATGTTCATTATGAGCAATAGGGTATTATTCCCATGTCCTTCTCTGTGCCTCTCCTCCATTGAGGACAAGGTGTAAGTAATTACATGAACTGGGTTTTCAGTGATGGAGATATTAATTACCGGCAAGAGCATATTCAATGGGTGCGTTGCTTCCACGTACCATAGTATCAACGCTGTCATTATTGGTGCTAACATACTCATAATGCACATAACTATCATTAAGATCAGCATACAGTTTTTTCGACAATGTGTTTTTTCAAACTTTTCAGTCTTTATACCTATTTTGTTATCAGCAGCGGTGCAGGAGGAGGTTAAAGCTGGTTCTGGCATTCCCTCTCTCACAGTCCTTCTTCTTCCGCAGTGGTCGTCGTGAATATCTCTCCTTGTGGCACTCGTCCGAATTCAATAAATTTGATAAATGTCAACAGTTCATTCTGCCAGTTCTTAGCCGCCTGGATTGCTTACTCGTTTAGGCAAGATCATTATGCATTCGCATGTTGCTCAAAAAAACTCCAGAGCAGTTTATCAATTGCCTTTGTACCATGTGCGCCCCGCTTGTTCACTCGGGCTCCGGACACATGGATTTTTATGATCGCACCGAGGAGCCGCGAGTCTTGAGTTGCCCGATTTGCACAACTCTCACGCTTCTCTCCTCTAGACCTCCAGTTCCCTCTCCATCCGTGATGGGAACCAGAGGCAATGATGAAAGATCAATGAAATGCAGATTCAATCACTCCTTCTTTCGAAGCCGCAGATTGTACCGTTTAGCTCCTGGTACAGTGTGGTCAATGAATAGTGCCGGTGCAATCCCAGACTCAAACTCAGAGTTTTGTGGCGCAATAACAAGTGGCTGTGGGTGCCGCAGTGGTGATGCAGATTTCGTTTCAGGCTGTGGCACAATGGCAGATGCTGGTGGGCGCCAAAGTGGTACACGCTTTGTGTCGGCCTGCAGTGATGCAGATTCAACTGGCCAATGTTGGGGCACTCTTTGTCCTTTCTCCTTTATAGCAATCCTTCCAGGCTTCGCTTCAAGCTTCACTTCAAGATTAGGCAGATTCTGCAGGAAGAGACTGGCAACAGTGTCTTTTTTCGATTCTGGAGCTGCTGTTTCTTTCTGGTTGTCTCGATCAGGCAAGTCTTTGAGCAGCGATGGGATCTTTATGGCATGCGTGGCATGGATCCACACCTTCCTCCCATCCACATGAATCGCCGTTTGCGTTGCCAGAAGTACTTGATAGGGGCCACGCCATCTAGGTGCTAACAATGATTTTTGTTTGAAGTTTTTAAGTAGCACCCAGTCTCCTGGATCCAGCACGTGCCCCGAAAAAGTATACCTCACGGGTAAAGCCTCCTGCACCTGCTGATGAATCAAACGCAGTTTCTGTATTAAAAGTCCACAATAAGAACCAAGCACAGGCTGCTCAACTTCGCAAAGCTGCTTACGCTGAGGTGCGCACCAAACATTTGCCGGCCTACCCATGACAATTTCATACGGGGAGAGCCCAGTCCTTGCCTGTACTGACGTGCGCATGCACAATAGCGCTAATGGTAATGCGTCCACCCAACTCAACTTGCTTCCTGCACATAGCTTACTGATCTTAGATTTTAAGATTCCATTATGGCGTTCAATAAGACCGGCCGAACTCGGATGTCTCGAATCGCTTATCAATCTGGAGACATGCACATATCTGTAATATCACTGCGCCCACAAAATGTGGACCGTTATCTGACTATATGACAGAGGGCAGGCCGAACCGGGAAAAATATTCCTTTAGTATTACTTTTGCCGTGCTCATTGCCTTGCAGTCCTTTAAAGGATATGCTTCCACCCATTTGCTGAATGCACATATTACCACTAGAACATATTTCAAGTTTTGGCATCGCTCCATTTCTATGAAATCAAAATGGATTACCTCAAAAGGCATAGAGGGAGGGCCAAAACTTCCTGTCGGAGTCACTGTTCCCTTTCCTAAATTGTGCTGTAACCACGTGATGCAGTTCTGGACCAACCTCTCTGCATTCTTTTGTATGTTTACATTCTCCCATACCGTAGCTAGATGCTGGATTATTTTCTTGGCACATATGTGGGTAGGGCTGTGGGCCATTGTGACCATTGCATTTACATAGGAATTCGGCAACATCCAGTTTTTAGTTCTCTTGTCCACCCAACAACCCTCCAAATCTAATTCAGCAGAGCCCTGAGCCCACCCTTCTATCTCATCAGCAGAAGCTCCAGCCTGTATTTCTTTGACAGTGGCAATCCCATCTTCTATCATGCAAGGCACTTCCTCAGACTGTACTGTCATCATGTTGATATTTACATCAGTGGCAGTTTTTTTCGCAATCCTGTCTGCAAATGCGTTTCCCTCTCCCACTTTACATGTCACTCTTTTATGTGCCTCGCATTTCACTATTGCTAGGTACTTTGGAAACGTGAGTGCAGACAGCAATCGTACAATCAAAAGGCCATGTTGGATTCTGGCTCCATGTGATGTCAAGAAACCCCTCTCAGCCTAGAGTCGGGCAAAGTTATGAACCACGCCAATGGCGTACTGACTATCAGTATATATGTTCACGTTTAAATTCTCAGAAATCTCACAGGCTCTGGTCAAGGCTATTATTTCTGTGGCTTGTGCCGAGTTGTAGGGGATTCTTTTGCTTTCTACAATGCTCTCTAGAGTAGTGATAGCATAGGCGGCAGTTAATGTGCCTTCAGGGAATTTAAAACAGGAGCCATCACACAATAACTCTCCATCTGGCTCTTTCTGTGGGGTGTCACTTAAATCAACTCTCCCCTTTGTTTCTTCCTCAGTAACCATTAAACAATCATGGGGAGATGATTTGTTGTCACCCAATTCTTCTGTGGGCAGTTGCTTTAATTCTGCTGGATTCAAAGCGCTACACCTCATAATTTGAATGTGGGGCACGAATAAGATGATTTCATATCTAGTCAGTCTAGCAGAGGTGAGGTGTTGCGTCTGTGTTCTATTTAGTAGAAAGTCTATGGCATGTGGCACCATCAAAATTAAAGTGTGCCCCAATACCATCCCTTCCGTTTGTTTCACTGACGCAGCAGCCGCTGCAACAGCTCGCAAACATCGTGGCAGTGTGCACGCTACAGGGTCCAGCGTGGAAGAAAATTAGCCGCATGGCCTATTTCTTCCACCTTGTTCCTGTGTCAAAACAGCCAATGAAAATCCTTCACTTTCACATACAAACAGTCTAAAAATCTTCTCATAATTTGGTGTGCCCAAAACTGGAGCAGAACATAATGCAATTTTCAACAACTCTAATGCTATCTGACATTCTTCATTCCACTGCAAAGGCATCACAGCATCCTTTTTCGTCAATGCTACCATTGGTTTCACAATTAACGCAAAGTTTCCAATCCACTGCCGGCAATACGAAGCCATGCCTATTATGGCTCTGACTCCTTTCTGTGTTTTTGGAATAGGCATACCAGAAATGCTCTCTATTCACTCTGGCGTTAGTCTTCTCCCTTCTTTCGAAAGTAAGTAACCCAAATACGCCACTTCCTTTCGACAATACTGACATTTTTTCAAGCTGGCTTTGTGGCCATGCACTGCTAAGTGTGTTAATAGTAAAATGGTACTTTCTTTACAAATCTTCTCTGTGTCTGCAGCGATCAACAGATCGTCTATATATTGTAGCAATACACAACCTGTTGGTAGCTCTAGCATATCTAGTTGTTCCTTCAATGCCCTGTTGTAAATACTTGGACTTTCCGTGTATCCTTGTGGAATGCGCGTGAATGTGAATGACCATCCACCTAAAGTGAACACTAACAAATATCTACTGTCCTTGCTCACTGGAATGATAAAGAAAGCATTCTTTAAGTCAATTACGCTAAAGTATTCTGCTGATGCAGGTATCATTGTCAAAATGTTGGTGACGTCTGGCACTAAGGGAAATTGAGGGTTGACTACCTTGTTTAGCGCGCGCAGATCAATTAGGAAACGATAGGGTACCTCGTTATCTCCTTTCTTGTATACCGGAAGAACGGGGCTATTGCATGTACTACCTGCAATTTCCTCAATTACTCCTAATTTCACCAAATCTGAAACAATCCTTTTCAATCCTTGCTCTCCGTCAGCTGAAATTCTGTACTGTGGAATACGCGGCAGCATGACCCCTTCTTTCAAAATCACTTTTACTGGCTCTATCTTTAAGCATCCCACATCATTGTCATTTATTGCCCATATACAGATTGGCACCTTACTCAACTCTCCTGGCAATGGTTTAGACAAAAATTCAGACACCTGTGCATCTTGTTAAAAACACACCTTCGAGAGTGCAATGAATAACTGCACCTAGTTTTTTCAATAAATTCAATCCCAAAAGGTTTTCTCCACAATTATCTGTTAAGAGAATTAGACAATGCTCAGTGAATGGACCTATTGTTACTGGGACTGATTGGGACACTGGGTTAATTACTGGTGTACCTGCGAACTCTACAGAAATATTGTTTTGCCCTGACAGTGGTATATCTGGAACCAAGTGATGATCTATTGAACACTTCTGCGCTCCCGTATCTACAAGAAAACGGTGCTCTGTATCCCCGACTCTCATCTCTACATAGGGTCCTTTCTGATTCATGGGAATAGACACTGGTTCTGACCCCTGTCTTGGGCTGTCCTATTGAGGGAATAACACATCGTCCGATGTGTAATCACTGCTATTGCTGTAATACGCATTTTGTAGTGTATCAAAAATGTTCCCATCCCTTCCTCTAGCTCCCCCATTCTGGGTATTCCCATGTTGTTGGTTACTATGGCCCTGACTCTGGTTGGTAGTGTTCTGATGCTGAGCTTGATTCTGACCTCCTTGGTCACTTTGGTGCTGCAGCATATTATTTCTATTCGGTCCATTTGCTCCTGGGTGCCCCCGGTGCTGTCTTCTCTGACCACCCCCAGTTCTATTTTGCAAATGTGGGCATTGTGCTCTCCAGTGCCCTTCCTCTTTGCAGTATGCACACTGATTCTGCCCCAACGTTCCTCCATGCATATTTGAATTACTCCTTCCTTGTGCGTTCCCTCTCCCTCTGTTGTGTCCCGCTACTTGCTGAAGTAGCACTCTCGTCTTCAAATTTACTCTATCTTTTGCCTCTTTTTCTTTCTCTGCATTTACCCTGTTCTCATAATATTGTGCCATATGTAATACTTCACCCAACGTTTTTGCTTGCCACGCACTTTCGGATGTCATTATCAAATTTTGAATTGGAAGAGTTAACCGCCTCGCATACTTATCAACAAATAATCTTTTCCCCGCTTCTGAGCTCACATCCTGCCCACTGAAGTCTGTGAATACTTCCTCAAACCTATTAAAATAGTCTGTAGCTAACTCATCCTTGCCTTGCACACATGCAGTCAATTTATCCCATTGGATTCTTTTCTCTGGAAAAATCTCTTTTAATCTTTGTATAATTCGTCCTGGTAATGCTACCATGTTCGCCCCTGGCTTCCCTCCAACCTCTTTATCCCTGTCTTCTTTTACTAAATCCGCCCAGGTGGCGCCATAGGCCCTTATATCATCCACTTTTCTTATCTGCTTTCATAAGTCTGCTGGCAGGATCACTGGGAATATTAACAGGGTAATTCATAGAATCCAGCGCACAAGTAGCGCACGCGGCTGGCGCACAGCGTGCGCCTGCGATAGTCTGCGCCAGGCACGTGCGCTAAAACAGATTTCCGCGCACAGCGTATTCATGGATTTCAAGCTCCCAAAACAGCCGTGGCGCAGAGAATCGCAGCGAGCCTGCAGCAGCGCCAGTAACGCCCCCAAGAACGCCCTCGCGCACGGAAAAGCCATCAAAAGCGCTAAATCATCGCTAAGGGCTGCGCTAACCCCGGACCACTTCACAGGGCAGGCAAACAAGGAAAGCAAAGCGGGCAATCTCCAAATCAGGAGTACGCGGGAAGTACTACACGCGACTAGGCAGGGAACGTGAATCACAGGGGTACGCGGGAATCATCACACGCGAACAGCCAGGGTGCGTGTATTACAGGGGTAGCGGGAAGTACAACACGCGATGGGCCAGGGAACGTGTATTACAGGGGGACGCGTGAAGTAGAACACGCGATAGGCCAGGGAACGTGTATTACAGGGGTACGCGGGAATCATCACACGCGAACAGCCAGGGTGCGTGTATTACAGGGGTAGCGGGAAGTTCAACACGCGATGGGCCAGGGAACGTGTATTACAGGGGGACGCGTGAAGTAGAACACGCGATAGGCCAGGGAACGTGCATCACAGGGCTACGCGGGAATCATCACACGCGAACAGCCAGGGTGCGTGTATTACAGGGGTAGTGGGAAGTTCAACACGCGATGGGCCAGGGAACGTGTATTACAGGGGGACGCGTGAAGTAGAACACGCGATAGGCCAGGGAACGTGTATTACAGGGGTACGCGGGAATCATCACACGCGAACAGCCAGGGTGCGTGTATTACAGGGGTAGCGGGAAGTTCAACACGCGATGGGCCAGGGAACGTGTATTACAGGGGGACGCGTGAAGTAGAACACGCGATAGGCCAGGGAACGTGCATCACAGGGCTACGCGGGAATCATCACACGCGAACAGCCAGGGTGCGTGTATTACAGGGGTAGTGGGAAGTTCAACACGCGATGGGCCAGGGAACGTGTATTACAGGGGGACGCGTGAAGTAGAACACGCGATAGGCCAGGGAACGTGTATTACAGGGGTACGCGGGAATCATCACACGCGAACAGGCAGGGTGCGTGTATTACAGGGGTAGCGGGAAGTTCAACACGCGATTGGCCAGGGTACGTGTATCACAGGGGTGCGTGGGAATTATCACATGCGAATAGGCTGGGTGGGCCCCCACAGGTGTACCCTGTACACCCTCCCCGGCCCCTGCAGGCAGCCCACAAAACAGTGGACTACCCTGCACACCTGATCATGTCCCCCTGCACCCCCATCCACCAGGGGCACCCTCCACCAGGCCCCCACCCATGTCTCCCACCACCCCCACCCCCCAGCAGTGCAGGGGCACCTGCCATCAGGCCCCCATCCATGTCTCCCACCACCCCCAACCCCCATCCACCAGGGGCACCCTCCACCAGGCCCCCACCCATGTCTCCCACCACCCCCACCCACCAGCACTGTGGGGCACGTGGCCAGCAGGCAGTCAGGCAGCAGCCGATGGCAGGTGGGAGCGTGCTCAGGGTTCTTGGGGACTTAAATTCGGCCTCCTGGCCAGGAGCGTGGTCTTTCGTGTTAGAACGCGTGGACAGCCTGATAGGGAGTGATTTTGCACCTGAAAACCCCACACTCATCGCGCGAAAACCCGTCACCAGCATATGTGCGTCAATAGTTACCTGCACGTGCAGTGTCAAAGCGTGTGATTGGTGAAAAGTGAGCGACACGCAGGAGTGTCGAAGCGCGTGATTGGTGAAAAAGGATCCACATGCAGGAGTGACAAAGCGTGTGATTGGTGAAAAGTGAGCTACACGCAGGAGTGTCGAAGCGCGTGATTGGTGAAAAAGGATCCACATGCAGGAGTGACAAAGCGTGTGATTGGTGAAAAGATACCTACACGCAGGAGTGCCAAAGCGTGTGATTGGTGAAAATGGGCCAAGCACGTACACGCCGTAAGTGACGATGTACGTGTGGGCCTGTATAAAAGGTAGTGTTGAACACAATAGCCAAAGCATTCGACCGAGTCTGGCACAAGGGACTGCTGCACAAGATGATTGGCCTGGGATTTCCGAACTACCTGGTGAAGACGATTGCAAGCTACCTGGGAGGCCGCACCTTCCATGTCGCCATGCGGTCTGAAATGTCCTCTTCACATCCCATCCGAGCAGGCGTGCCACAGGGATCGAACCTCGGACCCTTCCTGTTCAACCTCTTCACCAACGACATCCCGACAGATCTCCACAAGACGAACCTGGCACTGTATGCAGACGATGTTGCAGTAATCTCCCAGTCTTTCAGCGAAAAGGAAGTGGCGAAGAACCTGCAAGCTTCATTGGATACCATCGCAAAGTGGTACAGCGACTGGCGGATAGAACTCAACACCAGCAAGACAACTGCAACGCTGTTCACCAGAAAGAAGATCAAGGAGCACCCACACATCAGCCTCAACGGGGAGACCATCAAATGGGAGAGCAGCAGCCGCTACCTCGGTGTGACCCTGGACAGCAAACTCAACTGGGAAAGCCACATCGAGAATACTCAGCAGAAGGCAACAGGAAAGATGGCAGCGCTGTACCCACTCCTGAAGAGCAAGTCCATGCCCCTCCGGACAAAGATCAACGTCTACAAGGCGATCATCAGACCAACCCTGACTTATGCCTCACCAGCATGGATGACCTGCCAAGAGCGACACCGGAAGAGTCTTCAGATAGTCCAGAACAAGGCCCTGCGGATATCATCTGGAGCTCCAATCTTCACAAGGATAGCAGACCTTCACAGAGCCTGGACATCGAGATGTTGGATGAACATCTAGCAAAGCTGAGTAAGAACTTCTGCCAAGAACTGGATCAGAACCCGAACCCTCTGATCAGAAGACTCACTGCCACCACTGCAAACCCCTTCGACCGCTACCCGCGGCCCATCACTGCGAAGACCCAGTGAAACCAGCCCTACTGTGACAAGACCACACAGACCAAGAAGAATACAAACCCACGACTACACACTCAACCCGAGAAGATGGAGTAATGAGGCTCAAGCCTCGGTATCCAAAAAATCACCGCTGATGGATAAAAATCTATCAGCAAGAAGAAGAACAAGCTGAATTTCCTTGTACGTGCTTTTCGTGGAGAGCGAGTGGGTGAATTCGGTACTTCTTGTCGTTTCACACGCGATTTACTTCACGGCGTTTCCAGTTCGTACTCCCTGTTACCTCTGACAGCTCTTTTCTCTTTTTCCTCTTGTACTGGTTTTCCTGGGCCTGTTCCCTCAAACAGTGTCCCCTTCTACAGTTGTCCTGTCTCCTCAGACAGCGTACACCTCTTCTTTTGGCGGGGGTGTTGCCAACCAAAAGTGCTATTTTTTCACGCTCTTTTACCTGGCAGACGGTGAGTCACGCACGTATCTAACATCTGTGCTTGCCCCGTGTGTAGCCTACCCCTTCAGAGGTCAATCTAGGCCGCGTGTGACACGCATACGTTCATTGTGTTACTGGATGCCACAGCGTAGTGCAGGGTTTTCCATCAGCACACGTGGTCTAGGAGGGGTATTGTGCACGTTCCTTAACTTTTTTGGGGTGCCTGTGCGTTGCGTGACCCGTCATCTTTCCCCAGGGGTGTCATATAGCCTTGCCACTGCACTAGGGTACGAATACCATCTGGTACCCAACCCCTTTGACACCCAATTGCCCAGGACAATTGTGCACACCCACTCCCATACGCACAATACCATCAGTGCCATGGTTGGGAGGCGTGCAAGCCGTAAGGGTGGCAAAGGTGGCCGAGCCACACGTGGTGGCCGTGGAGGATCCAACAGGGGACGTGGTTGTGACTTGCAGGGCGCCCCTGTTCCCCCCAGTCTGGAGGAACAGTCAGGGACACCCATGCCCCCCCCCCCCCCAGTTGAGAGTCATGTGGCTGATACCAACCCTGATCAGCCCATGTCGGACCAGGCCATTGTGGCACCAGACCTGTCCGAGGGTGATTCCATCGCTGACATCCAGGTCAGCAGGTCCACTGCACGTGCACCGGTGCACATTGGTGTCATCAGGGCACGCGCATCTATGCCAGATAGGTCATCTGCTGGCCCCCGTAGCCAGGGTGTGGCTCAATCCACCCCACCTCTCATACACCCTGCCAAGACTGTGTCGGTCCTAGTTCATGCACCTCAGATCAGGCCTGACCCCATCCCACTACCCCCAATGCCTGCACCTACTCCCATGCTGAGTGGGCAATCACACACACCCAGTACAGAGTCCACCACGGCTCCTGCCCCTAGTGTCCACAGCGGCGTAGGACACTCTGGATCCCCACCCCCTTCCAAGCGCAAGAGGAAGAGTGCACGTCCGGCACAGGCTGATGCCCCAGACACGGCTGCACAGTCCGGCCCATCAAGGAAGCCAAGCTTCACAGACGCCGAACTTAATGCACTTGTTCAGTATGTGTCAGATCATGATAGGGAAATGGTCATCGTTGCAGGGTCCAAGACCACACATGCCAGACGCCAGGCACACTGGCAGACCATTGCTGACAGAATAAGTGCCCTTGGAGTAGTGAGGCGCACAGCTAGTGATTGCCAGAAGCGCTGGAATGACCTTAAGCGCAGGGCAAAGGATAAGCTGGCCTCAAGTCATGCCGCAACCTTGGTGACTGGAGGTGGGTCCCCAGCACAGGAAATAGAACTCACACCACACGAGTCCGTAGCTGGATCCTACGTCACCGAGGGACAACTCCAAGGTGTGGGAGACCTCCCTGATTACGAGGCATCATCCGGTGAGTGCACATGCATGTGTGTATTATCCATGTGCATGGTGTGTGTGTGAAGCATTCATGTTGGGTGCCTGTCAAGGGGGTGTGTGGCAGAGTTGATAGTGGCACCCATGTGCCTCATCCAGTATGTTCAGTGCAACACCATCTGGCCACAGCACTATCCCTACTGGCAACAGTGCACATATGGGCCAACACCATGGAAGTCGACCTTGATTAGTAATTTTGTCACTACATTGTTGCTCATACTCCCCTGTCTATTCATCTGATGTCTTACATACCATTCCTCTCCTTTCCCCCAGCCATTCAAGTTTCATCTTCACATGCCTGACATGCAATGATACCACATGCTAATGCGTCCTCTGTATATAAATGCCTACCAACATGCAGTCATACTGTGGATGTAGCCTTGACATCCACCTCCTTCCTGGGTCCTTTGGTACCGTCTGGTTCCAAGCCCCATTCCCTCACACTCCATGCTGCTCTTCATGGTCTATCTTCCATGACTTCTACAGTTCAGACCATCGTGCCCTACGCACGACACCTGCTTGCCAAAAGTCAAATGAGGGCAGCCTGCCCTCCAATGCGACCCACCCTATTGCTGACCAGTGCATCTGAGCCTACTCTAAGCTAACTCTCACTGACATCTGCTCATACATGCCTTTGCCTGTCCCATAGACCCTTCACATGGTCCCTGTCCTCTCTCCTTGCTCCTCTTCCACCATCATAGGTGGGACCCGTTGGGGTGTACTCCTGGCCTCCTTCCAATCCTCAGATACCACTATTGATGTGCATGGTAATGGGAGCGTCTCAGTCCAAGGCCCTTAGGCCAACCTCAATCTCCTTGAGAAATGCTACCCACATCTCATCAACTTCCTTACCTCTCCTGCTGTCCCCCCTCCTCTCTCCTCATCAATCCTGCACTGCCTCCCTGCACCCTCCCATGAACCTTCTCCGCCTCCCACTCCAACTCCTACACATGCGGCACCTCTGATCTCTAGCACTCCCCGTAAGTCCTACAAGGCTGTCAACCTCCTCCACAATTACACTCCTTTCACTGCGGCTGCATCAGGCATTCCTCCGATAACTGTCACTTACATGAGGTTATGCACCTTGACATCCTTGGTCTCATGGAAAAATGTCTGACGGCCAGCTCTGTCTGCATCCTTGACCCTCTCCTTGGCCCGCCACTACTGTGCAGGGGGGGTGTGCCCTTGGCTTCCCTGAGGGTATTCCTGCCACTGTCACACCTACTTAGACCTACTCCACTCTGGAATGGCTTGTGTGAGGTTTCTGTCCACCACACCTTGACATTCTCAAACAGTGCGTACTGTGTCTGGGAAAACTGGTCAAATGTACTACTTCCTTTCTGAGTGTCCTCACCTCTCCTCCTCACTCATGTCCCCAGACACAGAATTCCTCATCCTTGGTGCGGTACGCATCCACCTGCATGCCTGTTGACGCCCCCACGTGACCTTTCTGTGACCTCAGCAACTCCCTCTCACCCTCTAGACTCCCGTCTGTCCCTACTCATTCTGCAGGGCACACTCTTGATGCTCTGATCTCATCTGACTTTCCCCTCTCCGTCCATCTCTGCACTCCTCTCTCCTGGAGTGATCACATTCTCCTCACCTCCCAGCTCACCCTCAACACCCCACAGGCAAAGCCACCCTCACCACTGTCACACACCTTCTTGGTATTCCGACCCATGAAGTGTGTGTCAGTCGAGGCTCATGCTGCCAAAATCTCCCCCCCATCCAGCTCCCCCTTAGGCTCACTCCCATCCTGACAGGGCCCACTCCATGCTCCACTCCATGTCAGGTACACTGAATGTCTTAGCCACGGTCATGACCACCTGTCTGAAGCCCCATGCCAATGCAGAGTCCTGGCATGACTCGGATCTTGGGAACCCAAACCACAGGTGCCGGGTGGCAGAGAGGGAATGTCCTGCATCATGGCCATCCTCTGGCAAACTGGCCTGCCACATGCTCCAAAGGCAATAGCGCCTCACCCTTCTCACCAAGATGAGATCCCCAATCCAAGGGCACATATCTGCGGCATGTGACAACTCTGCAGGACACATAGAAATCTGAAAGGACCTTGCCGAGCCAGAGGCAGTGTGTACCTCCCCTGTCCCCTCCGAGCCCACAGCACAGCATGATTGTCTCTGTACCCCTATAGGCCACCCCCCCAGCACTTGTCTGCGCCTAACACCATCTGCCCTTGACGTCAAGTCCTACTTACCTTGTACAGCACTTCCAGCCGCCACTCCCCCTTGCACTTCATTGTGCCACCCACCCCTGCACTTGCGTGACATGAATGACACCAGCACCAGTAGTATTGTTGACTGGCATCCCCTTCTGCCCCACCACCCCTCAGTGCTCCGCTGCACCTACAAACATTACTTGACCGGTGCTTCACGAATGCAAAATTATTCCGTTACAGGTGTTGGGGAGGTGGAATCACAATGTTTACTGCATTATGTTGATGTAGACAAGGCACTGTGCATCGTTGCCAATTTGGACTAGCAGATCCATGTACAACATGTATACTAATTGATGTGACGATGCAATGTCAGGACCAGAGTGGTTGAAATCCAAAAAAGTAGCCCTCCTCTCCCTCTTCACTTGGTGGCTATGTCACATGCCATGTGTGTGATGGCATGTGCCTTTGACATGGCAATCACCGCCCAATGTGTGATGGCAGTGCTAGGCATCAAGGTGAGCAGGCGTTGCTCTCCAATCAGTACATAGTATGCCCTGAGCCTCCCCTACAGACCCAGTGATGGTGAATGCATAGGAGGACTCCCAGTCATGTAGGACATGTGTCGTAGGACTACTGCCTATGTTGTTCATCAGCCCTTGTTGCATGCCATGGTGCTAATGCCTGTTTCCATTTTTCTCTTTCATGTCTTTGCAGGGGACGAAGCACTTGTTGATGCTGGGGATGTGGTGGTGGAGCCGTCCCAGGAGGGCAACCCGGGCCGACCTACCACAAGTGAGGGACGTGGTGTGTTTGTGGGTGAAAACCCACAAGTGCTGCAGGCCGTGCTGTCGAGGGGTGTCTCTGGGGGTTCCTCCCCCGAGCAGTATTCAGGTGTAGACTCGGAGGATGACACCTATGTGCAGTCGCAGGTGAGTGTTCTTGGGAGAGAATCTCCTCTGTCCGACCCACCTGCAGCCAGGCCATTGGCCTCAATGGGGATGTCAGTGTCGGCAGATCAGCCTCTGGTGGTTACGGATGCAGGGCCACACCACCCAATCTCTGATCCTGTTCCTGGGGCTGCAGATCAGAGAGGGAATGCAGTCCTGCAGCCTGAGGCCTTGCCGGCACAGCAAGGCGCAGTCCGCCTTGCCCCAGGCAGGTGTGGTGCCCGTCAACGTGGTGGCCGTATGCCACCTGGCAATACCGTATGGGAGCAATCCATCTACGGTATGGCCACCCAACAGGCAGCATCATCCGAGATGATTGCACAGGCCATGGATAGGGTGGCCACTTCCATTGTCCCCCCAGAAAGGCTGATGGAGCGACTGGAGCAGGCTACAGAGTCCATCTGCCAGGCACACAGGGAGGATATGTTGGCGTCCAACATGGACAGGCGGGCGGCACTGGCGACTCTGGGGGAATCACTTTCCATGGAGTCCCAGCGCCACAGGGAAGCCCTGAGGGAAGAACTCCGTCACCTCAGGTCGACCCTGTTAGAGCTTGAGGCTTCATCCCATAGAAGGACAGAGGAGCAGCTGGAGCGTCTGACACGGACGCTCTCGGCCGAGATGCAGGCAACTCGTGCGGAGGTCAGGTCATCCCGGGAGTTACTGCATGGGGACCTCCGCATGATTATAACCCAGAACCAGAACTACCAGACCCACCTGCTTGCAGCCATGGAGGAGCAAACTCGTGCTTTGCGTGGGCTGCCTCCCATTGTCACACCATCTTCTGAGGCAGCTCCCCCACCTCCAGAGTCAGCTGCAGGGTCTGGCCAGAGCCATAGCGACTCATCTCCCACAACAGAGTAGCCGTGTGGGCCACGAGCCTATGGGGTGTTTTCCTTTCCCATGATCCACACAGGTGGATTGTGGCGTGCATCCTGTCCTCGGACCTCATAGGTGGCCCCCCCCCCCGCCGGCCCTTTCATGGCCATTTTTTCTCTTTTTCATTTTTATTTTGCAAGAGTGTTGCCTTGTGTGGGTACCTGGGCATACACTGTATTGTGGCTGGGCACATGCAGGCTTGTCCTGAGTTTGGTTTCGATGCTTGGGTAGCAGACATCCACACCCCTCCTGCTTCCCTTTCCATGGGCTTGCAAAGGGTGTGCCCAAGTGACAGCAAATTACACGGTGACATTGGACTCCCATGAGCTGTTGGCCAGTCCATAGTCAATACTGTGTAGACATTCATAGTGTTCATTGTTGTTGCACCTAACTATGCATGATGGTATGATATGTGCCTCTACTTACATATGTTGCTCATGTTTTGCAGGTATTTCACACAGATCTTCACAAGGGCATACTCTCTGGAGTCACACTACATGTCGGTAGATGTGCACTGACACTTTTGCATGGCGCCATCACTGTACATCTGGACGGTGAGGACATACCAGCTGAATCAGGTAATGAGACTACCATTGATTACATGCAATGTGTCTTGTTTGGGTGGGCTTCAGGGTGGGTTGGTGTGTAATTTGATAGAAATTACTCTTACACAGGTGTGTAGTAGTGGCTCCAGGGCGGTTAGCTGCTCAAGTGCGGCTATGTTCCATTTGGGGCACTGCTATTTGTGACACTGGTGTCATGTTGTGATGGCCAGTTTGTTTGCTGTCACATACCATGACATGGTGTCCTCAGTGGCGGGACTGTGAAGGGAGTGGGTGACATGGCAATGTTGTCATGTAGTGAATCGCCCGTGGCAATGCATTTTAGATTGAAGGAGTTGTGTCTTTGCGTTGTGATGCATAGCTGGTGTATGTGTAGCTAGGGGTGCACACATATTGACACTTCCATGTTAACAATCTCAGGCTGATGTGTATCTGACAGTTCATTGTCAAGTAATTTTCAGACATTGTCAGGTAGAGTCATCATTGATTGTCAGATGGTATGTGCCAGAGCAGTGTGCACTAGCCAGCACTGTGATTCCTAGGTGAAGAAGTTGGCCACCAGTTGCGTACGGGCTGCCTCCCCCCGTGCCCTTTCCCCTCCCATGCGCAGCGGGCGTGCATGTGGTTGTGGATGTGGGGGCACCACCATGTCCACGGGCAGGCCCCGGCGTGTTGCAACGTTGTGCAGGACACATGCTGCCACTATGATCCTGCACACTATTCGGGGAGCATATAACAGCTGCCCGCCAGAACGGTCAAGGGAGCGAAAGCGTGACTTGAGCACTCCGAATGTGCGCTCCACTATGCCCCGTGTAGCAATGTGGGCTGTGTTGTACCTTACCTGGGGTGGCGTGGTGGGGTTCCGGATTGGGGTCATCATGTGGGGGCTGATAGGGTAGGCACTGTCCCCTGCGGAGGTGGTGATGGGTATCATTAGTGGTGTTGTGTCATGACCCAGTATCTGACATGCATGCATGTGGAGTGGCATTCATGCTCACCAAGCAGCCATGTATCTCCATGCTGGCCAGCCTCTAGGTCCCGGCATAGGGTAGACATTCTGTAGATGAAGCTGTCGTGGGTGGACCCTGGATAGTTGGCATATACTGATGTGATGATTCCCTTGGCATTGCATACAACTTGGACGTTGATGGAATGCCAGTGCTTGCGGTTTCTATAGATGTGCTCTGTTGCCCTGGGTGGACGTAGAGCCACATGTGTGCAGTCAATTGCACCAAGCACTTTGGGGAATTGAGACACACCATAGAATTCCTGGATGCACGTCCGCCTTTCTGCATGAGTCCTGGGGAGATATATGTGCCTGCGGACTGAAGGCCGTGCAGTGATGATGTTCAAGACCTGGTGTAGACAGCGTGACTGCGTGGCCTGTGACACACCACCCACTATGGCACTTGTCCGCTGAAAGGATCCAGTGGCCAAGAAGTGCAGTACATTCAGGACCTTCTGCAGGGGGCTGAGTGCTTGGGGGCACAGGGTGGGTGATGTGAGGTCATCCTCCCACTCACTGACCAGGTCCAGTATGATGTGTGCTGGAAACCTGTACCTCCCATACACCTGGTCATCAGGCATCCCGAATAGGCTGGTTCTGGGTGTGAATATTCTGGCCCTGACTCTCCTCCTCATCCTCCTTTGGTAGCCCACTGCCACTGCTGCTAGGAACGGTATGTTCATCCTGGCATCTGGCTTGTTTATTGAAAAGTGCGCAAATTAATGCCTTGCGCGTGTAGTAGGCAGCGTGTGAGCCTCGCACCCCTGGAATCGGGTTCCCACTCCTATCGCGTGTGGAAATTCCCACGCTGCAGGCATACAGGTGCGCTGACGTACTTGCCTGTGTAAGTGGCCGCGCGCCCCTGAAATACACGTACATAGGCCAATGGCGTGTAAGCGCACTTTTGGCCAATTACACGCGATGAAATACACGTACATAGGCCAATGGCGTGTACGCGCACTTTTGGGCAATTACACGCGATGAAATACACGTACATAGGCCAATGGCGTGTACGCGCACTTTTGGCCAATTACACGCGATGACACTCTGACGTGCAGGATTTCCACGTGTGCTCCGTCTTCACGTGCTGAGTGGGGAACGCCCGTGCGGATCACGTCAGACGCGCTTACGCGATGAGGGACTCTGGTCCAATAGAATCGCGTATGCGTGCTGACGCACTTACGCGCTAAGGGCCTTTCCTCGGATTTCACGCTGACGTGCAGGAATTTCACGTGCCAAATCACTCCGTATCAAGCTGGCCACCCGAAAACACACGGAACACCACGCTCCTGCCCCGAAGGCCGAGTTACTGCCCCCCAAGTGCCCTGAGCAGCCTCCCACGTGCTATCTGCTGCTGCCTGCCTGCCTGCCTGCCTGCTGCCACCGTGCCCTGCCATTTGGTGCCTGCACATCAGCCATCTGCAGGGGTCCAGTTGCTGTGTCCACCCCTGCTGGAACTGAAGACTCCCAACTGGGATTACATCGCTCCACAGCCCAGCCCCAGGACCCAGTTGCCCACCCACACCTGCCTCTGGGGTTGCCATGTCGGGCACTTCTACATCTGGCACCAGTGGCAACCCCAGGCCAGAGGGGCAGAGGGGCACCAGCTTCACTGCCACCGAAGTTGGTGTCCTGGTGGAGCATGTCCTGGGGCAGTATGATGCCCTCTTTGGATCGTCCCGCGCCAGCAAGGAAGGACGGGAGAGGATCTGGGCCGACTGTGTGGTTGCCATCAACGCGGAGGGGGTGGCAACCCGCAACGTCTTGAAGATCAAGAAGCGCTGGGAGGACTTGAGGTCCAGGACCCTTGTGAAGGCCCGGCGCCTCATGGAGGGGGGCCGGGGCCACATGAGTTCCATCCAGAAGAGGGTCCTGGAATGCGTACGCCCAGCGCTCCACGCCCAGATCCTTGAGAGGGAGACCCGTCTGGAGTTGAGCGGTAAGTGTCCAAGCATCACTGTGTGAGACAGGGCATGTTGCGGTGTGCTGGTTCTATGATACTTGCCTGTATGTGTGCCATGTGCCATGTATGCATGTATGTGTGCTGGGACATCATGGTAATGCATGTGCGACCAGTGATGTGTGACCCACATGGTTGTTGCATGTGTAGAAATGCGGCATGGGGAGCACTATGCAGATTTGGGACATGAGAGCATGCCAGTCTCTGTACCTGGACATGGATGGGGGTGAGGATGGGTGCTGATGCCAGGTACATATATGGTAGCCATGTCTGTGTGCCTGACCTGCATGTCTGTGACTTGTGCATGCCATGGATGCATGACTCATGTGTGTGACAATGCACAGATTCAGTGACGCACCCACCTTACCCTTGTTTTGCCTGTGTTTGGTGTGATTGTGGCCAGATGGATGTGACTGAGGTGTAGTGTGTGCATGTGATATGCATGAGCCATGATGCATGTGAGTTACATTTCATTGAATGTTTCAAGAGTCAATTGGACATGCATGGAAATGTGCATGGCATGCACCATGCCTGTTACTGTGTGTGTTTTGCCTGGACTGACCCATGTGTTGTGGAGGGACATGATGGAAGTGTACTTTGACAGGGGTGCTCATCTGCTATTGCTTCCTGTCTAGGGGACCATTGTACAGTAGCCTGATGCTTGTGTTCTTTGTCTCCCTCTACGCAGCGGCTAGTGAAGAAGAGGGCGGAGACGGCGCTGTGGAGCAAGGCGGCGGGGATGCCCCCACGGCTGCAGCGGAAGGGGTGGGTGAGCCCCCACAGGGGCCTGCTACGGCGGGAGACGGTGAGGAGCCATCCAGGTTGGTGGTTTGCACAGAGGAGGAGGAGGCCGACACTGGTGCACACATGGGCCCTGGTGGGAGCATCCCTGCTGGTGCAAGTGGTGCAGTCCAGGGCCAGGGGCAGGAGGCAGCACAGGTCACCGTGGAGGGGCCTGTGCATGTCGCTGTCCCTGACCCTGTGAGTGCACCACCATGCACCAGCAGGGATGCCCCGTCCCAGGCCCGTCCGCAGGTAGAGGGGATGTCCATGTCAACTGACTCCCCTCCACCTGCGGCCGTGGGAACCCCTGGCCGCGTGGAGCAGGTCCTGATTGGGGTCGCGATGCGCAGGGCTGTGATTCGTGATGCCGTGCGTGCTTCCCGGGAGGAGCACGCACGTCATCACGAAGTGCACCGTGCCGACGTGGCCCAATTGGGATCGGCCATGTTCGGGGGGTTCCTGCATGTGTTGGCCAATCTGACGGCCCTCTCCTCCTCTGTGCAGGCTATCCACCAGTCGTTCTCCTTGCCGTCTTCCGGCCCAGATGCCACCATGGCCCCCTGTGGACCTGCCCCGACCAATGCAGCCAGCTCGGTGGGGATCCCATCCCTGCCACAGTTGGGAGTCGGAGGTCCAGCAGGGGTGGACGACACAGCAAGTGGACCCCAGCAGATGGAAGATGTGCCGGCATCATCGGGCAGGGCACGTGCACGACGGCGTCGGTGGTTACCATCAGCCTGGATGCCGTCGTGCTGGCAGAGGCAGTGGCGTCGCAGGCAGCAGCGGGCTCGACGTGGGAGGCATCATGGCTCAGGGCCATCAAGATCGGAGGGGCAGGCATCGGCCGGAGGGCAGGGCAACCCTGGCATGGCGGTGTGTTCCGTGTGGGAGGAGTTTGGCCAGCGGATAGGTGCGGAGCGGCAGCGGGCGGAAGAGGAGCGGCTCGCCATGGCCAGGGCGGAGATCTCCATGCATCAGGCATTGAGGCGGGCTGAGTGCCTCGAGGAGGCTCGCAGGGAATTTGGAGAGCACATGGGGTTGTCCCTGCGAGACCTCGGGGCCAGGACTGAGTCCCGCCTCCAGGACATTGACGTGGAGTTCGAGGATGCCCTGGCCAGCATCACCAAGTGAGCCGCAGGACTAGCCCGCTGCCTTTGTATATAGTTTTTTAGTTAGTTAGTGCTAGGTTTCCTTTATTTAATTTTTTTTTTTGGACCGCTTGGACAATGGCCACTTCTTTGTACATATTTTTTTAAATAGTTAGTATTAGGTTTAATTTGTGGTGTTGGGCTCATGGACCCTTGAACAATCCTGTAAATATAGTTATTTTTTGTGAGATAAATTTTTTAACTTTCATATTGGTCACACCATGTCGTAATGGTTTATCTTTCATTTCATTCTACATGTGTTTACTTTGGACAAAATCTATTCATTTTTCTATCCTTTGTTTTTTGGTTTCTCATTTTTGTTCCCGGACATGGACCTTTTATTTGCTTTACCAGATAGTTGTCAGAGTTTACTTTATTTTTATTTTTTAATACATTTTGATATTATCTTACACTTGTGTCATTTTTTCTTTGGTTTCTTACATGCCATGATATGGGTTTTGACATTGACTTGCACCCATTGTGTATGTGTGTGTGGCGGACATGTGTTCTTTTGCTTACTTGCCTTTGGGGTTGTGTCATGTGATTGCATTCACTATGTGGGTGCATGCAATCCTTGCCTGGGTGTTTGTGCTGGGTATGCTGGTCATTACTGCCATTATTGTGTATCGTCAGGACCAGGGGCCAGGGGGACATGGGTGGGGGCCTGGTGGCAGGTTCCCCACAGTGCTGGGGGTGGGGGTGGTGGGAGACATGGGTTGGCCATGGGTGGGGGCCTGCTGGCAGGTTCCCCACAGTGCTAGGGGTGGGGGTGGTGGGAGACATGGGTTGGCCATGGGTGGGGGCCTGCTGGCAGGTTGCCCACAGTGCTGGGGGTGGGGGTGGTGGGAGACATGGGTTGGCCATGGGTGGGGGCCTGCTGGCAGGTTGCCCACAGTGCTGGGGGTGGGGGTGGTGGGAGACATGGGTTGGCCATGGGTGGGGGCCTGCTGGCAGGTTCCCCACAGTGCTGGGGGTGGTGGGAGACATGGGTTGGCCATGGGTGGGGGCCTGCTGGCAGGTTGCCCACAGTGCTGGGGGTGGGGGTGGTGGGAGACATGAGCAGGTGTGCAGGGTAGTTCCCTGTGGTGTGTGCTGCCTGCAGGGGCCGTGGAGGGTGTACAGGTAATGCCTGGGAGCTCACAGCCAAATCGCGTGTGCAACTTCCCGCTCACCCCTCAAATCCACGTTCCCTGCCATATCGCGTGTGGAACTTCCCGCGCGCCCCAGAAATCCACGTACCCGGCCATTTCGCGTGTGCAACTTCCAGCGCACTCCTGCAATCCACGTACCCGGCCATATCGCGTGTGGAACTTCCCGCGCGCCCCTGAAAACCACGTACCCGGCCATTTCGCGTGTGCAACTTCCCGCGCACCCCTCGAATCCACGTTCCCTGCCATATCGCGTGTGGAACTTCCCGCGCGCCCCAGAAATCCACGTACCCGGCCATATCGCGTGTGGAACTTCCCGCGCGCCCCTGAAAACCACGTACCCGGCCATTTCGCGTGTGCAACTTCCCGCTCACCCCTCAAATCCACGTTCCCTGCCATATCGCGTGTGGAAATTCCCGCGCGCCCCAGAAAACCACGTACCCGGCCATTTCGCGTGTGCAACTTCCAGCGCACTCCTGCAATCCACGTACCCGGCCATATCGCGTGTGGAACTTCCCGCGCGCCCCTGAAAACCACGTACCCGGCCATTTCGCGTGTGCAACTTCCCGCGCACCCCTCGAATCCACGTTCCCTGCCATATCGCGTGTGGAACTTCCCGCGCGCCCCAGAAATCCACGTACCCGGCCATATCGCGTGTGGAACTTCCCGCGCGCCCCTGAAAACCACGTACCCGGCCATTTCGCGTGTGCAACTTCCCGCGCACCCCTCAAATCCACGTTCCCTGCCATATCGCGTGTGGAAATTCCCGCGCGCCCCAGAAAACCACGTACCCGGCCATTTCGCGTGTGCAACTTCCAGCGCACTCCTGCAATCCACGTACCCGGCCATATCGCGTGTGGAACTTCCCGCGCGCCCCTGAAAACCACGTACCCGGCCATTTCGCGTGTGCAACTTCCCGCGCACCCCTCGAATCCACGTTCCCTGCCATATCGCGTGTGGAACTTCCCGCGCGCCCCAGAAATCCACGTACCCGGCCATATCGCGTGTGGAACTTCCCGCGCGCCCCTGAAAACCACGTACCCGGCCATTTCGCGTGTGCAACTTCCCGCGCACCCCTCGAATCCACGTTCCCTGCCATATCGCGTGTGGAACTTCCCGCGCGCCCCAGAAATCCACGTACCCGGCCATATCGCGTGTGGAACTTCCCGCGCGCCCCTGAAAACCACGTACCCGGCCATATCGCGTGTGCAACTTCCCGCGCACTCCTGCAATCCACGTACCCGGCCATTTCGCGTGTGCAACTTCCCGCGCACCCCTCGAATCCACGTTCCCTGCCATATCGCGTGTGGGACTTCCCGCGCGCCCCTGAAATCCACGTACCCGGCCATTTCGCGTGTGCAACTTCCCGCGCACCCCTCGAATCCACGTTCCCTGCCATATCGCGTGTGGGACTTCCCGCGCGCCCCTGAAATCCACGTACCCGGCCATTTCGCGTGTGCAACTTCCCGCGCACCCCTCGAATCCACGTTCCCTGCCATATCGCGTGTGGGACTTCCCGCGCGCCCCTGAAATCCACGTACACGCCCATTTCGCGTGTGCAACTTCCCGCGCACCCCTCGAATCCACGTTCCCTGCCATATCGCGTGTGGAACTTCCCGCGCACCCCTGCAATCCACGTACCCGCCCAGCCCATATCGCGTGTGGAACTTAACGCGCACCCCGGTATGCACGCACACGTTTATTTTTTCTCTCTGCGCGTGTCTGTGTTTGTGGGTACCCCTTTGTACGTCATTTGTCCAGGAGGGCAACAGTATTGTACATTGGTCATGTCTGTATATAGGTGCTATTTGTTGGCGCGCCTTTTAGCGCACATTTCTTGCAGGCGCAGACACGCTACCGCCTGCTTTCTTGTGGCGGTCGTGTTTGTGCCTGTTTGTGCCTGTGCGCTGCTTTGAGCGTGCGCTTTTTTGCCCTATTCTATTCCATGAATACGTGTTGTATGCGAGCGTGTGGGCGTTCCGCGCACTTGCCTCCTGAACTTTCCCCGTGCCGCCCACATTCTTCCCCATTCCGAGTGTTGTGCCCCATTTTATTCCCCATTCCGAGTGTCCCGCCCTGTGTTCCGCCTACTTTAGAGCTGTGCGCTGCGCTCGGAGTGATGGCGCAGTGGCCGTGGCGCACGACGTTGGTTGACCTGTGCGCCGGCCTGCGCCGCGCGTTATTTCCGCGCACGTCCTCTGCTTTTCTTGCGCAGGGACTTCCATGAATCGACGTGCGCTGGTTTCCCTGCGCTTTGCGCTGATTTTCGGCGCAGCGCACGCATTGGCCCCTCTGCGCCGGGATTTTCGGCGCACATTTATTCCATGAATCGGTCTGTATATCTATATCACCCATGGTAAGCATGGATGATTGCAGACAGGATTCTACCTCTTTGTAAAATCCTGCGGGATTCTTTCGTATATCAGGAATCGTCTGTTTTATGTTATTCACTTCCTGCCTGGAAAAGGGGACATGTGCATATTGGGCAGTATAATGTGCTGGCGTCACCTGCGCCGCTACAGTGCCTGCTGCAGGAATTTGTACTTTGGGCACAAAGGTAGGTGGGACCTCTCTCATAGGAAATGCAGCACTCACTGTTCCTCCCCCTTCCCTCATATGCAATAATATCCCCAAGTCAAGCGACAAGGCTGTTTCCCCTGTCCCTCGTTCTAGTGCCCTCCTACATATCACCATTATTTCGGGGGGGCTGACCTTATCGTTTTTTATATCTCTATCTATTAAATGTTCAGCCATTGCCTGCAGTGTTTTTCTTTTCATGGGCATGGTATATTAATCGAATATGTCATGTATCTCCATTGCAGGAGTACTAGGATCCGACATCCATCTTAGCGCCTCTCGTACACATACTTTTAGTTTATCGCCTATATGTATTGATGATGACGAATGTCACTGCTGTATGTAAGGTGATGCTGCATTCTTCCTATCCCTCCTGATATCCCTACTCCCGTACCCAGGTGTGGTAAACATTTCAGCATATTCATTATCAAGTTCATTATAAGCTCAAAAAGTCTATATACATGTCCCCTTACTTCTTCATCTCTTTCTTTACAACGTGCTAATGCATTTAAATCTAACAATCGTTGTGGCGGTAATTTCGCAATTAGCTGTTTCCATCTTCCCACTAAATATTCACCCATGCGTTCCAACACTACCTGTCTTTCATTGCTTCTTCGGAAGTCATACATCGAGGCCAATGCTGTCGTCCCATCGTTCCCATCTATATACATCTCTGCCTGAACTTGCAATTCCCGCTTCCTCTCCTTGCTGATTGCACTGCGGGTCACTCTTGTGCATCCACTTTGTACAGTCCCATCTCTCGCCTCCGTAGTTTCAAGTTCAACCGCAGGTGGGACGGATGGGACTGTGTCTGTTTCTAGGGCGGGAGGTGCGGATGGGATAACAGGAACGGGAAGTGACTGTGGTGCTACTGGCTGGCTAATGGGAGGTGCTATGTGCGCAGTCTGCGGCTGTGCTAGGATTTGAACAATTGGGAGGGGCGCGGGTCTTTGGGCAACAGGTAGAGACTGAACAGTGGTTCCTGACGCGTTTGTTTTACTTTCTGGTCTTGGACCCTGCTTTTTATCGGTCAACATTGTTTCTATTGAATCATCTGCTATATGCAATTCTCGTTGTGGGTATATTCTTTCTATGTTCAAATGTTCGTGTCTACCTGTCCTTCTCAGACTCTCAGTCCACTCCTCCTCCTTTTCTTCTGCTATTTCAGTTTTTGATTTATGCCTGCGCGCATGTTTCTCTCTACTTCTCCAACGAAGCATAGCTTCCCTTCTCCAGTCCCTAAGGATATCGAATGCTGCGGGACGTGCTTTCTTTCTTATCAACACCTTCTCCAAGTTATTTATTCTCTCAATCTCAAAACTCCCATTAATCGGCCACTGAAAATCTTCTTGGTTTCTGGTTTGCTTATGCCAAATCTCACAGAACATTATCGCACCCATACCATACTTCACATACATCTTGTACGCCGGTGTTCCCCCAGGTGGTGCAACTTGGCCATCTTCCAAAGATTGTCTACTGCAGCGGAAAAACCCTGCTAGGGTGGACAATACCCAAGGCATGTTTTAACCTTACCCTCGGCTAATCAACCTTACACTGGGCATTTGATTTTGCAAAGTCAACTCTCAACCAATATCAGGGCTATTTTGAATCAGGATACGACTCACCTGATAAGTCAAATTGTCTTCCAAGACACAATTAGTCCGTATACTGATGCAACCAATGATGTTGTGTCTGCGTCTCTTGGCTCTGCCTCGTTTCGGGACCCTCGCCTCCTTGTTCTCTGGCTGGGTACATCGATCAGGGATCAGATGTGTGCAGATCTGCATAAGAGTCTCATCGCGTACACAGGGGCACCCCGAACACCTCTTGATCCCGGCTCGATCGTCCCGTCCTCGCCGTTCTCTCCACCTTTCTTATCTTACAACGTACATGATGGAACAAGTGGGGGAGGGTCCCTGTTCGGGTGTCATCATGAAGGGGCCCCTAGGGGTCCCTTGCATAGTGGAAACAAGGCAAATCACCACACACGAACTGACACGCCAGACACAAGGTTGTATTCCCAAAAGCTAGGGTTTATTGCAAAGCAAATAGTCTCAGTTGGCCAACTCGGTCTCACGCTCCGCGACGTGTGTCTCCAGACCTCGAGGGACGCAAGTAAGCAAATAACGTACATCAGTTACATATATACAAAATGGACATCCTGCAATCAGTCATGACATGTTCATTACGCCCATTGTACAGTTTCTTTGAACTGGGTCTGATGATTGACAATTTCGGCGAATATGACACCTTCAAACATCTGTTTTAGCAACAATATGCAACTTTGCGAGTCTAGAGACATGTTTCTTTGTTGAACAGAACACAGTGCTTCTGTTCTTGCAGGCAAGCTGCGTACGGGGGAAGAGTCACATTCCAGGCCTTGCTATCTCCTATTTGCTATTTGTGTCCTGGGAGTCAGCACGCTCTGCTGGGCTTAGGAAAGGGGGGCCGTAAGAAAAGCATAATTCAAGCCTTTCGCTGTTTCTTTCTAGCATTTCTACAATAATAACGAGACTGGCTGGCATAAGTGAAATGATTAAATGCTGTGTTGCTCTCCTCCAAGGCTATATGCGGGAGGGGATTGGGCATTCCTCCCTGGGCTGCCTACGTTATGTTTCAATGAATAACTCCCAGCCTCGCGGCCTTGCTCTTTCGCTTTGAACAACAAAGTAATCAGTGAAGCAGAATAAGCAGAATAAGCTTTTGGCTAAGCAGTTTTGAACAAAAAGCAATGAGCACACCTTAGAGAACAAAATGGCGATTCTAGCTACATCAAAATGGCCACACATTGGTCAAACTTTTGAGTCTGTATTTCTGACGTGTATGCATGAGAGGGTTGGTCGTCGGCCAATATGATACATTGCCATTGGTCGTGAGAGGTATCTATTTTTCTAGACTGACAAATCCACACAATGTTTTATTCTATGCTACATTATTCTTCTCATCCATACTTCTCCTGATTAAAGAGATTGTTGATTGTAATATCACTCAACGCTGATCATTGTATAAATATTTATAGTGTGATATCTAGATATTGTTCAAATTCATAAAAGTGTGATATGTATCGTGTTCAAATCCATCAAATAAATCTTTTAACTTTGCAAAACCACCTACTCCTTGGTTCAGTGAGACCGGGGAGGATTTAAAGAGAGCGGCATGATATACGGGTACATCATTCAGAAATAAAAGAACTTTAGACATAAAAATATATAATTAAGGGTTCCAGCTAGGCATCACACTCTAGGCATTGACTTAGGTGGAGTGCTGGGTTGCAACCACTTACATGTAATCCGTCAGTGTACCCTGTGAAAAAAGTAAGGGGGGGTTGTGGTGTTTAGTGCAAGATCTTCTACTCGCTGACAAAGGATATAAAGTTGACGAAGAAAAGTTACAATATTGTCAACAAGAAGTGTTGTACATAGGCCAATTGATTTCACATGAGGGAAAAAAGGTTACCCCTGAAAGAGCTGAGGCTATTTTGAAAACTGCAAAACCACACAAGATAAAGCACATGCAGAGATTTTTGGGATCATGTAATTATGTCAACGCATGGGTCTTTGACTACAGCTCATATATAAGGCCTTTATTGCAGGCTATAAAAAAGGCTCAGGCAACACAGAAAAAAAGTGTGTGGACTGAGGAAATGGAAGAAGGGTTTGACAAATTGAAAAAAGCAATTTGCACGGCTCCAGTTTTAGGGATTCCTAATTATGGTGAGGAATTCTTTTTCTTCTCACATACAATGGCACTGTTATGACAGCAGTCCTTACGCAGAGAACCACGTTGGGGTACAAGCCCCTTGCATATGACAGTGGAATCTTTGACCCAGTAATGAGAGGTTATTTTCTGTGTGAACAAAGTTTTGCCGCTGCCACGTTCACCATATAGAAAGATGCAAGCTTAGTGATGGGATGCTCCATGATGTTATTTGTTGAGCATGCACTATTTGCCATTTTAGAAAAACCAAAGGGCACGTTGACTTCTCAAAGGGCTTCTGCCTATGAGGTAGTCATATCAAACCCAGCGATCAAAATAGTTTGATGTAAAATAGTGAATCCTGCCATGTTTGTAGCTGAACCAATGACAGAAAGAGAGCCTGTACACAATTGCACAAACTATGAAGAGTTCTGTGATGAACTCCCTGAATAAAAGAGAATGCATTAGCAGGAGGAGAGATTGTTTTTATTGATGGTTCCTCAAGGATTGATCAAAATGATGGGCAAAGGTATACAGGTGCCGCTGTGGTAAAGCAAACGGCAAATGGGGAATTATGTGTGCTACTTAGTACTCGATTGCCGTCTCATTATTCAGCACTGGCTTCAGAATGATTGGCTTTGATACGATCGAGAATCATGCAGACCAGGAAGTATGAGTGTACAGCGACTCCGCCTATGTGACATCAATAGTGCATGCAGGGTTAGCATGTTGAAAAAGGAAGGGCTATCTCTGAGCGGACGGCACACCAGTGCAGCACACCACCTTATTGGATAGGCTTATTAACACACTACAAATTCTAGTAGGCATTGCAGTCGTTAAATGTGCAGCCCACACTAAAGGGGCAGATTTGATCTCACGTGGAAATCAAGCAGCAGATGCTGAGGCCAACCGCATAGCAAGTACAGATGAAGAGATTATGAATGTTGAGACTTTTTATGTAAATGAAAACATTATTGTTATAATGACTGTATCTGAAGGATAGAACCACTTGTCAAAAACACAGTTAGTGGAGGTCCAGGGGAAGCACCTCAAGAGGAAAAGATTTTGTGAACGCGATGAGGGTGTTCATTAAACCCCTCTGAAGCATTGTGGTGACTGGACAGCACTGGTAAACCACTCATGCCTATAGCCTTATTAAGGGTGGCGCTAGAACAGCTACACTATACTGTGCACACTATTAGGGAGAATCTCAGAACACTTATTGCTGAGGATTGGTGTGTGCCAAATGTAATGGAGCATGTTGCATTTTTATTGTGAACTGTATTGTGTTTCAACAATTCAGGGCTGGGCATACACTGCACACAGTTAGGGAGTCATTCCAAGACCTAATGGCCCTTTTCAGCACTTGCATATTGACTATGTCGACATGATTCAAGTATGTAATGGATTTAGATACCTGATCGTAGTGGTGTGTCCCTTGTCGAGATGGATAGAAGCAGGTCCATGTACACACCCAGATTCCACCTGTGCAGCTACATTTTTAGTGCAAGAAGTATTTCCTAGATGGGGAGTATGTGAAGTGATGAGGTCAAATAATGGTCCTCATTTTGTGAATCAGATATTTGAACAGATCAGCTTGTTGCTTGGTATAAAGTTGGAGTATGAGTGGGGCTGTGTGTTCTTTGTCAGTGATATTGTGGAGGTAATCTAGGATTTGAAGTGTAGTTGCTAAGCTACTGCTGCAGGAGATAGGCCAGATTGGAAGGGGTTGAGGAGGGTGTTTGTGGAGATATGCTGCTGGAATTTGGTTCTGCTGAAGAGTACTTTGATTCTGGTGAAATATGGCAGGATAGTGATGGGGGTACATTTGGCCAGCATGGGGCAGAGAGGTGCCTTTTGAAGGAAGCTAAAAACATGCACACTCGATAAAATGAAATGTGTAAAAAGGTTGCCTGTTAATCGTGATTGACCCAGACATGCTGCGTATTTGTGATGTGAAGAACTTTCAAAGATTTACAAAAAAGAACAACATGAATGAGAGTGAGGCTAGCTGATAAGATGGATAGAAACCATGCAGTCAATAAAATTGCCTACTTTGTGATTGACTGTATATTTTGTCCTGCAGGATTTTCCAGATTTGGTTGCATCCTTCACACATGTATAGATGCACTTCGGTAGCTGTAGAATCAATAGTCACTACTACTAGGATTTGTGACAGACAATGGTTACTCAGATGAGCCATTGCAGGTGTGTTACAAAGTGTGTATTAGCACATTGCGAGAGTCTCCACTGGAGCTTGTCTTACACTTCAGGAATGCATCACCAGAGTGGCCATTGGCAGTGTTAAATCTAATGGATAGAGGATGGGCCTATGTTGTACTCCAGCACCATCCTTCTGGCCATACATTACATGTCCACTGTGTTCTTTGTGGCTTGTACCCTTCTGTTCCTTATTCCTTTCATCCCGAGTTTCCCACTATTCTCAGCCAAAAAGGCCCTTCATCTCCTTCGCATGCTAGACCTTATGCTCCCAACCACAGTTGTCTGCCAATACATACTTCTGAAATTAATTTAATGAAAGATGGTTCCAGGAGCCAGCCGTCTATGTCACTATATATCCAGGTTTGACTATTAATCATTTTGATTGTGGCCTCTCCACTGGAGGTTGCCTGGCTGTTAGCTTATTTTAATGTTGCACTTTCTCCATTTCCCACTTTCCTAATGCTGCATTATTAGCTCTCAAGGTTCAGATCACTGATGCAATGCCTATTACCTTTCTCTTTATTTGCTTACAATTTTTGCTGATTTTCTTTCGTCTATTTCCCTTACCTGTTCCCATTTAGTAGGTAGTTTCCGGTGATATAAACATTTTGGCTGATTGCCCCCATATTCCTGTCACATCCTTGTGTTTATATTTAGCACGCCCAACCTTATTAAATCTATTCCTCCACTTCTCCTTATTTGGTGCAATCACTTTCTTGTTTATTTTTCTATTCTCTAGCTTGTTCATACTTTTCTCTGTCATCAGTTTCTATGTTTATGTCTACATGTCCATGTCCTGTTTGCTTCCCTTCCACCTCCTTCTGATAATGCTAAAGTAGGTGCCACCGACCTCATTAACTGATATGGTCCCGAACTGTCTTTCTCATTCCTACTTACATTGAAACTGTTCTGAGACTCTTAAGCTCTGTCACACCAAGTAGTTATTCCAAGAATGTCCATCTGTTCAGAAAAGTAATAGACATTCAGAACAGGTATGGCCTGACATCCTGAAGCAAAAACTACAAATATGCTTCAACTTTCACTGTTTACAAACTATATTACTGATCTTTCTTCTTTCTTTCCCCAGTAAACGTTTGGAGAGTGTGATTATGGTTTTTTCCAAACATTTTTTGAGAGTCAGTATATCATTCACACTTTCCAGTTAGTGCTTGACCCTAATCGGGGGACAGAGTTGGCTAAATTATGCCATGATCACATACGTTTAGGGCATAATCCGCGTTTTTAAGGTTCCCTTGGCCCCTTGTTTGGGCCTCTTAATTATTTTTATTTTTTTCTGCTGTCTATTCTGATTTCACCTTATGTTTTTTTGAGGGGAGGGAGGCCTGAACTCATGTTTTGCGGCATTGCTTGGTCCCTATGGCTGGAAATGCAAGGAGACTGGTTCTCCCTTAAAATTAGAATTGCATGTGGGGCAGTTTACAGGAATATCAAGTTGCTCCTTATCAGGTGTAAAGTAAGTTATTCCTGTTAGGTTCCCTTCATATTGAATTCTGGTACTTGTAGTTCTTCATAATGTTAAAAAAAGCAAGTGCTGTACAATAATGCAATGTGTGTGCTTAAAAGAAGCTAGGTCTGCAGACTCAACACAGCTTGCCAGCTGTTTCATCTGTGCAGCATCTCTCTGTGGGTGTCAGGGAAAGTGGGCAGTGGTTTGGTAGCACTACTAGCTTTGTATTATTATGCTCCAGAGTTGCATCATACTTTCTAACATTGCTGTTGTGCCGAAAAACATAAAATCTACCTTTAACAAAAAAAGGTTAATCCCACAGATGAAAGATCGCACGCCTGTGGGCCACCAGAAATCTCTCGTGAAATGAAGGCAGACATGCCAATATTATCCATTCCTCTACGCTAGTCCATTCCTGGTGTTGACTTTGAATTCTGGGACTTGTAGGCATGCATTTACAATGGGAGAAAATACAGGACTACAAGCCCCAGAAAGGAAAGTTGGAACCAGGGCTGCACTACTGTCTCTGGAATGGAATGGATTACCATGTATGATAGATGCCTGTGCACCCCATCAGAAGACCCAGCAGCCAATTAGGTCTGGGACTGCCTCCGTGGCCATCCTAACCTGTAAACCCTGCCTGAAACCCTCTGTACCTCTGACATTTACCACCTCCTTGAAGAGCTTGACCTGGATGTTCTCGCTCTCACTGACACATGGTTCACAGTCACCTCTGTCACAAGTTTTGACACTCTCCTCCCTGATGGTTACACTATCCTCTTTGTGCTCAGAACCAACTGACCCATAGGTAGAGTAGATGACATTGTTGCGTCATGGGTCCCTGCATCTGTCATTCCTATGCAGCCCTACTCCTCCTTTGGATGCCTGGTCTGCAGGCTCTTTATCTCTCCTGGGCTCTCACTGACTGTGGTCACCATCTATAGGCCACTTGTCCAGGCTGCCCTCTTCCTCTAAAATTGGGCTGACCTTTCTGCATCTCTCCTTGCCGCTTCCTCTCAACTTCTCTTCCTCAGAAACCTCAACATCCACCTGGATGCTTCTGATCCCTCTCAGGGTCTTACGCAACCTCTGAAACTCTTTCTCTCTGTCCATTCTACTCTCTGGTCTGATACAACACTGCCTGACACACCTTGCATGTTCTCATCTCCTCAGACATCCCTCTCTCAAAACCATCTCAATACTCTCATCTCTTGGACTGATCAGTTTCTTCGTTCCTTTCAACTGACAGTCTCTGTTCCCCCGGGCAAAGCCCACCCCAGCACTGCCACCTAACTTCTCGGTCATTCGGCCCATGAGGCGTGTGTCAGTTGATGCCTTTGCCTCCACCGTCTCTTCTCCTCCTACTCCTGTAAAAGTTGGCCATCTCCCAGCATACCCTCCACACTGAAACTGATGCCTGTCTCCACGACTATCAGTCTGGCTTCAGAGCAGCCAGAGGCACGAAAACTCCTCTCCTGAACACCCGTGAAGACCTGCTCTCTAATATCTACACCAGCACCCCTTCTGTCCTCATCCTCCTTGACCGTTCCTCTGCTTTCGATGTGGTCAATCACACCATCCTGATTAACTGACTCTGTGAGAACCTGAACATCACCGATCAGGTCCTGGAGTATTTGACCTCTTTCCTCCTGGACCGACTCTCCCAGGTCAAACTTTGTTCCTTTCTCTCCAACCCCTCTCTCTCCACATGTTGTGTCCCCCACGTTGGCTCTTCAATATCTATGTGGCCCCTCTGGCCCACCTAATTTCCACCTTCTGCTCTAACTTGCAGTGTTATGTGGATGACACACAGCCCTCTTTCCTCAGCCTTATTGCCAGTTCAACGTAGATCCTTCTCCTCAGGATCCTTGCTCCCGCTTACCCTCTCGCACTCTTGTCCATCTTCCTTCACCTTCCTGTGAGGCAAAATACCTTGGTGTCATCTTCGACTCCACTCTCTCCTTCTCTCCGCACATCACTGACCATTCCAAGAAGGCCCATTACCAGCTGCACATCCTCAGAGGTACTCTTCCTTTTCTTAATTTTCCCCAGACGCTCATTGTCCGCAGAGCCCTGCTTTTCTCTAGGTTGGACTACTGTATCATCCTATTTCTCAATCTGCATTCCTCTACTCTACACCCTTTGCAACTAATCCAAAACAGGACTGCGAGACTTATCCTTGGCCTCAAGCCCAGGCACTCTCCACTGGCTCCCAGTGGCTGCAAGGATCAAGTTCAAGACCCTCTGCATCATCCGCAAGGCTTTCTGGGACTGGTGCCTGCAGTATATTCAACACTCTCTTCCTAAACACCTTCCTTCTTGAGCCCTGTGCTCTGCTGCCTCCAACTCTCTGAGGTTCAGACACTTCTCCATGCAGAGGGTCGGGGATAGATCAATTTCCTCTGCAGGTGCCTCCCTCTGGAATGGCCTCCCTGGCCCTCTCAAACTTGAGCCAGACCACCTGAAGATTCGGAAGATGCGCAAAAACTTTCCTTTTCTGCTCTGCATTCTCTCCCTCCCTCCCCTGCTGACCAACCTGTCTGCTGTGCCGACTGGTTGCTTGGTTATCTTCAGAGTTTCACTGCGTACCTGGCTCCTCTTGACCGGTCTCCCCCGCACTGCCTCCAGGTCTGTCATGCACTAGGGGCTGTATCTGTAACCTTTACAGTCCCCCGCCTCCTTGCACTTAACCAGAGCTGCGCTGTCCTGGCTGCACTTACTCAGAGCAATGCTGCCCTGATAGCACTCCCCCGCACTTTGCGTTGCCGCACTTGCCAGATATGAATGACACAAGGCCGAGTAAGATTGTTTGTCTTGTCCTCGATCCATACCTTCCCTGGTCTTGTCAAGCCTAGAAACACATGTGTACAGGTTCATTATAAATGACTTATCTTATCATATCATTCAAACTTTTGTTTGTTTTGTCACTCTATAAAATACTACCATAAATTACAATTTCGCGTGGCCAGCCAGAAATAGAGTGACTCTGCACATGCGGAAACAGCACGTTAGCGTGTAATTAGAGGAAAGGCCCTAAGCGCATTTATTATGTGATGCGTGCTGGAGGTTGGGCGTTGCCATTCAGTATCGGGTTAAAGGTCTGAATAGGACAACAGTGCACTGTACATGCTTTTTGTGGGGACGGACACGTGAACTTTACTTCTTTGTGTGTTCGCGCGCAAATAGTTTACTACTGTGGCAGTGCGTACTTCTTGTTTTGGTGGGAGAGTTGCCTACGCGCACACGCGCGTGTGTTTTTTTCTTTCTACGAGGGAGACAGTGACTCGCACACATATATTTTATTCTGTGGTTGCCCCCGTGTGGCGCGTACGCCATTTTTGGACTCATAGTAGCCTACGTGTTCCTTGCATATGCATTTTTTGTGTTGCTGGGTGCCACAGCTTACTGTGAGACTTTTTTTCATCACACGTGGGCTACAAAGGGGTCGCGTACATGTTGGTTTTTGTTTTTGGGGTGCGTGAGCGTTGTGCAACCCGTCCATTTTCCACCAGGGGTCACACTGAGGCTTGTTGGGGCACGCATGTATGTTTAACATCACATACCCTGCCCACTCACTCCAATTGCCCAGGTCAATTGTCTGCTGCACTCTCCATTGCACCATTCCATCTGTGCCATTACTGGGAGGGGGAAAAGTGGGAAGGGAGGCAAAGGTGGCCGAGGGGGCCAAGGTGCTGGAGCTGGCAGAGGTAGCCAAGGGGGTCGAGGTGCTAGAGCTGGCAAAGGTAGGCAAGGGGGCCGAGGTGATGGGGCTGGCAGAGGTAGCCAAGGGGGTTGAGGTGCTGGAGCTGCTGGCAGGATGAGGGATCAGTAGTTCCCAGGTCCATGCAGGGAGAGACATGCCCCCCTCTCAACAGGGTCCGGTAGCTGCAGGGGCAGCTGCAGCACCGGCCACCCAGGCTCAGGGTCCTCCTGCCATGCCTGTAATGGTCCCAGCCCTGGCCAAAGAAGACCAAGGTGCACATGTCCCTGTTACCAAGACCAAGAGACGTGTGCTGCAGGGACCTGCCACCAGCACCAACACACCAGGGCCAGCAATTCCATTTGCTGGCCTGACCAGCCAGGGTCAGGGTCCTCCAGCCATGCCTGTAGTGGTCCCGGCCCCGGCCCAGGGAGACCAAGGGGAACATGTCCATGTTATAAAGGCCAAGAGGCGTGTGCTGCAGGGACCTGCCACCTGCACAAAGGCACACATGCCTGCATGGCCACCTCCACTCACATCATCAGTGGCTGATGCCTCAGCCCCGGCTACCAGTGCTCCAGCCCCTACTAACCCAAGTGGTCCCAGCCACACAGGGACTGCAAAACCCTGCAGGAAGGGTAAGCGGCCTGTAGGCAAACAGGCTGTGTCCCGAGGCACGGCACAGGGGACTTGTACAGTGAGGAAGAGGAGCTTCAGTGATGCAGTAATCCAGATACTCTTGGACTATGTGTAGGAACACAAGGCTGACATGCTTGTGTGGGCAGGTAGCACTCATACGCATGCCAGGCGTATGGCCCACTGGTAGTGTGTCGCTGATTGCATCAGCGCCCTGAGCATTGAGAGGCACACAGCTTCTGAGGCAGTGAAGCACTGGAATAACCTCTGGCACTGAGCCAAAGTTAAGCTGGGTGCAAACTACTCCGCCACTCTGGTGACTGGAGGTGGACCAGCAGTGGAGGAAGAAGTACTCACTCCACATGTGGACTTCGCTATTCAGATGATTGATGCAGAGCTGATCCAGGGCATGGGGGACCTTCCAAATTATGAGGCAATGTCTGGTGAGTGGTGATGGGTGTGTGTCAAGGACATGTGTATGTTGCATTATGTCCGTCTGTTGATTGTCTGGCAGTTCTGCATGCATTCACATGACTACCATGGGTGTACCATGTCATGGTGGTCCGACACGTACTTGTTGTCCTGCAGCCTACACATGCACAATGTGCTGCACTCCCTGACAATGGACATCTGCACACCTGCTCAATCCTCCAGTTACACCCTCTGTCCGGGACCTCTTTGCCCTCTTCCTGATCAAACCTGTGATGTCTGATGAGCTGTGACCATTTGCCACTCAACATTGTCCCTCTCTCTGATCATCTCTGAATGTTCACCCTGTTAGTGGATCCTCCGCTGGGGTGGCCTCCCTTTCATCACCTCCGCATGGCAGCCTGTAGTCTCCAGGGGACTGGTCATACATGTGGTGTGGTACTGCAAAGTCCTCTAGCAAAATATATGTGCTCCTACTCACTGTGCTCGGCAACTCATACTGAGCTGGACTGTGTGGGTTGTTCTTTTGTATTGGGGACAGCCATGGGACTGTGATATTGGCATTGGGTCACAGAGTGTAGAGCTGTTGATTTCCTTCATGGTGCAATGTCCACAGGGACATTTGGGAGCTGTGGGCACAGTTATTTCAAATCCATCTTCCGCATTGGCTTACTTATCATGGACTGGAATCATGCCTTCACTGTTCACTCAGGGTCAATCACTGCTCACATTGCAATCAGTTGGTGGTGAGGGTCTCTCTTTGGCAGTGGCCTCCCTCCGGTATGGGCTCCGTGCCTGATATGGACTGGAGGTGATCCTTATTCAGGTCAGGTGCCACCTTTTATTTCATTCATTTTTTTAATATAATTTTTATTATTTGACATGTACAACACACTGTATATCACCTTCCAAACATATCAGTACACTCAAATTGTGGCATGTCTCTATTTCACCCCCCTCCCAACTATTCCTCCCCCACCCTCAGCCTATGTCACCCTTCAGCCACCTGCGTCTCTTCTTCAGTTGACTCTCCTTCCTCTGTTCCCATGGGGTTATCTGTCACTTCCACCTGTGTGGATCCAGACAGTGTGGCTTCCAAATGTTTCCAGGCCATCAATGTCATTCCTTCTTCCTCCCCTCCTCGACCCACAGCTTCACTCCATACCACTGTCTCAGCATCTGCCCATTTCTGCAGGTAACACCACCAGGCCTCTGCATTTGGTCTATTGCTCGCTTTCCAACACATCACAATCCTGCGTTTTGCTAAAATATATGCTAAATCCTTGAGTTTATTCACATGTTTGAGTTTACGTGGCCTAGGAAATCACCCATCCACACATGCCCACAGAGAGTCCAACTCTAAGCTCATTTCTTTCTTGGCCAGGAGGGGGCTACCTCCCTCCAGAATCTCCTTATTTCCGGGCATGCCCAAAACATATGTGTCATTGCCGCCTCTACTTCTCCACATTTCGGGCATGTCTGTATACTGGCATTTTTAAACCTGGCTATCTTCTTTGGAGTTATATATGCCCTATGGGTAACATACATCTGAATTTGCTGCAACCTTGAATTTCTAGACACTTTCTTATGGTTTCTCTGTACTCTGACCCACAGTGCATCTCCCATTGGCTCCTCAGCCTCCTCTTCCCACCTATTTCTCGTCTGGGCAACCTCCTTCCCGACCTTAGACATCATCAGTTCATATACTCGGGAGACTTCATGACCCCCTTCTGACACATCACAGAATGTCTCTATGACAGCATCGGCTGTCGAGATAGTTCAGCCTCCGACCACATGCTCTTAATTATTTTCTTTAATCTGGTGTATGTGATACATTGTCCTTGATGTAACCCTGTGTCCTCTCTTAATGTATCAAACTGTATTATCCTCCCATTTTGCCACATGTTTCCTAGGGTCGCAATGCCCATCTTTTCCCAATATGATCTTATGGACTTCCTCATTTGCACGTCTATCCCTCTCAATGTCACCAGCAGCATCTGCGGGGAACACAGCAATGGATTTTCCATCACTTGCCAAGCTCTCCGCCATATATGTCCACCTAGCCTCAGCAACCTAGACCCATTCTTTTGTTGCGCAGTAGGTAACTACATCCATTAATTTAGAAAATAAGGAGTACACTCAGCCCTCAAAAGTTTAGCTTCTGGGGTAAGTTCCTCCGATAGCCATCTTGCCACGTATTGTAGTTGGCTAGCCAGGAAGTACACTTCGAAATTAGGCAATTTGATTCCCCCTTGTTCATACAGGTTCTTCAGCTTCCACAATGCTATTCTGTTTCTAGAGTTATGCGATATGAACCCCCTACATATACTCTGCACTTTGGTAAAGAACCTCTTTGGTATCATAAATGGGATATTCCGGTCACGTGCCACTTATGGTGATTGGACATTTGTTGTGCTGTCACGACACCTCACCCCTGCTGACGTCCACGATAAATGATGGAATGCACTAGTCACTTGCCCAAACTCTGTCCTCAGGCACAGCCCTCTGAGCCGACAGTTTTACACATGCACTGCATCCACGCCATACACCACAGTTGGGAGAGCTTGGATGTACACCTACAACCCTCTTCACGCTATTGACACATGTTGTATGCACTTCCAATTCCACCTGGCCACTACATTACCATGGGTTGTCAGTGTGTTGTGTTTTATTTGTGTGATGTTCACCTGTGGTGCACGGGCCACTCCCACTTACATCCACTGGGATCACCTCCAACGTGCATTTTGACTTGACTGGTGTCGATGTGACATGGACTCATGGGACGTGTGTGTTCACATTCAACATTTCACTACAGCCTTGCATTTTGCCACCTTGTGGACTTGTGTGTATGTAATTTTTGTGTTACATGGCATGTCATGTCACATCCTTCATTCATGGCTCTGTGACAGTGGTATGCATGTTTCATCTGAAGCATTTAGCAGATCAAGGGATGGCTATGCTATGTGGCATATGTGTGTTTACATCATGGATGTTGGTGTATGGACTATGACATTCTGGTGCTCCATGGTTGGAGCAGGTGCTGGGCACCATGCACCAAATGTGTTTTTGCCCTTTCCACACATGTCCATGTCTTCTTTCATGCTGTCCATCATTTGCATTGACATTGGCCCTCATCAGGAGGTTGGAGGTAACCATACCGCTTTTAGCGGCATGGTTGCCTCCTTACCACAATCCGGGCCCGGGTCCCTCAAATGAGGACTTACAGGGCCATCGCAACCTTGGCGGACCCGGTAATTCCCCGTCCGAGGAACCCGGACCTGGTCCATCCCCATTCCCATTCGAGCCCCCATAGGGCTCAATGGGAATGGGGATGGTGCTAACAACGGGCCCGTTAATGACGGGCCCGTTGTTAGCTCCCTGGTGTCCTCACGGGACCCGGTATGGATGCCTGGTTTTTCCAGGCACCCATTGTGGGTCCCGCGAGGAGACCTCGTGGTAGGGCGGAATGGGTTTACCGGCACCGGCACCTTTACCGGTGCCGGTAAACCCATTCCTCCAACCTTATGATGAGGGCCATTGTGTATGTTTGTGAGATTGTGACAGGGCAGGTTGATGTCTTGCATGTCGACATTGTGGTGGCTATGTGTATGGTCTATGCTGTTTCCATGACTAATCATGTGTTTTTCAGTCTATGTGCAGGTGATGAGGCACTGGAGGCAGATGAGGAGACGGAGGAGGTACAGGAAGGTGAGCCATGACCAACCACCAGTGGAGGATGTGGGGTGGTAGCCCATGACAATCCACTGGTTTTGCAAGCCATCCTGGACGTGACTCAGTTTGAGTCAGCCTCTGAAGAAGCCTATGTCTTCTGTGGTGAAACAGACATGGATGCCTCTGTGATGTTGCAGGTGAGTGCATGGAGTGTGGATCCTTTTGCATCCCAAGTGCCTGAAGGGGGGAAACCCCTCACAGGGCCAGTCAGTGTTGGTGTGTCCATCTGTGGTTGTTATGGCTGCAGGGCCACGCTCCACACTCTTGACTCCTGGGCCTGGGCCAGCTGATCAGGGAGGGTTGCAGTTCTGCAGCCACAGGCAGCGCCATCACATGAAGGGCCAGGTTCCCTTGGCCAGGGCAGGTGTGAGGTCCACCAAAGTGGTGGCCGTGCATCAACTGGCTTTACTGTGTGGGAGCAGTGCATGTATGCTGTTGCACTACAACAGGCTGCTTCAGAGGAGTTGTTGGCTCAGGGCATGGATAGGGTGGCCAATTTCATGATCCCCCCAGCTAGACAGGTGGAGCACCAGCAGCAGGCATTGCAGTCCACATGCCGCGCATACAGGCTCAACATGATGGCCAGCAACAGGAACCGACTGGCAGACCTGAGGGATCTGCGTGCATCCTTGGCTGCAGAGGGTCGTGCCCACAGGTCCCTCAGAACAACACTGGCTACACTCGAGGCCTCCAGCAGTAAGTGGTCTGAACAGCAGTTGCAACTGATAACTCGTGCCATCAGAGAGGAACTGCCTGCATCCTCTGAGGTGTTGCATGGAGATCTCTGAGCCATCAGGTTGCAGCTGCAGGCATCTCAGTCCCGCATGGCCACTGCCATTGAGGACCAGACCATGGCCATACGTGGTGTACCTCCCGTGCCACTTCCACATTCAGATGCACCTCGAGAGTATGACGACAGCAGAGACAGGTCTCCTGATCCCTGATAGCCGTGCGGCCCATTAACCCATGGAGGTTTTTTTTTCACACATCATACACACATGTGGGTGTTGGTATGCACCCTGCACCTCCCCCCTCCTGGGTGACCCCACTCCCTTCCCAAGTCCCTCATGGGCAATTTTGATTTTTCTATTTTTTTTTCTTTTTCTATCTATTGTTCATTTATGTGACAGTGTGTGGCTTTGTGTGGCATCCGAAGGCATCAACTGTGGTTTCCAGCTGGACCCATGCAGGCTTGCCTCTTGTCTCGTGTTGGTACCTTCCTTGTTTGTGCCTTGGGGTCCAGACACCTCTGCGGCTCCTGATTCCCCTTTCCATGGGCTTGCAAGGAGTGCATTGTGTGAAAGTAACTTACACATTGGCAATGGACTTCCATGATATCTGTGGGCAGTCTCTAGTCCAACATGTGTATACACCCCTAGTGGGAATCATGATTGTTTGTCCCTTTTGGTTTGTGCATTTAGTCCCATACATTGTTGGTGTGGTAACTTCATTTATTTGCTTGTTTGACTTCATTGGTGTTGGCCTTTGGCTGTATGCAATTTGATGATCCCTTTGGTTGTCTGTGACACACGTATGTCCAAGGGTTACATGTGCAGGTCGCTTCACATTGTAGCACGAGTGCAGTTATGTCTGATCACGGGAGGAGGGCTTCACTGTTGGGTGCTGTGTGTCTTGAATGTTGTACTGGCCAATTGCTGTTCCTGTGTACATTGTTGGGTTTAGTTAACATGGTGGGTTGATTGATATGATATGATATGGCATTTATAACGCGCCTATACACAATTGTTTCAAGGCGTGACGAGGCAAGGGAGGGGGAACACAGGGAGGACAGACAATGATCCTACTAGGCCAGGTGTCATTCAGATCACGCAAGTGTGTGGGATGGGGGAAGGGACAGTGCAGTACATGGGAATAGATAATAACAATAAGTATAAGTAACGACCAGAAAGTGGCAAGAGCAAGGGTATGTGCAGATTTAGAAAGAAGCTATTGCAGTAATCCATCCTAGAGAGAACCAGAGCACTGGAGACAGTGTGCTTCTTGGGGAAGGTGAGGAAAGGAAGAATACCTCTGAGGAGGTGCAGCTGATAGTGTGACTTCTTAGAGACGTCAGAGATGTGAGGAGAGAGGAAAGTGTGGAGTCAAAGATGATACGAGGTTTTTAGCCTTGCAGGTGGGAGCTGGAAGAGGGCCAAGAGAGGCCGGCAAGAGAGCTTCATGGACTTGGTCCGTTGATTGTTGATCACTTTGTGACAGCGGTGTTATGTGTTCGCATTTGTGTCTCTGCTTGGGAATTGCATGCCATGGAACGTTGCGTGGGACAGGTGACATGAATTATGTGGGGGTTTTGGGTGACATACCAGCATTTAGATGGTTGCTTTGGCATGGTGGCGGTTGGAAGCTCTTTCTTCCATGAGTCCCTTTTGTACACACCAGATTGTGTTGCTTTTTGTGATAGTGAATGCACACAATGTGACGGACATGTTTCCGGATTAGCGCGTCATTTCCCACGCACAGGAGAGCCCTGTTCAATTCCATGAATATGTGTTGTTAGCTCGCGTGGGCGTTGCAAGTATTTTACTGTGGTACTTCCCACGTAATGCCACATTTATGCTTGTTGTTCTCCATTCCACGTGTTCCGCCCCGTGTGTGCGCTGGACGGTGTGTGCCTTCACTGGGCGTCTCACACAAGGCATTCATGATGTCGCAGTGACGTGTTGGACTCACGCAGATTCAACGCAGGTCTCAGGTAAGCCACGCGCAATGGATTCCATGAATCAGGAAACGGGCGCTTACGCGTGCATGCGCCCCATTTTTGGCACAGATTTATTCCATGAATCAGACACTCAATCTCTCATCCTGAGCACGAGCAACTGGAGCACGAGCAACTGGGCGACAATATGCCTTACAAATATATCATACTATTGCTAGTAACAGAGCTTCTTAAAAAATGCAGAACTCTCAGCAATGTCAAAGAAGTATAGTTTTATTTTCAATTTCCGTGTTTTTAAGTAACAATATGGTAGGAGGGGATTTCTCTTCATGTTGGCAATGTATGCACTCAGTAATGCCTTAGAAAATGAATTCAGCATTCCATCTTCCTAATTCTATTATTATGGTATGAATAAAATGTTTCTATGATTATATGTACACTTAGGCATTTGAATGTGTCTTCTTGTGCAGCTAACCATTTAATTTACCAGGCGACCGCGATCAACACCTGGGTTCTTTTACTCGAGCAAAGTTTAAGAGCCGCAATCGCTATTTTTAAAATCCATAATGTGGCTGAAGATTCCAATACTAGAAGAGTAACAGCTGGAAGCTGAGAAATTAAGCATCGACTGCGGCAATGATCAGCGGTGCTATAGGACCCGGTAGAATAACTTCACATTCAAAAACGGATTTGTCAACAGCAGCTGGATTAGAGTGTGGGTGAATTGGCTCCAGCATAAAGTCTGCATTCGCACAAAGTAGCAAGGAAAATTAATCTGGAAACAAGACACAACAGACCACATGCTGCGATGTAAATAACACAATGCAGCAGGCAGCCCTGGAATGAGAGCTGAGCAACGCTGGAGTGTTTACTGGCACCGACCTCAGCTGCTCAGATCAGAAGGTCACTGATTAAAATCTAAAATGAACAGCAAATAATGTGGGAAAAGCCAGCCTAGAAAATTCATTTGAAGCTCAGAGGAGCTCGAGTCAGAGATTCGTGCAGCAAAGTGTCACCTAACGGAATAAAACTATCTTCCAAGTTTTGGATTTTGCAGCCACATTTGTCACCTGTGATCATGTTTTGTGTATCCATAAGTGGAAAAACACATTCAGATTTGTGGAAATGCGACATGTGCCTCATGCAGTTGCCACATGCACAGTTGTGGTGCACGAAAGTGGACATATGCTGCTGTAATTGATTTTTGTTTATGTGAGTTTTTCTTTGTGACAGTGGTATTGGCCTCTGGGATGTCTCTGTGCTGATAACACAGGTATCTGTTCACTTGTCCACATCGTTTAAGGTGGCAGAGATTCGGTTGAGTCTGAATTACTCACATATCAATGCAGAATAGCATATGCATGACCTTTATACCTCCCATCATGCCATAACAAAGTGTATGTGTAACCATCAGTAGCTACACGGAAAAACGACCAGTCACAAGATTATGCTGCATAGTTAATAAGCATCTTCTAAGTTGAGACTTAGCTGAGGACAAAAAATGCAACTATTGTTGATAGGCAGCCACCTTTTAGGATCTTTTAGTGCTGAATGAAGATATAAGAGGAGAACCATTGAGCCGCGTGCAAATATCTGACATCGAGACTCCTCGAGATTCTGCTAATTACGCCACCATCACTCTAGTCACCTATCCTGCAGCAGGCCTAGAAGAAGAACCAACGCATGACTGCGAGCAACAACAATTGCTGGTCGAATTCCACTGCTTGTTTGTATTACCTTTTAAAAAAAGTCGTCAGAAATTCTAATGGAAGATGTTCTGTCCTGGTAGTTGTGCATGGCCCATCTATACGAGCAGACAGTTTAATCTGGTTACTGAGGTTGTGGGCAGAAAACTGAATGAATTAAATCCTAATGCAGAAGGAAATCAGAACACAGTTCAGAGATGAATATTAGTTGTAATAGTCCAGTCTCTAGAGGCTACTGTTTAAACCACATCATAGGGGGTCATTACAAGGTTGGAGGTAGCCATGGCGCTGTTAGCGCCATGGCTACCCCCTTACCGCATACCAGGTCCGGGTTCCCTGAATAGGGAATTACCGGGCCATTCCAACCTTGGAGGACCCAGTATTTCCCCATTCAGGGAACCCACCCCTATTTCCATTCAAGCCCCCATAGGGCTCAATGTGAATGGGGACCATGCGAACAACGGGCCCATTAACAACGGACCCGTTAACAACGGGCCTGTTGTAAGCAAGCTGGTCCTTTAATGGCTCCCACTAAGGGCGTCTGATAAAACCAGCTGCCCTTAGCGGGACCCGCCAAAGGATCTCATAATGCGGTGATAAGGGGTTAACAGCACTGGCACCTTTACCAGCGCCTTTAACCCCTTACCGCCAACCTCGGAATGAGGCCCATAGTGTCTAATTCCTATGACCACAGTTGTAATCGAAAATACCAATTTCCAAGTAAGGAATTTAATGATCACACCCTCAAATTGTGCAAAATGACGTATTGTAAGTTCACAATGACCAGAGGAAAATCTCAAGCTGGGACTAGAATGTTGCATGGAGACTGAGTTGTGTCTTGTTCTTTCCTGGATCCAGGAACCTGCATGAATGCTCACTTGAGAGAATTCCTGGTGGAATGAATGCCTGTGGAATGTTGTGGTCTGAGTGCCGCTGTAAGTTCCATGAATGTCAGTTGGAGGGAAGCAGACTGTGAGTGTTGAGGCAGGTGGATGTCTGCTGTGTACCTTCCTACTTACCCTTGGACTTACCTGATGTATATACTTTGTCACTGGAACCTTGTAAAGAGGTTTCACTTCCCTTACCTGCATTATCAGACTTTAATTTCCTCCGCAACAGACTCCTGAATTTCAAAGCATGCACAGGACCTCCTGCCCATGATGTGGTCATGGTTCTCTAAACCTGTAAGAATGGAACATAAGGAAGTAATGTACATACTTGGGGAATCCTTTCTGAAACCGCAATAAAAACAACATTTTCAAGAAAATGTGTGTATGTAACCACAAATACATCCAATGAACAAGAAATGAAGAAAATTATTCTGGTGCAAAAGCCCAAGTCCGACTTACGTTGCAAGTCTGTGAAACACATTTATCCACCCTCGAAAGAGGCACAACTACAAGTCCCCAATTGGTGTTTTCAAGGAACAATGGAATAACTTCTACACCTTCCCCATACCTTCCGATCTATCAGATCAATGAGGGGCCTACCTATTTTGCAGGATCATCGACCTGATTGGCTCCTTTACAATTTGCCATTTTGTGAAGATGGGTGTGTTCAAACCTGCGTAGTTGAAGAAACCTGCTAACTGTAAAACAATATGGACAAACCGTTGCATACAATGCTCTGCCATAATGCCAATGTGGGCAAAATAACTAGACCAATACACACACAACATGTTCATATCCAGTTTCAATGCCAGCATATAATTTCCTCTTTGATATCCCACTATCACGAGGCAAGAAGCAATTATCAGGTCCTACTCTGATGGAATCTTAAAGTGGTTAACTATAATACATTGCCTATTAATATCCGCGATGCTTTAGCATGTACAACACAAACATGGATATTAAACTTTCCAACACATCAAAGGGGTTTAATGGCATTTAAGTCTGACCAGAATTAATAATATGACAACTCTGAGACTTGCAATGCTTTTCCCTGCTCGAAACCTCTGGAGACTGAGAATTATTTATCTTCTTCCCTGAACCCGTACTTATGACACTTTACCTTAAGGATCAACAATCAAGCTCGCCTTGGTTTGATACCTTGTGTGATACTGTTCATTTTGCTGTCACTAAAATCGTTTTAGGCTTCGACAACATGGTTTATAAGGCACTTAGTACTATCTTAGCTAAATTATGTTTGCCAGTCTCAGCAACTATTCGTTGAGGTTGTGTAGGCACCAGCCAACAGCATAGTTGCTTAATGAACGTACTGATTATTTAGGTTAAGAGAATGACAATAGGAGAGGAGCATCATGGGTGCAGGCGAAAGATTGTCACAGTAATGGTCAGAGGGTAAATATGAAACAAACGGATGAACCAAAGAGACAACGGGTTTGGCCCATCCTCAAGCCCTGAAACAATTCTCATATAGGCATCGAATCCATATGATTTTCTAAAGAAGAGGGTCTTCAGCTTCTAATGAAAGTGCAGATGGTGATCAATGTTTCTTATAGGGCCAGGTTCTGGAGAGAAGCTTCAGCTGCATCGAGAGTTCTGTGACTCCAAATCAATTTCCTGAAAGCAGCAACCAACCTTGGCAGGATACTGGGGAGGAATGATTTTTTAACCTGCTGCTTCACACAGACTGGGACCTTGTTCCAATAGTCCTAGTTAATGACGCAAAGTACACTGAATTTTATGCACAGACAAACAGGAGGACAATACAGGGAGCGACTTGCAAGTCTAATATGGTCCCAAGATTTGAAGCAGGGCTGCCTCAGTGCTTTCTCAAAGTTGCCGTATGATATTTTTAGGGAAGATTATCCTTGTCTTGCAGTTATCATTTTTTGCATATCTTTTGATATGTTGCTAATACACCTTTATGTTTTCTTTCTGTATTTTGATGCACATTGTACATAAGCACACCATAATTCTTTTGTTCCTTCTGATGTTACAGCAGTCCACCATTCCTGCACACAAAATATTGAAAGCAGCTTAATGATATTGCCACTGCAGCACTGATTGGAATTTTTATATATCCTCTTTGCCTGCAGGGGGCCTGAGTTACTGTAGGGTTGCACGTTCAGATCATACCCCTACCAAACAACTCAGACTGTGAAAAATATATTAAACTATGGAGAATGCTATAAAATAGTGTAGGGTGGAGGGGAAACCCATGGGTGGAATTAATTGACAGGGAATACATGTAGTTTAGGATATTACATAGGGGAATATTAATAAATATTTGCATATAATTCATTGCAAACATGCAATATTCATAACGTGAACTAGGGATGTATTTAAGGGGAGGCCTGAATCCTCGCTGACTGTGTGAAAACAAAGAACAAGGAGGCCTCACTTCTTTCTTGATTATCACATTCCAATTCCCAGGTGCTGCCATCAAATATAGTTAGGCCTTTGAACAATTGGGTAGATATGCCAGAAATTGAATGGGAGATGGGCTACCTTTTTGAGTTTAACCAATTATCCTGCAGCGCTTTGAAGTGAAAGAGCTTGTCACCCACCGGGGGATAAGGTGGAGAAGAAGATGACACCACCAATTGGCGCAGGGGCCATATGTAATCATTAGCATGTATATAAACGGCAGCCATTGAGGTTGCAGGATTAATACTGTATATCAAATGCGTCATGAATGACGATGTCTGTGCATATGAAAGTAGACTCCATTTTTGAAGGGCGAGAGAGCTTTGTGGCAGTGGATCCTTAATACCACTGTCGCCGTTTTCTTTTTTGTATACCACATAAATTTCTTGTTCTCCTCGAAAAAGGGTCCACTAGACTTTTTCCTTATGTTTAGTTGTTGAGGAGTTACACTACATTATTGGTGAACCCAATATGATCCCATACTCCCTGTGAAGACAGAGGATTACTGGCTGCACATCTGGAAGGTCTGCGCCCATTTGCAGTGGACAGTCCCTGTTGCGCACACCTTTGAGAGGTTTACAGGAGCCGTGTTATTAGAATTCCTGTCTCTTCTTTGGAGCGGGGCTCTGTCCCTGTATTGTGCAGGCTGTTAACGGGACCCTGTGATGGAGGATTTCGGGAGAACACACACGTAAGTGCACTGTTTTTGGATGAAAACAAGTGGGGTACGGGGAGGGAGTATGAGTGGTGCTTGAGATAGTGAAGAGTGGTGTTTATATGTGTGTATGCATTGGTAGACCAGAAAGCTATGTGGCATTGGAGAAATGCTAGGTTGGTTTTTGTTTAAATGTATAAAGGATTGTTGTGTAGCGGGGCCCTTTCCTATGACATTAGGGTAGAAGACAGCGCTGTACAATCGAATAAAGAGGATAAGAATATATTTAAAGGGTCTGGGATCTTTCCGCCCAATATAGGTAGTCGTGGTCGAGGCCCCTTGGGGCCTGGAATCGCCTCACACGATACAAATGGGGTGTTATAACAACAAAATAGAGATTTTTACATTCTTGTGATGTTTTAGTGTTGACGATTTGTTGTTGTATATAGTTGAGGCCACGGGAAGGCCTGTTGGGGTACGGAATAGAAATATTGGTACTACCCAATTTGATCACTTTTTATTGATCGAATGGTGCATCTGACCGATTTCGGCCAGTAATATTCGATTGATTTTATTAAATCAAATTGGGTAATAAATACCGAACAAGGGGAGCAGGGGTTTTGGGGGTGTCCTCCGCTCTCAATGTTCAGTATTTTGCGCCCTAGGGTGGTTAAGGGGGTGTCCTCCACTTAGTTAAGATTGGAGGCAGGGAACAAAAAAAAGGAGATAAAAGGGGACCCTGCAGCAGCAGATCTGACCCATGTTAGAGGGACAGAACTGACGTCACAGCGTTAGGAGAGGCAGCAGACGTGCGAAAGGTAAGTGGGGGCAATGGGGGATGTATTGGAGGGTCACGGGGACATAGATTTGCAGAATTTGGCCATGGTAAAATTGTATTCGCAGCAAAATTGACTACGATCAATTCTGCCACAGTCAATTCTGCAACGGCTAGACCACAAAGATCTGAAATAGTGAGAGGAGTGAGTGAATGTGTGTTTGTGTTGTTTATGGAGAAATGTGAAGGGGAGTGTGCATTGAGGGAGGGGCAGTTGGAAAGGGATTTTTGGTTGTTGGGTGGAGGCACAGGATTTTAAGGCACTATAAAAACAGTGAGACGGGACAGCTATAATGGAGCCTGCAAACCCGTTGGGGTACATGTGCAAGGCCCTTCCTTTGTATAGAAAAAAGATTCTCAAGTATCATTAGGAATGGATTGCAGAAAACAAAGGAACAATGTATAAACCATGGTCGTAATAGGGGACAAACAAAAGGGATATACTAAGTCATATGTATATGTTTCTGGGGGCTAAATATAAAGGAAGAAAATTGAAAAACAGAAAGGAAGTTTTAGAGTTATGGAAGATGGTGGAGGATTTAGAAGATGTGTCTACAGAATATCTTAATATAGTGTGTGAGGTAGTAAGTTCTTATGCCCAGACAATGACCATACCCACAGTCCCAAGTGCCCCCACACTTCCGATTGAGGTTGTTCAGTGCTTCCCGGCAGGATGTCATCATACCCGTGCTGCTTCACGATACACTAATCCTACATATGTCCCACTGAGCACTATGGCTCCCCCATGGCCTTTGCAATTGCAATATCAGAATCATCTTCCTAACCCCATGGCGTCTGCCACTGCACAGGGTAAAGTACTATCAGAAATCACAGACACAAGGCAGCAGGAGTTAGTAGATGCATTAAAGAAAGTGGAAGTTGAACTAGTGCGATTAAATCTGGATAGGAAAGATGCACTGTATGTACTTGTGGGAATGGATGAATGGAGAGCAGGAGATATTTTGTTTCAGATAGATTGCAGAGCCATTAAGGATCTACATAAAGAGCATTAAAGAGAAGAGAGGAGGAGGCAACGGGAAAGTTTGGATTATGGTACTGTTCCTTTCGGATGAAGAGAATGATCATACAAGAGAAGGAGAGGAAGAATGGGACACCGTAGATGAGTTGGAAGAGGAGAGGTGTCCACCTGTCATTTCCCAGCGAGTGCAAAGTTTATGGGGGCTGAGGTTACAGAACAGGTATGGCCACATGGTAGTGGCAAAGAGTTCAGTGACAGGGAGAGAGAAGGTGATAAAGACAGTAGGAACGCAATTTATATTGTTACACAAGTGATGAAGGGCACAATATATACCCTGGGCTCAAACGGATAAAAACAACCTTATAAAGTTGCTACCATTGCTGCTGGAGCAGGAAAGTTTATATTTGCTTTTGAAAAACAAACAGCTGCCACAACTTTGGCTCTAGAAGACTTGAAGAGTCTGTTTGTTTCAATACTGAAGAAACAGGCTGACGACATATGGGTTAAGACTAGGTACCGAATGTGAAGTTAGGGGATGACAGTCATAATGGAGAGCACTTTAATGATATTAGACCTGAAGTGTTGGTGTTGTTGCAAAGTGCGTATCTGGATACACCCGATCTTCAGTCGATTATGTAGAGAACTATGCAGGACGATGAGGATCCCACTCAGTAAATATTGCACATTCAGGAAATGAGGAGGGCAGAAACAGGAGACACTTGGGACCGGGCAATTCTTTTATTTTATTTTTTCATGAAAAGGGGCTTCCAAAAGAGGTGCAGAAGGCACTTGACAAGATAGTGGGGATCGAACCAAAGGGGTGGGCAGAAATTCATGGTATTCACCATTGCAAATGGTTGAAACAAAAGGAAAAGGAAGTGACACAGCGAGTGCAAGCAGAGGAAGCAAACCTGGTTGAAAAGAAGTTAGCAAAGGTTGCATTGGTAGAAGCTGTAGTGACAGTGCAGACAGAAGTACCAGCAGAATCTAAGGGAGTCCAGGCCGATGTGTGCATGAACCCAGGGTGAGGAGGTGAACATGAGTGGGCAGGTGGGTACCAGCCCCAGTATCAGGGGGGATTTGCAGGTGGGTTTCAGTGAGGGAGAGAGGGTTTCCTGGTGCCCAGGGAGGGCAAGGTGGTTTTGGAGGCATGGGCTGGCGAGGAGGCGGAACTGGTGGGTGTTGTACATGTGGGCGAATGGGTCATTTTTCAAGAGAGTGCAGGAATAGGCAATCATTTTCATATCCCCCTCAACAGATATATCCCTATCCTTAGGGAGGTCTGGCCCCATACCCTCAGTTATATGTCCCACCACACCTGGCAGTCCCTTATGGTGCGGCAATGCCTGCAGCCCTGCCTGCTCCCGCACCATCATTTTCGCAGTCGGCAGCTCCAAGCTCCAGTAACATGCCACCTTATGCAGGGCATCAGGGTCAACAGCAAGGCCCTCAGATACCGAATAGTAATGATGTGCCGAATGGCACAGTGACACATTACCAAGAGGTGACAGTGGTCAGAGGTAATCCGTATGTCTTTCCAGGGACAAACACATATCCAGATTAGGATAGCCCACAGAGAGCCTTAGTGTGTCCAGTCCCATCTGTCACTGCTGACAGAGAAGAAGGTTTCTTGGTGGGCCTGGAAATCGAGAATGAACCATTTGTTTTTATGGTGGACACAGAGGCGACTAAATCATGCATTCGCGAGGGAGGATTCCCTTTGTCAGAAGTGGTTATGGATATGCAGGGCTTTTCTGCAGCAATTCAATTGGTTGCCTTAATGAGAATATTACCCATTAAGGTGGGTGGCTGGGAAATATGGGCCACCTTGTTGTTTTCTACTGCAACCCTGATTAACCTACTGGACGTGGTGTGTTTGACACCCGGTATGTGTTATGTGAGGGTAATGTTGACCTTACATTTGTTGGGTATTGAATCTTCAGCGAGGGGAATACCAGTGGTCCCTGATTTGTTTATATACACCATTACGATACTGCTCAGTGAAATACCAAAGGTGGCCAACCGACACTGGCATATGCCTTCTGAATTATTGTTTCGGCCCACCAAACCCAGGAGGTTGTTGCTGGGACAACTATCATGCTTGTGTCACAATGCAGAACTTTGTTGATTGCAGTTGACTCTCATAATGGAGAGTGGTGCACAGTGTTGTGTATCAATCCTACAATACTGATGAAAATTTGTCAGAGAGGAAAGAAAATGAGGAGAGATAATATTGGAAGTGTGCGTCCCGTGTGAGATAATGATTCAATATAGAGACGTGGCATGTTCCATGTCACTGATAGGAACGGGCCCCTCTTTCACTTCAGAAGATCTGTCTCAGATACCTGTTAGGTTGTGGACAAATAACCTCCATGATCTAAGGCTTGTATGTAGCATTGCACTGGTGTGCATCACATTGAAACCTGCCGCTGTCCTGCCCAAGTGAAACAATATCCTCTGCCAAAGGCAGCAGACTAAGGAATTTATTATACCATCATGGCCTATTGCATCAGGGCATTATAGAACCTTCCAATTATCTGTGTAACACAGCTATATACATAGTGAAGAAATCAAAAGGGGCCAGATGGAGAATGATTCAGGACCTGTGCCCCCTTAATGATGTGCTGCTGGCAGAGTTTCCGGTGGTTCTGAACCCCGCCACATTATTGTGTAACACACCCATTGAAGAGGCCCATTTCACTGTGGTGGATTTGAACAATGCCTTTCCTCAGTGCCCTTACATCCAGACTCACATTATCTCAAAGTGTTTAAGTTTGCTGGGAGCCAATTTGAGCACACTTGTTTACATCAAGGGTACTGTGATTCCCTGAGTATCTTTAACAGGGTCTTGCATGAAGATTTAGGAAACATTGGCATACCTAGCAAGATTGTTCAATATGTGGACAATCTGTTGGTATGTAGCAGCACCAAACAACAGTACAGGGAGGATTCTATTGCTTTGTTGCAATTGCTGGCCCACAAAGCATATAAGGTAGACAGAGCAAGGGTGCAGAACTGTCGGTGTGAAGTATTGTATCTGGGCCAACCGATATCAGTAAATAGTAAGAAAGTGACTCTGTAACACGCTACAGCAGTGTGAGCTACACCCCAGAGTATGGATTTTCGATTACACGGCTTATACCAGACCCTTGCTTCAAGCACTCAAGGAAGCACAGCAAACAAAAAATGATTTTGTTTGAACTGATGAGATGGTGAACAGTTTCGAGGAGCTGAAGAATGTTATTTTCACAGCTCCTGTCTTGGTAACTCCTGACCACACTAGAGAGGTTTATATTTTTTCCCATTCTGATGGTAAAATGATGACTGCAGTATTGACACAACACAGCACTATGAGCCGCACGTCCCAGCCCATTACAGTGGTATGCTGGATTCTATCATAAAAGGGCAGTTACTGTGTGAAAAAGCATTAACTGCTGCTGTGTTTGAAATTGAGAAGTCTGCGACTGTTTCTGGTTTTTAATCCATTTTGTAATTTTGTTTTTATATGTGTATAACGTAACCACATTAAAAGATACCACACACCAGGTACACTACCATACTCTTGACCGGCATTTACATTAGTTTTTGTGTTTAATGGACTCTGTGCAGCCCAGATTTTCCTCTGACTTGCATATTGCCCATTCGTCCTCTTTTTTCCGATCTCTTTCATGGGTTCAGTGTGATCTGTGGCGCATTCGCACTGCGGTCCCTACTGAAGTTACTCACTCCAGATATGACAGTAAATTTCTTTCCCTTTTTTTGATTAGTAACGTGACTTTCACACTTACATCTTTAGACATCCCAACACTATGCAGTATCTCATTCGGGACTGGGAGGCAACGTTAGACCGTGAATTATCTGAGTGCCCCTCACAAGATGGCGCCTTAGTATGGTCAAGCATCCATATTGAGTGAGTTAGTCACCACAGCAACCGGAGCCTCGTATTCGCAGCGCGGCACCGTGTTCACTTAGCCAGCGTACAGCAAACGAGAGTTATTCAGCATCAGACGGTTCAGAGAGACACATAAGGTACGTGAAACTATCCGAAGACATGGTCATTCCAGTCTGTGCATCCAGAATGAATGCTAGTTTAGTAACGATATTTTATGTGTACAGGTGTACGCTCTAAATCGAACTACAGCGGCATTGCCGCTCTTTGGAACGCAAGAAATCAGGTCAACAAACGACATTGCTAAAGGTCAGAGAATAGTCGTATGACAGAATCACTTTTTCCGTATTGCGCTCACTCACGGGTCCAGTATTCAACATCACGTCACTAATACTGACATTATTTTTATCACGATGAATATATGCATACAACCACTCGGGAAGCACGATTACTCTTGCATGAAGCACATGTAGATATCAGTGCATACACACCATCACAAACATGAAATGTGGTATTTGACAAAGTGATAAACACATGTTAGAAATGATGGCTATATTGTACAGCATGGTGTAAGACATGTCTAATGATGACTTATTATGCATATTTTGTCTTATTTTTCTTTTCTCTTTTCTCTTCTGCTTGTGCATGTCTTGTATCTATGTATGTGGGTACCCTGTTTTGTTACAATGTATATTTTTGGTTTATAATGTTTTGCACTTTTGACTTGTTATGTTTTACATACTTCAATGTATTTTTGATCATGTTCATAACCTAATTAATATGGATGTTTTTTTTAATTGGACCACGATGTCGATTAGACAAGGCCCCGATGAAGGACTATTTAGTCCGAAATGCATTGGCCATCATGATGATCTTTTGCTTATAGAGAATCAATGATAATAACTTTTGAAGATTAATGAATACATTGGAAAACTCACACATTAAACAAATTTCTTTATTGGAATACCAAGATAGCATAAAATTCAAAGAATCCCAACAGGATATTAGGGTGTGCGGCCCACACCGCAGGCAACATTGCCTAGGTCCTTTTTCACGTAAGTCTGCAACTATTGTCATGGGATGTACACTGACAATGTATATCGAACACGCTGTCTTTACCATACTCGAGAGGTCCAAATCTACATCGGCTACAAAGAGAGCTTCTGCATATATTAAGTGATTCTTTCAAACCCATCCATTCACATTGTTCATTGTAAAACTGCAAACGCAGCCACATTTTTGACTGAGCCCATTACTGAGGATGACCAAGTGCATAACTGTGTCACATAAAGGGTCCTGAAGATAGTATTCTGCCAGAAATGCAGGTGCATGCAGCATTTGTGAACATGCAACTACAATTGCAGATTCTCTATACTGCACTCCTAGTCAACAAAATCATTGAAATACAAGGTCAGACAACACAAAGTGAGAAGTTGGTATGGCTCAAAAGAGGTTGTGTGCAGTCCCCAAATGATTTAGTGTGGAGGAAAACAAGTACAGGGAAGGTGGTGCTGCCCCAGGAATTGGCTCTATGAGTGTTTGACCAGCTTCACCATCCCGCTCTTGTCTCCAAACAGCATAGTACTGCAGCCAGTCAAGAAGATTGGTACATGCCAAATATTCAGAAGTTGTTGTCTATGTTTACATGTACTTGTGTGGTTTGCCAGACATATAGCATGGGGCAGACATTGAAATTGCTGAGGGGAACTTTGCCTTGTCCAATTGGTTGAATTAATGATTTTGCGATTTTGGGGGAACGATGCAACACTTTCTGCTACCTTATAGTTGTAGTTGTTCTATTCTCTGGTTGGATTGAGGTTGGTCCATGTTCACATCCATATGCAAAGTCGGCAGCTACGTTTTTTGTAAGAGAAGTGTTTCCCCGATGGGGGGTGTGTGACACGCTTAAAAGTGATAATGGCACACACTTCTTTAACAAGCTGTTCAAGGAAATTGCAGGTCTTTTGGAAATAAAATACAAAATGTGTTCCATTTATCATACCCAGGCTAACGGTGGAAAGGATTAATGGTTTATTGAATACAAAGCTATCTAATCGCTGTGCTACTTTAAAATGAAATTGAGTGCACTGTCTCCCAATGGCCTTGTTTAGTTTGAGGACCCAGCACTGCAAGGATATTATCTCTCCCCCGACGAAATAGTGACAGGGAGACGTATGCACATGCCATTATCACCGGTGCGCAGTGCATCTGATGCTCACAGGGTCGCGTCTATTTCGGGGGATGAGTTCCATTCATATTTAACTCAGGTAATAAAGTGTATTGAATACCTTTCTTAATAGATTGCTCCATGTCGAACGGAAGGACATGAAACCAGTGCTGCACCAGAGACTGCAAGCTTGCCACCATTATAATTGTTCCCTGTTGGCAGGGTATATGTTAAGAATTTTGATTGCAGGTGGAGTGATCCTCGATATAATGGTACTTACACTGTAGTGTATGCTACTACCCTTGCAGCCAAAGTGAAAGAACTGTGATATCGGGTACCAACTTTGCCACAGGCTTTGCACCCATCCACCATTTTATCAGAATGTTTTTGAACTGGTGTTTTTCTTCTCTGTCAATATAAAACTTGTTTCAGGTTCTGTGTAATTTAAGTGGTTCAGTATTATTTCTGTCTGTGTCTTTAGGGATTTATGATATGAGTATTTTTGGCAATGTATTCGACAGATTTTGCATTTATTAAAGGTCTCAACATGACAAAGATGTATGTTCTTTATGGCAGAATGGTTCTTTATATTATATGGGGGTTGTTCTTTGGATTGCATTTATATTTTACTGCTGAAGTTATATGGTCCGGTCATATGAAGGGGGTGTGGGGTGTAACTGTGAAACTAAGCCAAGTGATGAGTACATGACTACTGCAAAGAGTTTTAAACATATGAAGATGCATGACACAATACTATTGTAGTTATATTTGTGTGTTAAAAGAGGTAGGGTGGAGGAAAACAAGTTTAATGAACAAAAAGGTGTAGTGCTTGATACAATGGGCCTCATTACGAGGTTGGAGGTAGCCTTGTCGGTAAAACCGGCAAGGATACCTCAAAATTCGCAAACAAATCCAGCACCCAGAAATGAGGAATTAGTGGGGTATTTTGTCTTTGACAGGCCCGGTAATTCCTCCATTGCCGGGTGCCAGTGCCTGTCAGCCCCCATTTCAACTTGAGCTCCATAGGGCTCAATGAGAATGGGGACATCAGATGCACCGACACCGTTTACAACGGTGTCGATTCATCTGACTTGCTGTGCTTCCGGGTGCCGCTCTGCCCACCAGGTCAGACCTGGCGTGCTGACAGGCATCTGCGAGCAGAGCTCGTACTATGGGGGTATGGTAGCAATGCTTCCGGCACCATTGTCACTGTACCACCATACTTGTAATGAGGCCCAATGTCTGATGTGCACCACCTAGGATGTATTCAGATATGGTGTATTTATATGAACTCATTGGGGAAACAGAGGAATAACAGGAGTTTTTATGTCTTCTCCCTCATCCCTCATGCGTCCGGGGCACTCAAAATGTTAGTAACTCAAGAAATATTGCCCTGGAAACCCTTGTTTGGTGCATTTAGCGCTGTGTGGGGTTTGAAGTCTGATCCAGAGGCACAATGTGCAAGTTGTACTAATGGACAAGGAAGCAGAGAAGTGTGCCAAGAACAACAGTGCCCCCCCAATGCAAACCACAGCCCGCGTTAAAATTGGACAAAGTATTGTTCATGTCAAACAGATTGGAGAAAGTGGTGGTGAATTGTACGGCAGGCTGGTTGGCAGGGTTTGGAGAAGAAGTGATATGGAATGTCCACAAGAACTGTTTCACAATATGTACTGCATTCATATCAAAACTAACATGGATAGAAGACGTCACCAGTCAAAGTACAACCGGCAGAAGAATATGTGTTCTGTTTTCGAGGGCATGCAACTGTTCCTGTAGGCACTAAGACTAAGTGCAACAAGACAATGTTCATTCCAGATCTTGCAAAAGGACGGCAGCCTTAATCGACTCGTACTGGGTATGTGGTCAACAAGCATACCTTCATCTCCTTCCCTCCTGGCTGGGCACTTATGCACTAACAAAATTTAATGGAGTGTCGCAAACTATTTTAGACACCATCAAACCCTCCGAAATAAAGAAGAAGATTTGGTCGGTGACACAGTGAAAGAGGATGTCGAATTATCTGTTGGAAGATTCATCCAAACTGCCCAAAGCAATTCCAGAAAAATATAAACTGTACACCAAAGCAAAGGTCTTTTTCACATCACTCCTGCTTCCAGGGATCTGTGCAGCAGCGAATGCCAAATGGTTGCAGATAGTTCAGTGGGAAGTGATCCAGTTGGCAAATGACACCAAGAAATGTTTACATGCTATCAAGAGTGAGCTGAGCGTGATCCGGTTGATGATACTACAAAATCGGTATGTCTTCGAATTCCTGACGGCATGGAAGGCGGTGTGTGCAACAGGATAGGAATATCTTGCTGTACATATACATCTCCAGATGATGCGGGGAACAGGTACCTGATGCAGATCATAGGGGTCCTGCATAAGGTAAAGACTTATATGGAAAGCGAAGCAGGTGTTCAGGCTGAAGATCAGTTTGATACACTGTTTTCATAGGCACCATCCTGGCTTGGGGCAGTGGTGAAGATATTGCTTCCGATCATGGTGCTCCTGTTGGTGTTGTTCTGCGTGTGCCAGATGATGATTCGATGTTGCACAAAGACTATCCACAACAGGCCTATAGACTCCCCGGGGACATTGATTTCACCTCCACTGGACCCAGAGAATGATATGGAGCATTGGGTCGATTTATCAGGGATAGGGACTTTGTATCTCACATGTACCCAAGAAAAATATGCCTAGGACCGGGGAAGCCAGCATCATGTACGTAAAGTGTGGGTGCCTAAAGATGATGATTATAGAAGAAGGGAACTAGCTGGAATAGTTAATAAAGGATTAACTAAAGAGGGAATATAGGACAGTGTAAGGGGGTGTGGGGGAACCCATGGGTGGAATTCATTGATGAGGAATACTTGTATTTTAGGAACTTACATCGGGGAATATTAATCATTGCTTTGCATATAATACATTGCATACCTGCAACATTCATAAGATAAACTAGAGCTTTATTCAAGGGTAGGTCTGAATCCTCGCTGGCCATGTGGAAACACAGAACAATGAGGCCTCACTTATTGCTTGATGACCACATTCCAATTCCCAGGCATGGCAAGGAACACACACATACAATCACATATAATTGTATGAAGTTAGGCCTTTGAGTAATTAGGTGGGTATACCAGAAGTTGAATGGGAGATGGACTGCGGCCCCATACAAATGCCATACTCCTGGGAGCCCGGGCAGAGGTCTTGAGCTGCCAAAACAAGAACTGAGGTTTAGCACACTAGCACCCCCCAGAAGAAAGGTCATTCTATTTGAATGACCAGATGCATGGTAATAGTGCTCTTAAATCCTTCATGAATTAGATGGATTAGTGGGACCTTAGGTTTATCCCTCAGGAGGGATAGTTGATAGAGGGGTGAGCTGAGCACACAAGGTCCTTGATTTGTGCCAGGGAGAGCAAAGAGTGATGCCAGATTATAAGATTTCAACACAGAAGCATGATGGAGGCACCTATGCATCTGGAATGAGACAAGAGTTGCTTTGTTCTTAAGGACCAGATTGAACTCGAAATTATCTGCTGAGTTTATGTCAACAAGCAGGTGCACAGCATGTGGTTAGGAGTGAAAAACAGAATGCTACCTTTTTGAGTTTAACCAATTGTCTTGAAGTGCTTCAAAGTGAAGAGCTTGTGACCCTCATGGGGAGAATGTGGAGAAGAAGACGACAAAACGCATCGGTGCAGGATTCATATGTAATCATTAGCATGTATAGAGGCAGCAGCCAAAAAGGGTGGGAGATTAATACTGTATATCGATTGTGTCATGAATGACGATGTCTGTGCATATAAAAGTAGACTCCATTTTTGAAGGGTGAGAGTGTTTTGTGGCAATGGATCCTTAATATCAATGTCACTGTTTTTCTTTTTGTATACAAAATAAAGCTCCTGTTCATCTCGAAAAAGGGTACACTAGCCCTTTTCCCTAGTGGGTTGTCTTTTTTCGATATTTGGTTGTCGAGGAGTTACCCCACATTACCTCCAGCTCATTGCTGCATGTATGAGGTAAGCTGCTCAAACACGAGAAAGAGCCATGCCCTATCTTAACTCACTGAGTGCATGATAATGGCAACCTCCTTTCTCCTCTTTCAGTAACATACACATGTCTGGACCAAATGAATGAACCCTATGTGAGCATGCATACATTAATGTAGATATCTAAGATCTACTGCTAGATTAATTTGATCAAAGTTGCCCGTTAGTCCCTGCTCCAGTATGCAGTTATCACCAAAACCTCTAAACCAGGGTTGTCCAACCCCAGATCGCAAGGCCTGGAAACCTGATGTTTGTTCTGATATCCCTCTTTAATATTCATGAGAAAGAATGTGAATACATTTAGAATCATTGCATGCAAATCTATCTCATGAATATTAAGGCATATTGTGAAAATCCAACATGTTGCCAGCTCTCGAGGCCTGGTGTTGATCATCCATACTCTACTTCTTTTATGGGCAACATTCTCATTTTTGTCAATGACTATTACAATACATCATCAACTTCTCCAAGCAAAGATTTAGATTTTTTGCCCTATCACACAAAACCTTGATCAACACTTTGGAGCAGTTAGTAAAGGCATTTTTTCAATTGACCTACATATTTTTTTGGTTGTGGCAAATTCTTCTATAATAATTTATTTCTCATCTTCTAGGCTGAGTTTTTCAGCCTTCTTTTATAGTTTCACTTATCCAGAGTTAAGAACCCTCAAGTCACACATTATCTAATTCCAAATTGGACAATTGCTATGTCATGCATAATTTTTTTTTTTAAATTATTTTTGTATATAATCTTTGTTAGATTTTTACAAAAGAAGTTCTCGTGACAACAAAATGTAGAAGGTTATGAGCTAATAGGTAATTGGAGCAATATTGTTGTTATTGTTTTCACCGTCCACAGTTTATCAAAGTTGAGGCGAATTTCTCGTTAAATGTCAGAGAGATGGGAGATCTTTTCCATGCTGATATTTAGTAGTTTTGCTGTCGCAATTAGCCATCTAGTTTGAGCTCCTGTAATTAAGCGGTTCCACCACGTGTCTTCGTCATTGATGAAATAGTTTATAAGCAAGGGACCAAAAAAGGCATTCCTTTCCTGTGCGATCGCTGGGCAAACCATCAGGAGGTGTCTTACAGATTCTGTAATTTCAGGATTTTTACAGAGACGACATGTTTTCTCGTTAGTGGCAGCTCGGATGGCTAAAATTTCTTTTGTAGGAAGCAAATTAAGACGGGCTTTCAATAGGGTTTTCATTAACAGCTTGCAGGGATATCTTTTGCAGTACTCCATAGGCTCTTTGAGTTTGTTAAAAACGGGTGGTAGATGATTTAGCAACTTGTTTGATGATGCTTTTTCATTAGTATTTATCCAATCTAACCACTCCATTTTTGATTTTATTCTTAGAGGATTCCCGAGTAGTTCATCTTCTGAGCAGGCTATCTCCTGCAGGTTTTATTGCTGGATTTCAACCCAGTTTTTAAGTAGCTTATTGTTTCGCTTACTGATTTCTTCATTGATCATACGGTATATTTGAAGACTCTCTGGATGTCTTATTTTTCTGAATAGTTGAATCGTACTTTGCGTCACCACTACAGCTATAGAAAGCAGTCCTAGTTCACGTCTTATTGCTGCAGAGGATGTAGATTTAGGAAGTCCAAGTACTGTTCGCCAGATGTAGCCTTCTAGTTTGGTCCAGAGCGTCGACGGGATTGTAGGCATTGCATCCATGCCGTATGCTAAAGACGGGATTACTTTAGCTTTGTAAAACTGGATTCCAGGGAGGAGACTGAATTTGCCGTATTTTCTATGGACTGCTTGCAGCTGGGATGTTAGATGTTTCGTCTTTATCCATAGAGTTTGTTGCATTGTAGTAGCGTTCTTGGAACTATCAATTTCGACTCCCAAATATTTAAACGTTGTGACTACTTCAATTTTTACTTGGTTGAGGTACCACTGTAGATTTTCTTTCTTTTTAGTCCCCTGTTTTTGAAAAATCAGGACTTTAGTTTTTGATTTGTTTATCTCCAAGTTGTTATCCTTTATATATTGGACAAGATTTTCGAGTTGCCGCTGAAGTCCGACCTGCGTATGATCCAAGATTATCAGGTCGTCGGTGTATAGAAGCCGCTTGACCCCTACATTGCCGACTTTAGGTGGAAATGACCTGATCATGTCTTGAGAGTCTTTAAAGTCGCCTAGGAAAGATATGAAGAGTGCGGGGGCCAGCGGACATCCCTGCTTCACTCCACGATAAGATGGAATTTGATCGGATAGAAGTCCTTGGTTATTCAGGCGAACGCCCATCCTAGTGTTCGAATGAAGGGCGATTATGGGGTCCAGGATGTCTTCAGGACACTTCCACGCTTTCAATTTGTTCCACAATATTGACCTGTCGACTCGGTCGAACGCCTGGGAGAGGTCAACAAATGCTAGGAAGACTCTTGGTGCTCCCAACAAGACTTTATCTTTGATGATATTCAGGATCATTATGTTAGCTGCCGTACTTGCGTTTTTTTGAAAACCCGTTTGCAGTGGGTCTGCAGAGGGAGAAAGCCTTGCCCAGCTCTGGAAATGGCTCAAAAGCATTGTAGCAAAGACCTTGCCTATAACATCTAACAAGGCTATCGGGCGATAGTTCGAAGGGTCCTCCCTAATGCCCTTTTTGAAAATCGGGACAACGACCGCCTGGGTCCAAGAATCAGGTATTATCTTTTGGTCTTTACAATCTTTGAAGATTAGGCTCATAACTGCTGCCCAATCGTCAGGGTTTCGCTTGAGTTCCAAGTTTGCTAGCCCGTCTGGACCAGGGGCTCGGGATAGTTTTAATCTTGTGATGACTTTTTTTATCGTATCTTCGTCAGAAAGGTCGACCCAGTTTCTCGCTAGCGATTGCTTCTGAGGAATGGTAGTTATTGGGGGTGTCTCAAAAAGATCAGAAAAATGTTTAACCCAATTTCCTTCAGTGACCGAGTTGGTCATAGCAGCTTTCGGGTGATGGTTTGTTTGGTTAATCATAGACCAAAAATCCCGCGATTTTTTCGAGGCTAATACCTTAAGCATATTTTCTGCATCACACTGATAGAGAGACCTCCGTACATATCTCAGCCATCGTTTGTAATTTCTCTTTTCTGTGAAGTAAATTTCCCATGAGATGGTTGTATTCAGGGCTGCAGCTTCTTTCTTTGCTTTCCTTAGCATCCTACGTTTAATCACCAAATTGGCGTTGTAGGTATGCTTATGTTGAAGCATTGAATCGTTAGGAAGTTTCCGTGGTTTTTTAAACGGAAGGAGTAGAGGAATATAGCTGTCTCTAAAAGTTACATCTTTAGTGTCAATGGCGGAAGTTAGCATTTTATAATTGGCAGCCAATGATTTGATGTCTTTGGTAGACATACAAAGGCGGGTTGCCTGGGAATTTATCTCAATCGATTGTTTGTAAAATTGGCGATCATGAGCAGCAGTTTTACAAATGAGATTCAAGAGGTTATGATCACTCTCCTTGGTTCTAATTATTTCAAAGGTGATTATGCGGTGGTAGATTTGTTCAGAAACAAAAATATAGTCAAGGGTGGCCGATGAGTTATCGCGTTCCCATGTTGGGATCAAGTTTTGATTCTTCATTGCGTTGACAGCGTTATGGAAGTTTCTAGACTTCATTAATGTAAGCCATGTTTTACCCCTTCTCTCGGCCATAGTTCTGAGTAGTGCATTTGTTTTTGGCACGTTTGAAGCCACGCAGTTTGCGTTAAAGTCCCCACAGATAACAATATTCGAAGTTTGATGTTTGATTCTAATTTCGTCAATGATGTTAGAGGCAGCATCGCAAAAGGCTTCTGGTGATGTTTTTTGGGGATTCCAGTATATGTTGATGACGGCAAACGGTTCTAAGGAAATGTTGCCTTTTGGCGATGATTCCTCCGGCCATGTGGCCAGGATTGCCAGCAGTCCGTAGGATGTTTCTATTTTCTTAGAGATGTGTATCCCTGAGCCTATACGGATGGCTATAAGTAGGCCTGATGATGGGCGGCCTAGAGGGCCTTTGTGGGCCGGAGAGATCTCTATGTTGTAACCGTCCAGAGCCGGTTTATCCAGTAGCCAGGTTTCCTGAAGACACACGATGTCGTGGATTCCTAGATTGTAGCTGTCACTTTTAGTTAAATGCATATGGCCTCTGGTGTTCCATGATGCTATAGACATAAATGAATTTTGAGGATCCTTTTGACTCAGACAGGGGGGCTGAGAAGATGGAGTTGGGCCCCCTGTTTGCTGCTATTTTTTTTTTAGTCCTGATGTTAAGACCTCTCGTAACCAAGACCAGCGACCCTTTTTTGAGACACTATCCGTGATGGGTTTCGAAGGGTGTGGTGGATTTTTCCTGCCTTCAGTTACTTGTGGTGGGGAAGGTCGGCGATCTTGGTGACGTACTCTTGGGGAATATCTACGGATTTGAGATCTCCCGTAATCATTTTGGCTTCTAGGCTCTCGTCTTGTTCGAGATCTTCCGTTTTCCGATTTTTCGTATCTTGATTTATCCCAGGTACTAGGGCAGTCCCTAGTTGATCTAGTAGAATTGTAGTTGGATTCACTCCAACGGCGTGGGGTTTTTCTATGTCCCGATGAGCCGTATAAATCCTCCGTACGAGATTTAAATCTGTATTTTTTGCTGGGAGAGGTCTTAGAGTTTTCTTCACTCTTGTTGCTTGTTTTTTGGACCGGGACCTCAGTGAGCATAAAGCCCGATTCTTCTAGTTCTGCATAGACGCCTTCTGAAATTTCGCAAATTGCCGATGACTTAATGTGAAGATATGCTTTCGCTTGCTTGGACCTATGGTACGGCTCGATTAAGATAAAGTCGTCTGATTTTAAGGACCGAAGGGTATCAACTTGTTTTAGGATCTTGAGTACTGTTCTTCTATTCAGAATTATATAATGGTCGTCCAAAATGTTTTGTTCTATTTTGAATAGCCAGATATCTGTTGTTTTGAAAGCATGAGAACTTTGAGGCGTCTCTTTCAATTTTGTAGTTGACACTTTACGTTGTTTGACATGTCTTTGCTCAGGTAGGGTTGCCATATGTTTTGAGATCTCCTTTTGATGTAGATTCAGAGGATGTAGAGGCAGTATTGTTGTAGTTTTGGCCCTTCTCTCCGAATTTAGATTAGTTGATGTCGACATAAGTTTGTCGTTTTTAGATCCAGGGGGTTCATTAGGTGTTTCGAGCTTTGAATTAGGTACACTTTCTGGTTGCAGTTCTGTGTTTTCTATAGTATCCCAATGTTGCGTTAGATCTATCAAAGGACTTCAAAACAAAAATTCCTCACAGGTCCTGGGGGAAGACATAGAATCCGGTTCTATGTTGACGTTGCTTTCGCTCCGATGTAGTGTAGCCTGGTTTCCATCAAGCGTTTTTTGTTTGTTTTTTGGCGATTTTTTTGGCGCTAACACTAAATCGAGAGCGGATACTGTTTTCAACTGGGAATGATCTTGTTGGTCACCCAAAGCAAGCTTCAGCACCGGATGATGCTTCCCTACGGGCGCCGCTTTTTGGGGCCCCTCACTGGGTGAAGCAGGTTTGGGCGCTTTATTTGGTATGGGGGGGAGTTTGTCAATTGATCTTGCAAACACCGGTGCAAGTTCTATGGATGTAGGTGGTAGCGTTGTCTGGGTTTCTTTATCAATCAAGAGTTTTTTAGCTCTGGTAATGGATTTTAGGAAATTGGTCTGTTCGTCTAGCGCGGCTAGTTTTAAGTCCCAGGCATCGCTATGTATCTTATTCCTTTGGTCCAAGGCAGTTATAAAGCCTTCAACAAAGCTCAGTTTAGTGTGCATCATTGCTGTAACTGTAATGTGATCTTTTAAGGAATCACTAATGTTCTCATTCAGTTTTCCAAAGGGTGCCAATGCTATTGTTATAGCAGACATGATAGTTGTGAGGTCAGGTTTTTTCGGAGTGACTTCTTTGGTACAAGGTGTAGGTATTTCGCTAAGCCTCCTGTTTTTAGGTGGCGACCGATCTCTTGATCTGAGCGGCGATGATGGCATTAATAGTGCAAAGCTTTCATCTGTCTGGATTGTTCTTTTCAAGTTTGTTGGTTGTGGCAAAGAGTTATCGGGTTCCAATTGGTCAACTGCTAAACGGCCTGGAGTTCGGTGTTTGGAGGTGGATGGCATCAATCCCGAAATTGTTCTTAGAGGTGATTTGTCTTTTGGAGGGTTCTCCCCGGCTCGGGGTTGTGCAGTTCCATTCTGAGCTTGGTCTGTAGTGGCTTTAATGCTACTGAGTGTTTGTATTTGCAATTCTGGTTGTATTGGGTTTGTTTCGGGCCGACCTCCTGGAATCATTTTTATTGGTGTACCATGATCCATGATCTCTTCAGGATGATTTGCTATGGACGAGTTTTGAGCGTCCGTAGATCTTGAAACTCCTTCGAGCTCCTTCTTTTTTTCCAGTGAGATTTCGTCGTTTGTAGATGGACCAAAAGACTTTTGTTTTGTAATTTATATCACTTTCCTTACTTTGGACACTGGGGGGAGATCTTGGATAGCTTCAAGGATTTCAGCATCCGAAAGTTCGTGTACTTGGTCCATTTTTCTCTTGCATTGACTTTTAAAAAAATCTTTAAGTGCAGTTGATAGAAGCGGGTGTGGGAGGTTTTTTTTTGTTAGGGATTTTTTTTTAAGTTTTGAGGATTGTATATTCTGAAAACACGAACTGGGATCTTTCGACGGTTTTTGACGCGATGTTTTTGCGGCTTTGTCAACTTTGTCCAGAGAAACTTGACTTTTTGATTTTTGGTTTGTAGGAGTTTTGATGTTTTGTGGTGCAAAGCAATCCGCTTCTATGGTATCGCTTGAGTCTTTTTCAGCAGGTAGTTGTCTTGGTAAGGAAACGGAAGATTTTTTTGGAATAGTAGAAGGTGCCACTATGGGTATTGGCACATTTTGAACGTTTATTTCATTGTTTCTATGTCGTTCCAAGGGTTGGAATAGGAACGTCCCCGATGGTGTATTATTGCCCATTTTTTCAGTTTCAGTCTGTAGGCCTTCGTTTTTTTGCTTTTGCGAGTCCGTGCTAGGACTCCATGGTACGTGGATTTGTGCTAGTACCGTCGTACTTACTGGCCTCACATTGATAGTGCTGGTAGAAGAGATGTCTAGTCGACGGCCCTGTAAGCCTTCGATCGTATCCTCCGCAGTTTGCAAATGGTGGAGGTGGTTGGGCTTAATTGCTGCGGGTGAGGGGAAAATCACGTCCCCTGGCGGGACCCTCCAACCGCCCGCCCTTTTTGGCTCCTGACCCGGAGCTTGTCCTCCGGGAGGCAGGCTAACTCCCGCGGGCGCAATATCACATCGCTCCCCCCGTGAAGCGACCAGCTCAGGGGCGGAGGCCGGCCGCCCTCCAGCAGTCGCAGCCTCCGCTCCACTCGCCACCCCGGAGGGCTGGCGGTAAGGCTGGACAGACGAAGCCGCACACGGGGAAGAAGAGAAAATCGTCGCCTCGGGGTTCAGTCGCGGTGAGCGCGGCTCGCATGCTCCCCCAGAGGAGGGGCCCGCCTCCAGCGCGGCGACCCGCAGCACAGGTGAGATGGAAGGGGTCGGAGGCATAATCGGGTCTTCTGCTTGGGACGAAGCAGCAGATGGAGTGTTGCAGAGTGTAAATGTCCTTTTTCCGGTAGCGGCGGCAGAAAAGTTAAAATGACTTGTGGCAGTCATAATCTCCACAGGCTCCACCGATGGGTTAGTGATGGAGGGATTAATGGGAGACGGAAACGGGGAACACCGAGTAGTGTCGAAGGGATTTTCAAAGTCAAACTGTGGTTTTGTCATTTCTGTGACTTTGTTTGGTGAATTAGTTCCGATAGAGGGGGGGTTGATAACGGTCTTTGTCTCCTTCGCTTTTCTGGTTAAAGACTTCTGTACATGGAGTACGTGGTGATCTGGAACCTTACGGTTGCTCCTGAGTTTCCGTGCTTCCAAAGCTGACCCAACAGAAGTCGTCAGATAGGGAAATTCTGGAATTTGATTTGCAGTTTCAGCAACGGGCTCCATAAGGAGAAGCCCGCCGACAGCCGGGAATCTGCCACGGACTGCTGCAGACTGCTCAATCCCCGGCTCAATGCTCCGCTCACCGCTCCGTGGTGTTTGCTGGGGTTAAGTGGTGCCTCCCACGAACGACAGAGTAGACAGACTGCTGCAGACTGCTCAATCCCCGGCTCAATGCTCCGCTCACCACTCCGCGGTGTTTGCTGGGGTTAAGTGGTGCCTCCCACGAACGACAGAGTAGACAGACTGCTGCAGACTGCTCAATCCTAATATGTTTATCTATATTAAAATTAACACTGATAACAACCCTTCATATACCATTGTTTGTAGATTTTACAAGTACTGAGCCACTTCTTGGTATTAAGAAAAACTGACAATCAAAAATGTCAAGACATTCACTTTGACCCTCATTTCTTTATGGAATTCAACACCATTATAATACGGAATTCTGAGGGTTAGTTCCTACATCTTAGAAATACCCATTGCCATTGTACCTAAATAAAGAGTAATTGGCACACTTTGTCTTGCATTAATTATGTTTTGCAGATCCTTTGATATAATACTGATACACATGTTTATATTTATTTCAATATTTGATGCACATTATACATAGTCACTGTAGGGAAATGTAATCCATAAGAAAAGATGCGGAGCAAGCCATTGGGCCTCATTATGGACCTGACGGTAACACTGCCGGTGCTACCGGTGGGTTGCTGCCGGACCCGTAAATATTTACTGGCACCTGACTTCCCGGTGCCACCGGGAGATTCCAACTCTGACCAGAACGTCAGGCACTGTTAAAATGTAAGTCCCCATTCCCATAGAGTGGGGACACGGAAGCACTGGTACCATTGATAACGGTGCTGGTGCTTCCGTGGCCGGTCTGCTTACCGAGGTCAAACAAATGGCCCTGTTGTGAATGTATTAGTCCACTAAGCCACAGACCCGGACAGAAATAAGGCTATAATTGACAAGGGCAGACACAATGTTTTTCTGGTACCAGAAACCACCTGCAACTGTTGTTGTGGATAACCTCTATTAATGGAAAATGTAACATGCAAAATATTACATCTAAGGGCACAAGGGCACAGAAAAATTGACTTTAAAAGTGTCAATGGGAAGAAAGCAACCTGAATCAAACATCAGCCAGAATTGAACTCTTAACATCCGTATTCTGCTCATGCCACCTCCCCCAAACTGAGATGTGAAAATAGATCCCATGCTTTCTCATGGACATGACCTGGTGGGGAAAGGGCCATAAAGATAACAACTGGCCTGCAACTTATTCAAGGGAAGGTGGGATCTGACTGTACATCCTAAGCCAATGTTTATGGGTTGTGTCCATGTATGGTAGGATTCAGATAAGGAACAATTAATGGGGGTTCAACGTGATTAGCCAATCTGTTTTGCATAATCAGCTCTCCCTGCCTTCATAAATGAAGAACCATAAAATATATGAACAAAGGTTATGTGAAAATCTACAGACCTGAGGATTTCAAACCTCAAAAATGTATCACGGCAGGCTTCTGGGTCATAAATATTATCCCTGAACTAACAGCACAAATCTGCCCCCAGGGAGGGCTACAAGGGGCGCCTCCCCTTTCCACTTGGGTGGGAAGGAGAGGGCCACCACCCTTTCATATAAAAAAAAGACCTGTTAGCTAGTGGGCCCCCACCTCCACCCCATCCCCGTTTGGTTCCACTTTTTATTGTTTTTTTTCTTTTTCATTTGTCCCTTCCCTGGGGGCAGATGATCACTCATTAGCCCCCAGGGTTCTTCATACCTGTGCTCCATGCTTTGGGGCCTCTGGGGGGAGGGGGCCATTTACCTAGTAAGCAGCCCCCCGCTTCTAAAAGGGATCCCTGGTGGTCTAATGGGCATGCTAGCCACGGATTGAGCGCTCTGTGCCCCTAATCCGTGACCAGCAATGCTTTACACAAGGTGTCGTTGGAAACGGGAGGATAGCTCAGTGGCAACATGCTCGCCTTGGAAGCAAGACGACACAAAGCAACACCGGTTCGATCCACAGGACCGTGCTTAGAAACCTCTGTGTATTTAAGCGTGTTATAAATACGCAACTAAGAAAAAAAAAACAATTATGCAACAAAAAAATAAATAAATACAATTCCTGTAACAGCACCTCGATGACCACGGGCTGTGTGGGCGCTTTAAAAATGCAAACATAAATACATGTTCCGAAAGTAATGCGTGCCAATGCTTTTTTTTAACAATGAGTATAACATATTGGAATTCTGACAATACCTAGTTACTAATTTAGTAGCATGTGCAAACTTATCTAACGACTTACAGGTCGATTCATGGAATTAATGTGCGCTGAAAATTTACATGCAAGAGTGCGAAAGCGTGCGAATCGCAGCGCAAGTGCAAAAATCGCAGCGAAACCCGCGCACAGCGATTCATGGAAGTCCGTGCGCGTGTAAATCCATGGATGTGCGCTAAAATCTTGCATGGCGCACGTGGGCGTACACGTCATCAAACAGCGTGCACTACGCGCACAGCGAAAGAGCACTTAGAGCAGCGTACACAACAAAAGTAGGCGGAATACGGGGCGTAACAGACGAATGGGGAACAAGGCATGAAAATGTGGGCGTTATGGGGGAAGTACAGGAGGCAAATGCGCGGAACGCCCACACACGTGCCTACAACACGTATTCATGGAATCGAACGGGGCTAACGCGTGAACCAAAAAAGACGCACTAATCCGGAAACACGTACGCCAGCAGGAAGCAGGCGTACGTGGACCCGCACAGCATAAAAGTGTGCGCAAACAACAAACAAGCTCAGACGCTACAATGAATATACTGTTCCTCGCAGCAGTGGTCGTGGGATACCGCAGGAGGAGGAGGAGGATAGTCAGGGCCAGAATTTTTACACCCAGAACCAGCCTTTTTGGGATGCCTGATGACCAGATGTATGGGAGGTACAGGTTTCCACCTCACATAATATTCGACCTGGTGAGTGAGTGGGAGGATGACCTCACATCACCCACCCTGTGCTCCCAAGCACTGAGCCCCTTGGAAAAGGTGCTCAATGTACTGCACTTCTTGGCTACTGGGTCATTTAAGCGAACAAGTGCCATAGTGGAGGGGGTCACAGGCCACGCAGTCACGCTGCCTGCACCAGGTCTTGGCCATCATGCCTGCACGCCCCTCAGTCCGCAGGCACATATACCTGCCCAGAACACCTGCAGAAAGGCAGGCTGTTGTCCAGGATTTTTATGGGGTGGCACACTTCCCCAAACTGCTAGGTGCCATTGATTGCACCCATGTGGCTCTACGTCCTCCCAGGGCATCAGAGCACATCTATAGAAACTGCAAGCACTGACATTCCATCAACGTGCAGGTAGTATGTGATGCCAAGGGAATCATCACCTCAGTATATGCCAACTATCCAGGGTCCACCCATGACAGTTTCATATACAGAATGTCAACCCTAAACCGGGACCTAGAAGCTGGGCGGCATTGGCGATACATGGCTGCTTGGTGAGTATAAATGCCACTGCACATCCATGCATGTCAGATACTGAGTAATGTCACAACCCCACTGTTACCCATCATCACCTCCCCAGGGAACAGTGCCTACCCTCTGATCACCCACATGATGACGCCAATTCGGAACCCCACCACATCACCTGAGGTAAGATACAACACAGCCCATATTGCAACCCGTGGCATAGTGGAGCACACATTCGGAGTGCTCAAGTCACGCTTTTGCTCCCTTGACCATCTGGTGGGCAGTTGCTATACGCTCCCCCAGTAGTGTGCAGGATCATAGTGGCAGCATGTGTCCTGCACAACGTTGCAACACACCGGGGCCTGCTGGTGGACATGGTGGTGCCCCCACATCCCCAACCACATGCACGGCCGCTGCACATGGGAGGGGAAAGGGCACATGGTGAGGCAGCCCGTCCGCAGCTGGTGGCTAATTACTTCACCTAAAATCACACCCCTGTGGAGTGCACACAGCCCTGGCACATACCAGCTGACAATCAATGATGATGACATAAGGGACAGTCAACTGTCACAACCATACCAGTCTGAGATTGGTCACCTGGAAGTGTTACATTGTCTCCATCCCTACCTGCCCAAAGACAACCAATGCTGTGTCATTAAAAGACATACATTCATGCTGCATGAATGACTACCCCCTAGCAAAATACAACATGAAAATAGCGCCATGTCACCCAACCCCTCCCCATCTCCGCCACCCAACACACCATGGCATATCCTGCAATGTGAAAGCAAACAAAGCAATGGACAAGACCTGACACAAGAGTCACAAAGTGCACTGTTCCAAATGGAAACAGCCCACAGACAATATGCTCCCAGTAAGCAATAACAAACAGCACACATAACCAAATACTTACCACCAACACAATACATCAACACAGCATGAAACATTGCAAAAACATGACAGTACAAAGTCAAAGTAGTGGTAGTCTTACAACCTGAATAAACCCGCACATCGACCCCTTCCAACTGCAGAGTGTTGCTGCCACGCAAATGTGTCAGTGTTGTGCATACAACATGAACTCCATCTGCAAAGGAGACGGCCTTGTGAAGACATGAAGAAGGTACCTGCAAATTTTGAGGAAGACATGGATGCACAAGCACATATCAATACACCATGCAGTGTTCAATACAACAACAATACCCACTAGGGATGTCCACACAGTATTGACTACAGACTGCCCACACAGCTCATGGGAGCCCAATGTCACTGTGTAAGTCATTGTCACTTGGTCACACCCTTTGCAAGCCCATGGAAACGGGAAGGAGGAGGGGTGTATGTGTCAAGAACCCAAGCATCTAACACAAACTCAGGACAAGCCTGCATGTGCCCAGCCAGAATACACAGTGAATGCCCACGGGAGCCACACAAGGCAACACACTGTAATAAAAATAAAAAAAATAAAAAAAAAATGGCCATGTGCGAGCAGGGGGGAGGCCACCCAGGAGGTTCGAGTACAGGGTGCACACCAACACCCACCTGCGTTAATATTGGGAAAAAAAATACCTCCAGGGGCTCATGGCCTGCATGGCAATGCCATTGTGGGAGAACTGCTGTCAGTCTCTTCACCCTCTGCTGCTGCATCAGGAGGTGGTGGTGCAATGGGAGGCAGCCCACTCAAAGCCCTGGTATGGTCCTCCATGGCAGCAAGCATGCAGGTCTGGAAGGTCTGATTCTGGAGGATGATAGTGCGGAGATCCCCATGCAGCACCTCACGGGTTGCCTGCATTTCTTCAAGCATGGCCTCACGTGATGCCCGGATCTCCTCACGGGTGGCCTGCAGCTCAACTGAGAGTGAACATGTGAGCTGTTCCAGCTGCTGTTCTGCCCTAAAATTTCGGGAAGCCTCAAATTTAAGCAGAGTCTCCCTGATGTTATGGAGTTCTACCCTCAGGGCTTCCCTGTGGCCCTGTGACTCTATTGATATGGCTTCGCGCAGAGTCTCCAGTGCCGCCAGTCGGTCCCTGTTGGACGTCAACATGTCTTCCCTGTGTGATTGGCAAATGGACTCTTTTGCCTGCTGTTGTTGCTCCATCTGCCTTTCAGGGGGGATAATGGAAGTGGCCACCCTCTCCATTGCCTGAGCCATCATTTCAACTGATGCTGCCTGTTGGGTTGCCATACCATACATGGAGTTTTCCCATACAGTATTGCCTGGTGGCGCACGGCCACCACGTCGGCAGGCACCACACCTGTTTGGGGCAAGGCGATCTGCACCTTGCTGTGCTGGCACTGCCTGAGGCTGCAGGACTGCATTCCCCCTCTGATCTGCTGGCCCAGGAACAGGATCAGATGTTGTGGAGTGTGACCCTGCATCCGTAACCGCCAAGTGCGGGCTCACCAACACTGACATCCCCATAGAGGGTTCTACCCCTGGTGCAGGTGGGTTGGACAGAACAGAATCCCTGCCAGAAACACTCACCTGCGACAGCACATAAGTCTCATCATCTGATTCAGCACCTGAATCATAGAGGTCTGGGGAGGTGCAACCAGAGACACCCCTGGACAGTATGGTCTGTTTTCACCCACGACCACACCACGTCCTCCACTGGTGCTCAGTTGTGGCTGAGATCCCTCCTGGGTCTGCACCATCTCCTCAACCTCTCCAGCATCAAGTGCGTCATCACCTGCCAAAACATGAAATACAACAAATGCAAACAGGCATGAGCAGCATAACACACACATAGGCCTGACAAGAGAGTGATCATGTGCATGATTTACACATGTCCCGCATGACTATAACCCTGGCATGTATGCACTGTCAATGAGTTGGAAGGGGAGGGAAAAAGCAGACACTGAAGACACCAAGATGGAAAAGCAACACACTTGCTGCATGGTGGGTAGAACTGGCATCACACATTAGCCTGTGAGTGGCACGTCCAATTCACATACATGACACATGCCAGCACGCAGATGGCATGTAGCATAGCCATGGTACATTAGACAACTACAGCAGTTAGTCAGTGAATGAGTACTGTCACCTATCCATGTGAGATGGACATGATGAGATGAAAAATGCTAAATAGTGTGGCAAAAGATACATGTGCCACACACTGAAACACATCCAGTATACAATAATACTGTGATTGTAGGCAGATGTACACATGAATGGTTGGTCACTTTAACATGACACTAAACAACTATCATGTTCCACATTCAAACAGGCCCCAAAAATTAATGTGAGCAGGCCAATACTCAATCAGCCTGATTGGTCTAATCATTCACATAACAAGGCAACAAATGTGGGCCCATGTGGGGTGTAATCAATGACAGAAGCATGTCATATATGTGGCATTAGGGCTGAAAAATGCATAGTAAAAATTGGCGAATTGAAACAATCAGCCAGAATGAACACTAAAAAAATGTGAACAATGTTGCTGCAAGATGACAGGTCAAGGGCAACTGCAGTAATGTGGTGCTAATTGCCTACTGTGGGCAGAAGGGATACTGTCATACCCAAATCCAAGGCACGTGAATGTATTGGAGTAAGCACATGGGTGACCCATACGACTCTGGAGTACACACCCTCATCTGGCACTCAATCAGAACCCGTCACCCAAACAACATACGCATGGATTACACACACATGCATGGGCACTCACCGGACATTGCGTTGTAATCAGGTCGGTCTCCCACGCCTTGGATCTGTTCCTCGGTGACAAAGGTTCTAGCAACAGACTCATGTTCAGTGAGTAAGTTGTCCTCGGGTGGAGACCCACCGCCAGTCACCAGAGTAGAGGCATGATTTGAGGCCAGCTTGTTCTTTGCTCTGCATTTCAGGTCATTCCACCGCTAGTAGCAATCATCAGCTGTGCGCCTCACAAATCCAAGGGCACTAATGTGGTCCGCGATGGTCTGCCAGTGTGCCCTTCTTCTTCTTTTTCAAAGGTGGTGCGGATCCTGAGTGGCTTATGCCGCTCTGGTCAGTAGGGGCCGAAGCACCGGTGGACTGTGTACTAGGAGTGTGCGAAGGCACAATGACCATAGGTCTTTTTGCAGGCATTGGCTGCAGGGTGATGTTGGCAGGGGCAACGTCGGTCTGATGGACCTGGACCGACAGTGTCCTGGCTGGGAGACTCAGAGCTGGGGTGGATAGAGCTGCAGCTGCCCCTGCAGCCTTCCCACCCTGCCTACTTGGGGCAGCAGATGACATTGCTGCCCCAGATCCACGTGGCCTGGTGACAACAACTTGCACCGCCACACGTGGCTTAGACTTTCTGACCTGGAAGTCAGCCTAGGAGTCTTCCTGTGCCGGTTCAGGTGCCACAATGGGCCGGTCAAACAAGGGCTGAGCTAGGATGGTGTCAGCTACGTTTCCCACAACCATGGGGGGATGGGGCATTGGTGTCCCTGATTGGTCCTCCACACATGGGGGTCTAGGGGCACCCTGCAAATCCTGGCCACGTCCCCTACCGCACCCACCAGGCCCATCTTTTGAAGGCCGGCCACCTTTGCCTCCCTTACTGCTTGGTCGCCTCCCAACCATGGCACTGATGTTGTTGTGCGTATGGGAGTAGCAGTAAACTATTGTCCTGGTCAATTGGGGGTGAAAGGGGTAGGGTACTAGATGGAATTCATACCCTAGTGCTCTAGCAAGGCTGTCTGTGACCTCTGGGGCAAGATGACGGGTCACGCAATGCACAGGCACCACAAAAACAAAAATAAATGTGCACGCAACCCCTCATAGACCACGTGCGTGGAAAAATGAACCCGCACTACTCTGTGGCACCCAGAAACACAAAAATAAGCGTACGCATAATACACACAGCCTACAATGACCTCTGAAGGGGTACGCGACACACGGGGCAAGGACAGTTGGTAAATATGTGCGCGACTCACCGTATGCCTGGAAAAAGAACATGAAAAAGACACATGTGTGCGCGTTGGCAACACCCCTGCCAAAAGAAGAATTGTACGCTGTCTGAGCAAACAGGACAAAAGAAGAAGTGAACGCTGTTTGAGGAAACAGGGCCAACCAAAAAATGTAACGCTGTCAGAGGTAACAGGGAGTACGAACTTGAAACGCTGTGAGGTAATCGCGTGTGAACCGACAAGAAGTACAAAATTCACCCACTCGCTCTCCACGAAAAGCACGTACAAGTAAATGGCGTCCTACACGTACCTTTTAAAACGGCCCACACGTACAACGTCACTTACTCGTGTACGCGTCAAGGCCCTTTCTTCCAATTACACAAGCTGACACTCGGACGTGCAGTTTTTGCACGTGTACAATGAACATGCACCCGTGTTGAGGGAAATGCCCTTGCGCGTCACGTCATAGACGTGCTTAAGCGCTAAAGGTCCTTTGGTCCAATTAATTCGCGTACGTGCGGTGTATTCATGTGCTGATTCACTATGCCGACGTCACGAGGGAAACGCCTGTGCGCGTAACGTCACAGACACGCGTAGGCCCTTTCCTCAGATTACACGCATTCACACGCGGATGTGCAGTTTTTGCATGTGCGCTGAACCACTATGTCCACGTCACGAGGGAAACGCCTGCGCGCTCAACGTCACAGACGCGCTAAGGGCTTTTCCTCGAATTACACGCAGACGTGCAAGATTTTCACGTGCCAAATCACTCCGTATCAAGCTGGCCATGCAACAACACACGGAAGACCACTCTCCTGCCCAGAAGGCTGAATTACTGCTCCCCAGAGCCCCGAGCATGCTCCCACCTGCCATCTGCTGCTGCCTGCCTGCCAGCTGCCCACATGCCCTGCTATTTGGTGCCTGCACGTCAGCCAGGGTTCCAGTTGCTGTGTCCACCCCTGCTGGAACAGAAGACACCCGACTGGGATACCATCGCTCCACAGCCCAGCCCCAGGACCCAGTTGCCCACCCACACCTGCCTCTGGGGTTGCTATGTTGGGACAAATACCATCTGAGACCACTGGCGATCCCCAGCCATAGAGGCAGAGGGCCACCAGCTTCAGTGTGAAGGAAGTTGGTGTCCTGGTGGAGCATGTCCTGGGGACGGGAGAGGATCTGGGACGACGTAGTGGTTGGCATCAACGCGGAGGGGGTGGCAACTAGCGACATCAAGCACGTCAAGAAGCCCTGGGAGGACTTCAGGTCCAGGACCCTCTGCAAGGCCCGGCACGTCGCGGAGGGGGGCCGGGTCAGCATGAGTGACATCCAGATGAGGGTCCTGGAACCCGTATGCCCGGCGCTCCACGCCCAGATCCTTCGGAGGAAGACCCGTCTGGACTTGAGCGGTAAGTGGCCAAGCATTGGTGTGTGAGACAGGGCATGTTGCAGTGTGCTGGTAGTCTGATACTTGCCTGTATGTGTGACATAGGCCATGTATGGATGTGTGTGTGCAGGGACATCATGGTCATGCATGTGAGACCAGTAATGTGTGAACCACATGGTTGGTGCATGTGTGACAATGCAACATGGGGAGCTGTATGCCAAATGCACACATGAAAGCATGCCAGTCTCTGTTCTTGGACATGGAGGGGGTGTGAGGGATGGGTGCTGCTGTCATGTACATGTATGGTGCACATGTGTGTGTGTGTCTGAGAAGTGTGTGTGTGACTTTGAAACACCATGGATGCATGACACATGTCCGTGATGATGTGTACATTCACTCATGCAGTGCGGCCACCGTTGTATGCACTGTGTCTATCCAAGTGTCTGTAGTGTACAAGCCATGATGCATGATCCTCCGGTGATGTGTGTGCATGGGATCAGTGTGAGCCATGATGCATGTGAGTTTAAAGGCAACATTTTGGTTAATAGAGGCCCTTGTACATGGATGCTGATGTTGATTGCAGGCGCTGTGCCTGTTTCTGCATGTGTGTTTGCCATTATTTTATGCTTTAATTACTTTAAATTGATTTTCATGTTAATACATTTTGATGTTTTACTTCAATGTGTGGGATTCGCTCATTGGGTTCATGCATGTCGACATGTGGGTTTACTCAATCAATGGCAACCAGTGTTTGTGTGCGTGTGACGGACATGTGTTGATGTACATAGTTGACTTTTGGTTTGTGTCATGAGATGGGCATGTCCCTGCTGGGTGGGTGAGTGGGTGGGGGGACATGAGTGGGACATGAGTGGGGGCCTGCTGGCAGGTGCCCCTCACTGCTGGGGGGTGGGGGTGCTGGGGGACATGAGTGGGACATGAGTGGGGGCCTGCTGGCAGGTACCCCTCACTGCTGGGGGTGTGGGGGTGCTGGGGGACAAGAGTGGGGGCATGCTGGCACGTGCCCCTCACTGCTGGGGGGTGGGGGTGCTGGGGCACATGAGTGGGACATGAGTGGGGGCTTGCTGGCAGGCGCCCCTCACTGCTGGGGGGGTGGGGGTGCGGGGGGACATGAGTAGGGGCCTGCTGGCAGGTGTCCCTCACTGCTGGGGGTGGGGGTGCTGGGGGACATGAGTGGGGCATGAGTGTGGGCCTGCTGGCAGGTACCCCTCACTGCTGGGGGGTGGGGGTGCTGGGGGACATGAGTGGGGGCCTGCTGGCAGGTGCCCCTCACTGAAGAGGGGTGGGGGTGCTAGGGGACATGAGTGGGGGCCTGCTGGCAGGTGCCCCTCACTGCTGGTGGGTGGGGGTGCTGAGGGACATGAGTGGGGGCCAGCTGGCAGGTGCCCCTCACTGCTGGGGGGTGGGGGTGCTGGGGGACATGAGTGGGGGCCTGCTGGCAGGCGCCCCTCGCTGCTGGGGGTGGGGGTGCTGGGGGACATGAGTGGAACATGAGTGGGGGCCTGCTGGCAGGTGCCCCTCACTGCTGGGGGTTGGGGGTGCTGGGGGACATGAGTGGGGGCCTGCTGGCAGGTGTCCCTCACTGCTGGGGGGTGGGGGTGCTGGAGGACATGAGTGGGACATGAGTGGGGGCCTGCTGGCAGGTGCCCCTCACTACTGGGGGTGGGGGTGCTGGAGGACATGAGTGGGACATGAGTGGGGGCCTGCTGGCAGGTGCACATCACTGCTAGGGGGTGGGGGTGCTGGGGGACATGAGTGGGGGCCTGCTGGCAGGTGCCCCTCAGTGCTGGGGGGTGGGGGTGCGGGGGGACATGAGTGGGGGCCTGCTGGCAGGTACCCCTCACTCCTAGGGGGTGGGGGTGCTGGGGAACATGAGTGGGGGCCTGCTGGCAGGTGCCCCTCACTGGGGGGTGGGTGTGCTGGGGGACATGAGTGGGGGCCTGCTGGCAGGTGCCCCTCACTGCTGGGGGGTGGGGGTGCTGGGGGAAATGGGTGGGACATGAGTGGGGGCCTGCTGGCAGGTGCCCCTCACTGCTGGGGGTGGGGGCGCTGGGGGACATGAGTGGGGGCCTGCTGGCAGGTGCCCCTCACTGCTGGGGGGTGGGGGTGGCTGGGGGGACATGAGTGGGACATGAGTGGGGGCCTGCTGGCAGGTGCCCCTCACTGCTGGGGGGTGGGGGTGCTGGGGGACATGAGTGGGGGCCTGCTGGCAGGTGCCCCTCACTGCTGGGGGGTGGTGGTGCTGGGGGTCATGAGTGGGGGCCTGTTGGCAGGTGCCCCTCACTGCTGGGGTGTGGGGGTGCTGGAGGACATGAGTGGGACATGAGTGGGGGCCTGCTGGCAGGTGCCCCCACTGCTGGGTGGTGGGGGTGCTGGAGGACATGAGTGGGACATGAGTGGGGCCTGCTGGCAGGTGCCCCTCACTGCTGGGGTGGAGGTGCTGGGGGACATGAGTGGGACATGAGTGGGGGCCTGCTGGCAGGTACCCCTCACTGGGGGGTGGGTGTGCTGTGGGACATGAGTGGGGGCCTGCTGGCAGGTGCTCCTCAATGCTGGGCGGTGGGGGTGCTGGGGGACATGGGTGGGACATGAGAGGGGGCCTGCTGGTTGGTGCCCCTCACTGCTGGGGGGTGGGGGTGCTGGGGGCATGAGTGGGACATGAGTGGGGGCCTGCTGGCAGGTGCCCCTTACTGCTGGGGGTGGGGGTGCTGGGGGGACATGAGTGGGGGCCTGCTGGCAGGTGCCCCTCACTGCTGGGGTGGGGGCACTGGGGGACATGAGTGGGGGCCTGCTGGCAGGTGCCCCTAACTGCTGGGGGGTGGGGGTGCTGGGGGACATGAGTGGGACATGAGTGGGGGCCTGCTGGCAGGTGCCCCTCACTGCTGCTGGGGGGTGGGGGTGCTGGGGGACATGAGTGGGGGCCTGCTGGCAGGTGCCCCTCACTGCTGGGGGATGGTGGTGCTGGGGGTCATGAGTGGGGGCCTGTTGGCAGGTGCCCCTCACTGCTGGGGGGTGGGGGTGCTGGAGGACATGAGTGGGACATGAGTGGGGGCCTGCTGGCAGGTGCCCCCACTGCTGAGTTGTGGGGGTGCTGGAGGACATGAGTGGGACATGAGTGGGGGCCTGCCTGGAAGGTGCCCCTCACTGCAAGGGGGGGGGGTGCTGGGGACATGAGTGGTGGCCTGCTGGCAGGTGCCCCTCACTGCTGGGGGTTGGGGGGGCTGGGGGACATGAGTGGGGGCCTGCTGACAGGTGCCCCTCACTGCTGGGGGTGGAGGTGCTGGGGGACATGAGTGGGACATGAGTGGGGGCCTGCTGGCAGGTACCCCTCACTGGGGGGTGGGTGTGCAAGGGGACATGAGTGGGGCCTTCTGGCAGGTGCCCCTCAATGCTGGGGGGTGGGGGTGCTGGGGGACATGGGTGGGACATGAGTGGGGGCTGCTGGTTGGTGCCCCTCACTGCTGGGGGTGGGGGTGCTGGGGGACATGAGTGGGACATGAGTGGGGGCCTGCTGGCAGGTGCCCCTTACTGCTGTGGGTGGGGGTGCTGGGGGACATGAGTGGGGTCTGCTGGCAGGTGCCCCTCACTGCTGGGGGTGGGGGAGCTGGGGGACATGAGTGGGGGCCTGCTACAGGTGCCCCTCACTGCTGGGGGGGTGGGGGTGCTGGGGGACATGAGTGGGGGCCTGCTGGCAGGTACCCCTCACTGCTGGGGGGTGGGGGTGCTGGAGGACATGAGTGGGACATGAGTGGTGGCCTGCTGGCAGGTTCCCCTCACTGCTGGGGGGTGGGGGTGCTCGAGGACATGAGTGGGACATGAGTGGGGGCCTGCTGGGCAGGTGCCCCTCACTGCTAGGGGGTGGGGGCGCTGGGGGACATGAGTGGGGGCCTGCTGGCAGGTGCCTCTCACTGCTGGGGGGTGGGGGTGCTGGGGGACATGAGTGGGGGCCTGCTGGCAGGTGCCCCTCACTGCTGGGGGGTGGGGGTGCTGGGGGACATGGGTGGGATATGAGTGGGGGCCTGCTGGCAGGTGCCCCTCTCTGCCGGGGAGTGGGGGTGTTGGGGGACATGACTGGGACATGAGTGGGGGCCTGCTGGCAGGTGCCCTTCACTGCTGGGGGGTGGGGGTGCTGGGGGACATGAGTGGGGGCCTGCTGGCAGGTGCCCCTCACTGCTCGGGTGGAGGTGCTGGGGGACATGAGTGGGGGCCTGCTACAGGTGCCCCTCACTGCTGGGGGTGGGAGTGCCGGGGGACATGAGTGGGGGCCTGCTGGCAGGTGCCCCTCACTGCTCTGGGGTGGGGGTGCTGGGCGACATGAGTGGGACATGAGTGGAGGCCTGCTGGCAGGTGCCCCTCACTGATGGGCGGTGGGGGTGCTGGGGGACATGAGTTGGTGATCACTAGTGCAAGGTGACATGTGACGTGGCTGGGGGCATGCCCATGGTGGATGGACTGCCTGCGGGACATGACCAGGGGTGCTGAGTAGTCCCCTGTGGTGTGGGTTGCATGCAGGGTCCGTGGAGGGGTTAGAGGGCACACCTGTGAGAACCCACACTGCCAATTGACATGCGGGACTCCCCGCACACCCCCCTGGATACACATACCCCGCTCTGACAGCGAAAGCACATGTGGAACTTCCCCCGTACCGCGTTATACACGTACCCCGCTCGTACAGGCCCAATCGCGTGTGAAACTTCCCGCGCACTCCAGTAATCCACGTACCCCGCTCACACAGGCCCAATCGCGTGTGAAACTTCCCGCTCACCCCAATAATCCACATAGCCCGCACACACAGGGCCTGCCAGGTGTGAAACTTCCCGTGCACCCCCCAATCTACGTACCCTGCATGCACAGGGTCAATCGCGTGTGAAACTTCCCGCGCACCCCAGTAATCCACGTACCCCACTCGCACAGGCCCAATCGCGTGTGAGACTACCCGCGCAGCGGGGTATGTGTATTCGGAGGGGTGCATGGGTAGTTTTACAGGCGTTTTTGTGGTTGTGGGCCTGTGCGCCATGTATGGGATTTGTGCGCTGTACATGGCGCACGGGGAGGGGTTGGGGGCGTAACTGGCGCTGCTGCAGAGTCGCTGCGCCACTCTGCACCACGGCTGGTTTTGGATGTTAAAATCCATGAATACGCTGTGCGCGGAAATCGATCTTAGCGCACGCGGCTGGCGCAGAAAATTGCACGTGCACACTTTGCGCCAGCCGCATGCTCCACTTGTGCGCTGAATTCTATGAATTACCCCCTTAGTTTTGGATAGCAAGGTCGAATATCCGTTATTATTACAAGCTTGTGTTTGTGCTCTAGACACGCAGTTATCAGTGTATCCCCTTGCCTGAAAACTTTTGTCAAGCAAAGTTGGTTCTCATGAAAAGTTACATTTGGTACATATGGGACACAGTTTTGGTGTCCAGGGATATTTTCCTGCCCCATTTGAACGCTTGAAATTGTGACTTGTTATTCCTCTGTTCTTCCAATTTAGGGTCTCCTTTGGGGCTATCATTATCTACATGCCAAAGCGTATGTTAAAAGACTGAAGGCAAAGCCGAAGAAGTTCACACAGCACGTGAGTTGGGGCAGACTGAGGAGCGAGTTCATTCAGCTTGGCACGGCCAGGTATTCCTGACATCTCAGTGCAGTAATATTTAATGATTTAAAGTAATATGTATTATTTACTGGCTCGGGGTAATACGCTGATGCAATCCCTACTGTTTTTGAGGCTAGGCAGCCGAAAGTTGTGGAAGCTATCTTGCAGCATATACCAATTGTTTGCATCGTTTTGCAGTACTCCACATTAACAAAACGTGTCCGATATGCTTTTTTAAAGGCTACAGAATATGCAATTGTACCGCTTCTTAGCCTTTGCCATTTATTTTTTCTTACCAGGCTAACGGCGCTTCTTTCAGTTGTACTGTGAAATGAACATTTAAAATAGCCTGCATATGCTATTCGTGTTTAAGCACCCATGGGGCCTCCAGGCTGCTTCCAGTGCTTTAATTGTCTCACATGCTTCTGTCTAGAAACCTCAGAGGAGTACATGTATCGGCCCCACTGCCCCATTGACATATTTCTTCGCGAACCAGTCAGTTAAGAAATGGTAACCTTTCAAGCATGTCATGCCCAAATACCAGGGCACGCAATTGTGCTTTGCCTTAAGCAGGCAGACATGAGAAAGCAGCACCGTTACATACCGATGGATTTATTTTGTTACGCATAAGTGATACGTTCTGGGTTTTTTTTTCTTCTGTTTTTCTCATTTAATGGGATTCTCCATCACCACTATGCTGTCATTGTCTAATGCTGACGAATTGAACTATGGTGTCTGCTGGGGATAACTTTCACCACTATTTAAAATATTTCGAAATATTTCATGAATTGTCTATTCTGTGCTATTTGTATAACTTTTATGAATTTCATTTACGAAATAAAGTTTTTCAACCATCACATTTACCTTATGGTTAATCACATAGCTTGGGTCACAAGTGTCAACAGCTCTGATCAAGGTACAGCTAATCAAGGTCATAGGGTAACATATCGGAATGCTTTATACTGTTCAGCCCTTCACCACTGAATAATAATACATGGTAACAATATGAAATGTTACTAGCTGCAGCCAGCGTATCATATGCAAATCTAGTGCTCTATTTAGCTCTCTCTCTCTCTCCCTCTCTCTCTCTCTCCCTCGCTTTCTCTGTTAAGTTCTCTAACTCTCACCCTCTGTCTCTTTCTATCTTGAGCTATGTCTCTGACTCTCTCGCTCTGTCCTTCGTTCTCTATCCTTCTATCTCTCTTTCAGTCTCACTCTGTCTCTTTCTACCTCAATCTATGTTTCTTTCTCTCTCTTTCGCTCACATTGTGAGGTGCATGATTTCCAGGTCCACCCCTCGTGTTGCTGACAGCAGTGGGATTATATAAAAAACAGAGATATCTTGAAGGAGTCGACAGGGGTGTTTCTTTCCAAATAGTCGAATGTGAGCATCAGCGACAGTGGCATTCCCCTAAATAGGGACGGAATGTGTAGTTGGAGACCTGTTTGTCACTGTGTATGCCCAGAAGGAATTGTGCCATGACACTGACACGTATTTATGGATGTGTTTGTGCAAAGTAACCGTATTCGCAAGTCACGGCTGGAATGCCCCTGACATACCCACAAGCAATGCAGGAAATTGCCAGATCAGCTACCTTTGCACGGTCCCCCAGGTGCAAATACAAGCACCCTTCAAACAGTGTGTGGGGTCTACCGTAAACAGGCCTGCGACTCGGGGTGCTTGCGCAGGGTCCCCTGTAACTGTATCTGGCACCCTGACAGCATGCGTATGAAAAATCGTAATTCGGCAAAGACTCAGAAAAAATGTGTGTGCAAACCCAAGTAAAACATTCCTGTACCCTGCTACACAGCGCACGCACACTCCTACATTACATCGGATCCCCGATTTTGTACGCGCACCCCATGTGAGAATGCTGCACACAAGTGTACTTATGCCAGCCTTCGGTTGGCGAATCCTATGAAGGACTTGCATGGGCATCTCCCAGTCAAGACGTTGCACAATCGATTCTATGAATACGTCTCTTGCTGCGCAATAGTGTTCGTGTGAGGGAATGCCTGCAGGCCGTCCCTCGGAACGCCCACTTCTTCGCAAGTTAGTCCCCATTTCTGGTGTTCTGCCCTTTTTCTAGCCCTCTGTGCAGGCCACACCCACCCTCTGCTTCGAGCGTCGCATGAATGCCTTGACGGTTCGCAGAAGCGTGCTAGGCCAGCGCAAAATCCAGGAAAAGGGGCGTGCATTCGATTTAATTAATTGATAAACAGGGTTGTGCACGCAGATTGGGCGCAGATTGGGCTCAAGTAGCCTATATTCTGCATAATAATTTCCATGAATCGGCCCCTGAATGTGTACTATCTGTAGGGTGCGAGGTTAGGGGGTGTGAATGAGCACCGCCCCCCCCACCCAGGCCCCCCACAATGTGCTGCAGACCAGTGGCGGCTGGTGAATTTGAAAGCTGGTGGGGCGTAAATGTCCCAGGGGTAATTTGGGAGCGAGTGTGCGCAGTGCGCGAGCCAGTACCACCCAAGGGGGTCCTGGGGGTTCTCCTCCATTGAAAATGTTTGAAAAATGGCCTCCAAAATGTGTAATTTACTGTCCAAACCCACCACAATAAGACATGCACAGCATTAGGTTTTACATACTAATGGTGGTACATTATTCTTACGTGTGCAAGTGTGATGGTGTATTTTATAGTAGCCTGTATTGAGAATAGCTGGTACTATGGTGTATGCATAAAGAAATTCATTATATAGATAGCCAGTAATGATGGAAAAATATTATCTTGTCATGCTGTTACTTGCATTCATATGCGTTCATCCTCTAGCTAAGGTGGGATTTTAGGCATTTTATGAAAGCGGAGAAACTAAGCTAAAATATTAGCATGTAATCTATCAGAATCTTCACACCTGATGCAGTTTTAAAAAGAAATGTACTTATCAGAACAACCTGATTTTGACTGAGGCTGGTTAAATAATATCACAGTGCTGTCTGTATGTGCAACGACAGTTTCACTGACACATCTCACTTATTTCTAATCATAAAGATGAATGTCTCGAAAACATGTATAGTTACAGGAATTAGTTCAGTGAATGTCTGACACTGTCCTCCTCTGATAGCACCTTTTTTAGGTGGGCTATTACACCTGTAAGCCGAAAAATTTGCATTACAGCACATATAGGTGGAAATGGCATATGAGGAGGGTCACACAGCTTGTAGATGTTGTTTGGTTATTTGCCCACCCATTGCCTGCTAATCATTATGGCCAGAGATATTCCTGCACGCCATGGTGCAGTGAACAAGGCTCACACCAAAAGTTAATGAATGGTAACACTGGATACTTTAATTTGGGCAGGGGCGTGGGTGGGGGGCACAGGATCAAACAATGCTTATTGCAACTGCCCACTGCTGTCATATTGCACATGTTTACTGGCTTAGAGCGTGGTACGTGTATCCAGTGAGATGAGCGGGGAGTCCCACACGTGAATTGGCAGTGTGGGTCCTCCCAGGTGTGCCCTCTACCCCCTCCATGGGCCCTGCAGGCAGCCCACAACACAGCGGACTACCCTGCACCCCTGGTCATGTCCCACAGGCAGCCCATCCACCATGGGCATGACCCGCAGCCAGGCCACATGTCACCTTGCACTAGTGATCACCAACTCATGTGCCCCTGCACCCCCACCCCCAACAGTGAAGGGCACATGTCAGTAGACCCCCATTCATGTCCCACTCATGTCCCCCAGCACCCCCACCCCCCATCAGTGAGGGGCACCTGCCAGTAGGCCCCCACTCATGTCCCCCTGCACTCCCACCCCCCAGCAGTGAGGGGCACCTGCCAGCAGGCCCCCACACATGTCCCTCTGCATCCCCATCCCCCAGCAGTGAGGGGCACCTGCCAGCAGGCCCCCACTCATGTCCCCCTGCACCCCCACCCCCCAGCAGTAAGGGGCACCTCCCAGCAGGTCATGCCCCACTCATGTCCCCCTGCACCCCCACCCCCCAGCAGTGAAGGGCACCTGCCAGCAGGCCCCCACTCATGTCCCACTCATGTCCCCCTGCACCCCCACTCCCCAGCAGTGAGGGGCACCTGCCAGCAGGCACCCATTCATGTTCCACTCATGTCCCCATGCACCCCCAAACCCCAGCAGTGAGGGGCACCTGCCAGCAGGCCCCCACTCATGTCCCCCTCTACCCCCACACCCCAGCAGTGAGGGGCACCTGCCAGCAGGCCCGCACTCATGTCCCCCTGCACCCCTACCCCCCAGCAGTGAGGGGCACCTGCCAGCAGGCCCCCACTCATGTCCCCCCCTACATGACATAAAGATGCATAATCATGGCCCACTTCTACACCAAAATACCACAGCACGCCACCCCAGTCTTGAGCCGCAATGATTTCCCAATCCACCCCACACTGACTTACCTATCTCAAGACACAAACCAAAAGTCAACTATGTACATCAACACATGTCCGTCACACACACACACTGGTTGGCATTGATTGTGTAAACCCACATTTTCACATGCATGAACCCAATGAGCGAATCACACACATGGAAGTAAAATATCAAAATGTATTATGGACAAAAATAAAGGAATGAAATGAAAGCATAAAAAAATAGCAAACATGGAATGAAAAGCATGTCCAAAAGATGAGTAAATGAAAAGTATAACCAATACAAAGAGATCCAAAAGAAAAATAGTCCAAACTCTCCCTCCACCAAAGCAAATCCAAAGGAAACGTAAAAAGAAAAATCCATTAATCCATGGTGAAATCCAAAGAAAAAGTTCAAATGAATCCATGGTCCAACTATGTACAATCCATTGTCAAAAAGAAAAATCCATTAATCCATTTTCAAATCCAAATGAAAAGTTCAAATAAATCCATTGTCCAACTATGTACAATCCATTGTCAAGGGTCCATGAGCCCAACGAAAGAAATGAAACCTACCTAAGAAACTATCTAAGAAAAAAACTATATACAAATGTGTGGGGCATAGTCCAATCACCCCAAATCAAAGGAAAACGAAAAAGAAACCTAAAAATAAAAACTATTTACAATGGCGGCAGGCTAGTCCGACGGGTCACTTTTCGATGTCCCGGGCCGGGGCATCATCGTACTCCCACTCAATGTCCTGGAGGCGGGCCTCTTCCATGGGCCTGACGGTTCGCAGGGATGATGACATGTTGACCTCCAACCCCCTTTGAATTTCCTTGAGGCACTTGGCCCACCTCAGTGTCCTCCGCATGGAGTTCTCCGCCCTGACCATTGTGAGCCGTGCCTCTTCCGCCCGCCGCCGCTCCACATCTATGGCGTGGCCCAACCGCTGCCACACGGAAGACACTTGTAATCCTGGGTCATCCTGCCTGCTCGCTGATGCCGGCCCCTCTGATGTCGATGGCCCCGAGCCATCATGGCTCCCACCTTGTTGCTGCTGCTGCTGTGCCTGTGCCCCTGCTCTTGCTGCCTGCACGTCCTCCTCTGGCTGAGGTGCAGTTGTCATGGTAGCCACCCCTGCTGGACGTCCGACTCCCGACTGTGGCAGGGATGTGTCCCCCACCAGCCTGGCCGCTGGTTCAGAGGCAGCTCCACAGGGTACCCAGGTGATACATGGGTGGGAAGATGGCATGGAGGACGACTGGCGCATAGGGGGTTCAGGTGAGGGAGGGGGTCAGAACAAGGTCCAGCAAACAGAGAAATCCAGACCTGGTGACCAGTCCCAGTAGGTCAACGCGGTCAATGAGGCATACGAGATGACGTGCAGTGTCTTCACGAAAACACTGCAGGTCACCTCGCATGCCACGTTGACGCAACGCCATCCCACTCAGGACAGGCTCAACCCAGTTCCGGATAGCCATGTCTGCAGAGTGAGGAAGGCCAGTTGTTGTAAGCAGATCCCCTCCCTGAAAACGGGTCTGGACGTAGGCATCCCTGCTGGTGCGGGATGATGCAGTCACAGGATGGGGGACAGGATTACACACAGGCACCTCCGCGGCGGCCTGTGCTGCCTCCTGTCCCTGCCCCTGCACTGCACCACTAGCACCAGTGGAATCCCCACCTCCAGACCCCGTGTGTGTCCCTTCCACGGCCTCCTCCTCCACCAAACCCCCCACCAACCTGGATGACTCTGTGCCATCTTCCTCCGTCGGACCCTGTGGGGTCTCAGCTGCCCCTTCTGCTGCCTGGGATGCGGCACCAGACTCCTCACTCCCCGACAAGATGGCAACCTGGGAGGGGAGCTGGGCCTTGCGTCTCCGGCTGGTGGTGCGATCCCTGCCGCTTTGCTCCACAGCACCCTCTCCGCCCTCTTCATCAGTTGACGTTGCAGACAGGGAGAGAAAGAACACAGGCATCAGGGCACTGGAAAATGGACTGATACACACATGACAGTTGTACATGAGTGTCAGTGTAAAACTTCAGACATGGCATCACATTTCAACTCACACACATGAGCAATTCAACAGCATTATTGCACCAGGCAGCACCATCCATACACAGACAACAGCACGAGCAGCCGAAGGTGAGCCTGATGTCACATGAAACATGGGGAGTGCACAACACATGCACACAGGCCACCACACTTACATGCATGTGTACATCTTCACCAACTGTCGCAGTGATGAGATCGCCATCCATGTCACATCTGCTATTCAGCCTTCTACATGTCAGTGTCACATGCATCCATGTTGCATCACAGTTGCACACTTGTCAAATACACACAGATGCATATGTACACAGTGTAGATACATGCAGCTGGAACCACCATCCATGTGTGACACCACAACCATGCCAACGTACATACACAGTAATTCAAACATGTGTGCTCCCACACCTGCATTTGGCCTGCATGCTTACCAACACATACACCATCCATGTGTCTCACAAATGAGAGGACTCACATGTGTCAGCCTCATGCCCCTGTACATAGACATCCATACATGGCCCTACAAAAACACATGCACACTACTGGCACACCACAACACGCACAGCGTCCAATCAGTATGCATGTACACTTACCGCTTGACTCCAGATGGGTCTGCCTCTCAAGGACCTGGACGTGGAGTGCTGGGCGTGTGCGTTCCAGGACCCTCATTTGGTGGTCCGACAGGTGGCCCCAGTGCCCATTGGCATCCGCTGCCTTCAGGAGACGCTGGGCCTTGTCAAGGGTCCTGGACCTGAAGTCCTCCCAGCGCTTCCGGACATTTTTGATGTCGTGGACTGCCACCCCCTCCTCGTTGACGGCAGTCACAATGTCCATCCAGATCCTGGTCCGTCCTTCATTGTCGGCGCGTGAACTTCCAAAGAGGGCATCATACTGCCCAAGGACTTGCTCCACCAAGACACCAACTTCCCTGGCACTGAAGCTGGTGGCCCTCTTCCTCTCTGGCTGGGGGTTTCCAGTGGTGTCAGATGGTGCTGTGCCCGACATGGCAACCCCAGAGCCAGGTGTGGGTGGGCAACTGGGTCCTGGGGCTGGGCTGTGGAGTGATGGTATCCCAGTCGGGAGTCTTGAGTTCCAGCAGGGGTGGTCACAGCAACTGCACCCCTGGCTGACGTGCATGCAGAAAATAGCAGGGCACGTGGGCAAAAGGCAGTCAGGCAGCAGCAGATGGCAGGTGGGAGCGTGCTCTGGGCTCTGGGGGGCAGGAAAATGACCTTTTGGGCAGGAGCGTGGTCTTCCATGTGTATTCGCATGGCCAGCTTGATACGGAGTGATTTGGCACGTGAAAAAATTGCACGTCAGCGTGTAATTCGAGGAAAGGCCCTTAGCACGTAAGCACATTAGTGACGTTAGGCACGCAGGCGTTGCCCACAACACGGGTGCATAGTGAATCAGCACGTGAGGAAACTGCACATCACCGTGCTATTGGAGGAAAGGGACTCAGCGCGTAAGCGCGTAAGTGACGTTTCACGTGTGGGCTGGTTTAAAAGGTACAAGTATCATGCTGTTTCCTCGTATGTGCTTTTTGTGGAGAGTGAGCGGGTGTATCTTGTACTTCTTGTCGGTTCACATGCGATTACTTCACAACGTTTCCAGTTCATACTCCCTGTTTCCTCAGACTGAGTTCTTTTCTTCTTTTGGCGGGGGTGTTGCCTACGCGCACACGCGCGTCTTTTTCACGTTCTTTTTCATGGCAGACGGTGAGTTGCGCACGTATTTTCCAACTGTGGTTGCCCCCGTGTGTCGCTTACGCCTTCAGAGGTCATTGTAGGCTGCCTGTAACACGCATACGCTTATTTTTGTGTTTCTGGGTGCCACAGCATAGTGCGGGTCTACCAGGGGTTGCGTGCCCATGTGCTTTTGTTTTTGGGGTGCTGGATCTGGGCCTGGAGCGCTGGGTATACGCATTCCAGGACCCTCATCTGGATGTCACTCATGCTGACCCAGCCCCCCTCCGTGAGGCGCCGGGCCTTGTAGAGGGTCCTGGACCTGAAGTCCTCCCAGCGCTTCTTGACGTGCTTGATGTCGCGGGTTGCCACCCCCTCCGCGTTGATGGCAACCACTACGTCGTCCCAGATCCTCTCCCGTCCTTCCTTGTTGGCGTGTGATGTTCCGAAGAGGGGATCAAAATGTCCCAGGACATGCTCCACCAGGACACCAACTTCCTTCACACTGAAGCTGGTGGCCCTCTGCTACTCTGGCTGGGGGTTGCCAGTGGTCTCAGATGGTGTTTGCCCCGACATGGCGATCCCCGAGGCAGGCGTGGGTGGGCAACTGGGTCCTGGGGCTGGGCTGTGGAGCGATGGTATCCCAGTCGGGAGTCTTCTGTTCCAGCAGGGGTGGACGCAGCATCTGGAACCCTGGCTGACGTGCAGGCACCTAATACCAGGGCACGTGGGCAGCACGCAGGCAGGCAGCAGCAGATGGCAGGTAAGAGCATGCTCAGGGCACTGGGGGGCAGTAATTCGGCCTTCTGGGCAGGATCGTGGTCTTCCGTGTGTTGTTGCGTGGCCAGCTTGATACGGAGTGATGTGGCACGTGAAAATCGTGCACGTCTGCGTCTAATTCGAAGAAAGGCCCTTAGCGCGTAAGCGCGTCTGTGACATTATGCGCGCAGGTGTTTCCCTCGTGACATGGGCATAGTGGTTCAGCGCACATGACAAAACTGCACATCCACGTGTGAATGCATGTAATCTGAGGAAAGGGCCTACGCGCATCTGTGATGTTACGCGCGGGCATTTCCCTCGTGACGTGGGCTTAGTGAATCAGCATGTGAATACACTGCACGTACGCAAATTCATTGGACCAAAGGCCCTTTAGCACGTAAGCGCGTCTGTGACGTGACGCGCAAGGGCGTTTCCCTCAACACCGGTGCATGTTCATCGTATACGTGCAAAAACTGCACGTCCGAGTGTCAGCTCGTGTAATTGGAGGAAAGGGCCTTAGCGCGTACATGGGTAAGTGACGTTGTACGTGTGGGCTGGTTTAAAGGGTACGTGTAGGACGCCATTTACTTGTACATGCTTTTCGTTGAGAGCGAGTGGGTGAATTTTGTACTTCTTTTCGGTACACACGCGATTACTTCACAGCGTTTCAAGTTTGTACTCCCTGTTACCTCTGGCAGCGTTCAATTTTTTGTTGGCCCTGTTTCCTCAAACAGCGTTCACTTTTTCTTTTGTCCTATTTCCTCAGACAGCGTACAATTCTTCTTTTGGCGGGGGTGTTGCCAATGCATGTCTTTTTCACGTTCTTTTTCCAGGCGTACGGTGAGTCGCGTACATATTTACCAACTGTCCTTGCCCCGTGTGTCGCGTACCCCTTCAGAGGTCATTGTAGGCTGCGTGTATTATGCAAGCGCTTATTTTTGTGTTTCTGGGTGCCACAGCGTAGTGAGGGTTCATTTTTCCATGCACGTGGTCTACGAGGGGTTGCGTGCACGTTCATTTTTGTTTTTGGGGTGCCTGTGCATTGTGTGACCCGTCATCTTCCCCCAGGGGTCACATACAGCCTTGCTAGAGAACTAGGGTACGAATTCCATCTAGTACCCTACCCCTTTCACCCCAATAGCCCAGGACAATTGTTTACTCCAACTCCCATACGCACAACAACATCAGTGCCATGGTTGGGAGGCGACCAAGCAGTAAGGGAGGCAAAGGTGGGCGACCTCCAAAAGGTGGGCGTGGTGGGCGTGCTAGGGGACGTGGCCAGGATTTGCAGGGTGCCCCTAGACCCCTGTATGTGGAGGACCAGTCAGGGACACCCACCCCCCCCCATGGTGGTGGGAAACTTAGCTGACACCATCCCAGCTCAGCCCTTGTTGGACCAGCCCATTTTGGCACCTGAACCGGCACAGGATGACTCCCAGGCTGACTTCTAGGCCACGTGTGACGGTGCAAGTTGCTGTCACCAGGCCACGTGGATCTGGGGCAGCAATGTCATCTGCTGCCCCAAATGTGCAGGGTGGGGAGGCTGCAGGGGCAGCTGCGGCTCTATCCACCCCAGCTCTGAGTCTCCCGGCTGGGACAGTGTCAGTCCAGGTCCAGCAAACCGATGTTGGCCCTGCCAACATCACCCTGCAGCCAATGCCTGTACCAAGACATATGGTCATTGTGCATTTGCACACTTCTAGTACCCAGTCCACCTGCGCTTCTGCCCCTACTGACCAGAGCGGCGTAAGCCACTCAGGATCCGCACCACCTTTGAAAAAGAAAAAGAAGAGTGCTCTGGCACTACAGGCTCAGACCCCAGACACGGCTACTCACTCCGGCACATCAAGGAAGCCTAGCTTTAATGATGCCGAACTTGATGCACTTGTGGCCTATGTGTCGCCACATAGCCGCAAAATAGTGGTGACTGCAGGGTGCAAGACCACACCTGGTCAATGTAGGGTACATTGGCAGACCATCGCAGACCACATTAGTGCCCTTGGATTTGTGAGGTGCACAGCTGATGATTGCTACAAGTGGTGGAATCACCTGAAACGCAGAGCAAAGAACAAGCTGACCTCAAATCATGCCTCTACTCTGGTGACTGGCGGTGGGTCTCCACCAGAGGACAACCAACTCACTGAACATGAGTCTGTTGCTGGAACCTTCGTCACAGAGGAACAGATCCAAGGCGTGGGAGACCTACCAGATTACGACGCATTGTCCGGTGAGTGCCCATGGATGTGTGTGTAATCCATGTGTATGTTGTTTGGGTGACGGGTTCTGATTGAGTGCCAGGTGAGGGTATGTACTCCTGAGTGGTATGGATCACCCATGTGCTTCCTCCAAAACATTCACCTGCCTTGGATTTGGGTATGACAGTATCCCTTCTGCCCACAGGAGCCAATTAGCACCACATTACTGCAGTTGCCCTTGAACTGTCATCTTGCAACAACATTGTTCTGAATTTTTCAGTGTTAATTCAGGCTGATTGTTTCAATTCTCCCATTTTTGCAATACATTGTTCAGCCCTAATGCCATATATCTGACATGCTTCTGTCATTGATTACACCCCACATTGGCGCACATGTGTTGCCTTGTTATGTGAATGATTAGATCATTCAGGCTGATTGAGTATTGGCCTGCTCACATTAATTTTTGGGGCCTGTTTGAATGTGGAACATGATAGTTGTTTCCTGTCATCTTGAAGTGACCAACCATTGATGTGTACATCTGCCTGCGATCACTGTATTATTGTACACTGGATGTGTTGCAGTGTGTGGCATATGCATATTTAGTCACACTATTTAGCATTTTTCATCTCATCATGTCCATCTCACATGGATGGTTGACAATACTCATTCACTGACATATGGCTGTACCTGTCAAATGTACCATGGCTATGCTACATGCCATCTGTGTGCTGGCATGTGTCATGTGTGTGTATTGGACATGCCACTCACAGGCTAATGTGTGATGCCAGTGCTACCCAGCATGCAGCACATGTGTTGCTTTTCCATCTTGGTGTTCTCAGTGTCTGCTTTTTGCCTCCCCTTCCAACTCATTGACAGTGCATGGATGACAGGGTTATTGTCATGTGGGACATGTGTAAATCATGTACTGGATCTCTGGCTTGTCAGGCCTATGTGTGTGCTATGGTGCTCATGCCTGTTTCCATTTGTTGTCTTTCATGTTTTTGCAGGTGATGACTCACTTGATGCTGTTGAAGTTGAGTAGATGGTGCAGACCCAGGAGGAATCTCAGGCACGACCGGCACCAGTGGAGGACGTGGTGTGGTGGAGGGTGAAAACCCAATCTTATTGCAGACCATACTGACCAGGGGTGTCTCTGGTTGCCCTCCCCAGTCCTCTATGATTCAGGTGCTGAATCGGATGATGAGACTTATGTGCTGTCGCAGGTGAGTGTTTCTGGCAGGGATTCTGTTCTGTCCAACCCACCAGCACCAGGGGTAGAACCCTCTATGGGGATGTCAGTGTTGATGAGTCCGCCTTTGGTGGTTACGGATGCAGGGTCACACTCCACAACATCTGATCCTGTTCCTGGGCCAGCAGATCAGAGGGGGAATGCAGTCCTGCAGCCTCAGGCAGTGCCAGCACAGCAAGGTGCAGATCGCCTTGCCCCAAACAGGTGTGGTGCCCGCCAATGTGGTGGCCGTACCCCACTAGGCAATATACTGTATGGGAAAACTCCATGTACGGTATAGCAGCACAACAGGGAGCATCAGTTGAAATGATGGCTCAGGCAATGGAGAGGGTGGGCACTTCCATTCTCCCCCCTGAAAGGCAGATGGAGCAACAACAGCAGGCAACAGACTCCATTTGCCAATCACACAGGGCAGACATGTTGGCGTCCAACAGGGATCGACGGGCGGCACTGGAGACTCTGCGCGAAGCCATGTCACAAGGAAGCCCTGAGGTTAGAACTCCAGTTCCTCAGGCAGACTCTAAGTGAACTTGAGGCTTCCCGAAATTTAAGGTGAAAACAGCAGCTGGAGCAGCTCACACGTTCGCTCTCAGCTCAGCTGCAGGCATCTCGGGAGGAGATCCAGGCATCACGCGAGGCCATGCATGCAGAAATGCAGGCAACCCATGAGGTGCTGCATGGGGATCTCCGCACTATCATCCTCCAGAATCAGACCTTCAACACCCGCATGCTTGCTGCCATGGAGGACCATACCAGGGCTTTGCGTGGGCTGCCTCCCATAGCACCACCACCTCCTGATGCAGAAGCAGAGGGTGAAGAGAGCGACAGCAGCAGTTCTCCCACAATAGCGTAGCCGTGCACCCTGTCCTCGAACCTCCTGGGTGGCCTCCCCCCTCTTTGCCCCCCACATTGCCATTTTTTTTTTTTACAGTGTGTTGCCTTGTATGGCTCCCATGGGCATCCACTGTGTATTCCAGCTGGGCACATGCAGGCTTGTCCTGTCTTTGGGTTATATGCTTGGGTTCCTGACACACACACCCCTCCTGCTTCCCTTTCCATGGGCTGGCAAAGAGTGTGACCAAGTGACAATGACTTACACGGTGATATTGGGCTCCCATGAGCTGTGTGGGCAGTCTGTAGTCAAAACTGTGTGTACATCCATAATGGGGATTGTTGTTGTATTGAACACTGCATGGTGTATTGATATGTGCTTGTGCATCCATGTCTTCCTCCTTATTCACAGGTACATTCTTCATGTCTTCACAAGGCCGTCTCCTTTGCAGATGCAGTTCATGTTGTATGCAGTACACTGACACATTTGCCTGATGTCAACACTCTTCAGTTGGAAGGAGTGGATTTGCTGCCTTATTCAGGTTGTAAAATGTGCACTACTTTGATTTGGTACTGTCATATTTTGGCAATGTTTCATCCTGTGTTGCTGTATTGTGTTGCTGGTAAGTATTTGGTCATGTGTGCTGTTTGTTATTGATAACTGGGAGCATATTGTCTGTGGCCTGTTTCCATTTGGGACAGTGCACTTTGTGACACTTGTGTCATGTGTTGTGCATTCCTTTGTTTGCTTTCACATTGAATGACATGCCATGGTGTGTTGGGTAGCGGAGATGGGGAGGATTTGGGTGACATGGCACTGTTTTCATGTTCTATTTTGCAAGGGGGGGAAGTCATTCATGCAGCATAAATGTGTGTCTTTTTGTGACACAGCATTGGTTGTCTTTAGGTAGGTAGGGATGCGCACAATGTAATACTTCCAGGTGACCAATCTCAGGCTGGCATGGTTGTGACAGTAGACTGTCCCTTATGTCATCATCATTGATTGTCAGCTGGTATGTGCCAGGGCTGTGTGCACTCCACAGGGCTTTGATTTTAGGTGAAATAATTAGCCACCAGCAGCGTACGGGCTGCCTCACCATGTCTCCTTTCCCCTCCCATGCGCCACAGACGTGCCTGTGGTTGGGGATGTGGGGGCACCACCATGTCCACCGGCAGGCCCTGGCAAGTTGCAACGTTATGCAGGACAAATGCTGCCACTATGATCCTGCACATTACTGGGGGCGCGTATAGCAGCTGCCCACCAGAGCGGTCAAGGGAGTGAGAGCGTGACTTTGGCACTCCGAATGTGCGCTCCACTATGCCCCTGTTGCAATATGGGCTGTGTTGTATCTTACCTCAGGTGGTGTGGTGGGGTTCCGAATTGGCGTCATCATGTTGGTGCTCAGAGGGTAGGCACTGTCCCCTGGGGAGGTGATGATGGGTATCATTAGTGGGGTTGTGACATTACTCAGTATCTGACATGCATGCATGTGCAGAGGCATTTATACTCACCAAGCAGCCATGTATCGCCATGGCGCCCAGCTTCTAGGTCCTGGTTTAGGGTTGACATTCTGAAAATGAAACTGTCATGGGTGGACCCTGGATAGTTGGCAGATACTGAGGTGATGATTCCCTTGGCATCACATACTACCTGCACGTTGATGGAATGCCAGTGCTTGCGGTTTCTATAGATGTGCTCAGTTGCCCTGGGAGGATGTAAAGCCACATGGGTGCAATCAATGGCACCTAGCACTTTGGGGAAGTGTGCCACCCCAAAAAAATCCTGGAGGTGTTCTGGGCAGGTATATGTGCCTGCGGACTGATGGCCGTGCAGTCATGATGGCCAACACCTGGTGCAGGCAGCGTGACTGCTTGGCCTGTGAGACCCCCTGCACTATGGCACTTGTCCGCTGAAATGAACCAGTGGCCAAGAAGTGTAGTACATTGAGCACCTTTTCCAAGGGGCTCAGTGCTTAGGAGCACAGGGTGGGTGATGTGAGATCACCCTCCCACTCACTCACCAGGTCGAGTATTATGTGAGGTGGAAACCTGTACCTCCCATACACCTGGTCATCAGGCATCCCAAAAAGGCTGGTCCTGGGAGTAAAAATTCTGGCCCTGACTATCCTCCTCCTCCTGCGGTGTCCCACGACCACTGCTGCGAGGAACGGTAAATTCATAGTAGCGTCTGAGCTTGTTTGTTGTTTGCGCGCACTTTTATGCTGCGCGGGTCCGTGTACGCCTGCTTCTTGCTAGCGTACATGTTTCGAATTAGCTGGTCTTTTTTGGCGCACACGTTTCCCCTGTTCGATTCCATGAATACGTGTTGTAGGCGCACGTGTGGGCGTTCCATGCATTTGCCTCCTGTACTTCCCCCGTAACGCCCACATTTTCACGCGTTGTTCCCCATTCCGTGTGTTACGCCCTGTTTTCCGCCTACTTTTGTTGTGTGCGCCATGCTATGTGCGCTTTCGCTGTGCACATAGCGCAAGCCGTTTGATGATGTGTGCGCCCGCGTCCATCACGCAGGATTTTAACGCACATCCCACTATTGACACGCGCACGGACTTCCATGAATCGATGTGCGCGGCTTTCACACACTTGCACTGCGATTCTCGCACTTGCGCTGCAATTCTTTCACTTACGCATGCTTGCGCAGAGATTTTCGGCGCACATTAATTCCAAGAATCGGCCTGTAAATGTGCTGTAATGCAAACTTTTCGGCTTATAGGTGTAATAGCCCGCCTTAAAAACGTGCTATCAGAGGAGGACAGTGTCAGACATTCACTGAACTAATTCCTGTAACTATACATGTTTTCGAGCTGTAAAGCATGGACCATGGTTCACGCAATGACATTCATCTTTATAATTAGAAATAAGTGAGATGTGTCAGTGAAACAGTTGTTGCACATACACACAGCACTGTTATATTCTTTAACCAGCCTCAGTCAGAATCAGGTTGTTCTGATAAGTACAATTTTTTAAAACTGCATCAGGTGTGAAGATTCTGATAAATGACATGCTAACATTTTATCTTAGTTTCTCCCCTTTCATAAAATGCCTAAAATCCCACCTTAGTAAGAGGATGAACGCATATGAATGCCAGTAACAGCATGACAAGATAATATTTTTCCATCATTACTGGTTATCTATATAATGAATTTCTTTATGCATACACCATAGTACCAGCTATACTCAGTACAGGCTACTCTAAAATACACCATCACACTTGCACACGTAAGAATAATGTACCACCATTAGAATGTAAAACCTAATGCTATGTATGTCTTATTGTAGTGGGTTTGGACAGTAAATTGCACATTTTGGAGGCCATTTTTCAAACATTTTCAATGGAGGAGAACCCCGTGGGTCCCCTTGGGTGGTACTGGCTCGCACCCTGCTCACGCTCGCTCCCAAATTACCCCTGGGACATTTACACCCCACCAGATTTCAAATTCACCAGCCGCCACTGCTTTTGGAACTCACAGTTTAATATATGTTTGCATGGTTGTCCAACTAGGAAACAATATTTTCCAATCATTAATCGACCTTCTGTTTCAAAATGCTGAAATGGAGGGATGTTGGCAAAATACTGCCAGTCAACAGTTACAACCGATGTTTGCGTTTATTCTTTGCTTTGAAAAGAATGCATTTTCCATATGGCTACCCTTATTCGGAGTTAGTCGACTAATCAAAACGTTCGATGAAAGGCGTGTAATTGGACACACACATGAAACGCTCTATTTGAACGTGGCACATCTTCCGCAACATATTATTGTTTTTCTTGTCATATTATCACAAAACCTGCAAAGGAGGACCTTAAGATGCCCTTTGATGTAAGATGAGTAGGGAATTTATCTGCAACCCAATCTGCTGTGTGTATTTTCTAAGCTCCTTAATGCAAAACCAGTGATTTATGTTTCTTTCCACACTGGACTGCCTTATTTAGTATAATCCTGAAATGAGAATTATTTGCCATCTGGAAATGTTTGTTTCCCAGTGATTGCAAATATCAGCGAGAACGTATGCAACACGCACCAGCACATGTGTACACGAAAATATGCCTGTGGCTATCACAGAGCTAGTTAGGTTCAGTTCTATGAAATGATCCGACACATCAAATACGTTTTTCATTTAGCATTGGTCACTTTATGTGCAGCCGTCAGAACATGCTATAATGTAACACACATCTGGAAGAAATATTTCACAAATATCATGGCCGCATATTTAGCAATTCATAAATTGCTTCTGGTATGAAATGGGCAATTCAACTCTGGTATTATTTGATTGAAGGGTTCTTTGCGTTTTTCAAACCTTATGATTGTGTTTGGTAAACATGCTCCAACGCTGCAATCGAAAGGGTGTCAAACACATCACGCTGATCACCCCCAATGAGGGTGAATGATACATGTATGCCGCGTTTTGACACCTTGGGGGCTGTGATTCTTGGCCTGATAAAGTTATCTATAAAATAGTCTAACCTGAAAAGACAATGGGCCTCATTACGAGTATGGCGGTAAGGCAACAACGGCGTAGGTATCGCTACCGGCACTGTTGCTACCGTACCGCCATACTAGGAGTTCTGCTTGCGGGTGCCCTTGCAGCCACCAGGTCTGACCTGGTGGCCGTACCAGCACCCACAAGCAGAACTTGATGGTAGCAACAGTACCATTATTAACAGTACCGGTGCTACCACCCTCCCCATTCCATTGAACCCTATTGGCCACAAATGGGAATGGGGATGTACCGAGCCCGGCACCCTCAAAAGGGCAATTAACGGGTCGGGCTGGGCTGGAATAGCCCGATAATTGCCCATTTGCGGGTGCCGGACCCTGATGCGAGTTTGGAGGTAGCCTTTCCGGCAAAACCGGCAAGGCTACCTCCAACCTCGTAATGAGGCCAATGACATTACGGCCTGATTTAAAAGTGCGTTTTCCAAAAGGAAAATCTCATTGAAAAACGTTTTGTAAATCAGTCCAGTTCTCTCATAGGCAGCAGAATTGCAAAAAAGTTATTAAAAGGCTAATGCCCTGATTCATGCAATTATCTACACAGAAGATCAGTGCTTTGAGTGCCATTCTGCGTGCAAAATCCTGTTTGACGATTCATGCAATTGACTGCGCAGGACTTCTTCAGGTCTTGCGTGGAATTTGCGTAGGTTTAACACGCCTCTGTGAGCAGTCAATGTGGGTGTGCTGAGGCACGACCTGCCACAATGAGATTGCACGCCCACAACTGCACAGAACAAATTATATTCATGCATATTCATGCATCTGACCATGCAACCTCATGTCGGGAAAATGACCATGAAAAGCTCCCGATCTAACCACCTCCCATAGGCAAGTGCGCAGAAACCTGTGCATAGGAATCACTGTGCAGAGGTAAGATTGCATGTTGGATTTAGGGGTGCGTGCATGAACTGAGTGTTCTGATCGTACTTATGGGTGTGTGTAAGCAGTTTAGCAGGGTGCAGGCACAGTTAACAGGGGTGCGCATGCGGATTGACCGTGAAGTTACTTGAGTTACGGAACATGGTGCGCATGTTGTAGGGATGCTTTGAACAGTTACGGGGGACCCTACGCAGTGTTGCCAGGGTTTTGGCTTAGTCGCGGTGGACCCCACACGAGATTAACGGAGTGCATGAGATCGCGCCTGAGGACCTCGCATAGGTAGATATTATTGGCTAAATTTGCTTTGCGGGGGAGCCTGCCGGGAGGGGAGGTTCCAGCTGCGATTTGCGCATAGAGTTACTTTGCAGGGAAGATTCCATGAATATTCGGATCGCTCACAAGTACCTCATGCGCGAGGGGGCACGCAAAGTCCTTCCCGCACTTAATTAAAAAAGTGCTTTTGTCTGTGGCTCTGAACTGGGGTAAACTTTCAAGGATGGCTGAAAGGTTGTGCTGTGGCACATGCGCTTTGTTAACTGAAATGAGGTTTTGTACCCTCAATACATTCAATCAGGAATCTATTGATATTTGCCTTAATGACAGGCATTTATATCACAAAATCTCTCAATTATGAACGTTGGGAAACACAAACAGGTACCACACATAGGTGTAGGCATTATGCAAAACTCCTGAACCCTGAAACGCCCTGCAAGAGCTTGCAACATTTAGCATCATTTTAGAGAATCGTTTCATTTTACACTCTTTCACCAGCTCTGAGCTTCAAAATAAATTACTTCTCTATGTTAATGTTACATAAGACCCAAAATCATCCGAGTGTAATTCCCGAATGGCTGAACATACTGCAAATGTAGATGCAGCAGCATACACATAGGGACCGATTAGTGAGATTTTCATATATTTGAAAGATAACTTATTTGTCGCCTTTTATATAATATGTACGGTGTTATTAACAAATGACCCTTTACATTGTAATATTTGTCCTGCGCGTATTTTAATTGAATTTGTGGGGTACCCTACAAAGATTGAAAAGGGGAGAGTCAATGAGGTTGTATGCACTAGACAGGTAAATTAAAAGAAATACAATCACTACTGCTGCTGACTGATGACGGCTGCTTTACCCATAGATCCAGACGTTCTAATCTTACCTCCTCAAACAATTCAATTAAACTTTGTGTATTTTGGAGGGCCAACTCCCAAAAAGCAGATGATTGTTATGCCCGATAAAATCATATCGCAATCACGAACATGAATATAATGACACCATAAAGCAAAAATAAACAAGCAGTGGCAAATCATTGTACATGTAGCATGGAGGGAAGGAATGAGGAATAACAATGACAGCATCAGAGTGATAGATTGGGAAACACGGGCGGGTGGAAGAAGCACTGTGTAGGGAGGAATACAGAATAAATGGCAGTACGAGGGAGAATAAAAAAATACAAAAGATGAAAGACCAACAACAGCACACAGGAGCATTGTACAACATTTGAAGGAAGGAATACTATTGCAAAGGGGTAGGAAAGACAGTCAAAAGGGGACAAGGAATGACAACTCAAAGGGGAGGGGAATAACACGTCAAGGGGCAGAGGGCATGACAGGGTAAGGGGGCATGGAATGAAAGAGCAAAGATGAGACAGAATGACATGACAATCAGAGGAGGGAATGGCAGGGCAAGGAAGTGAGGGACTGGCAGGGCAAGGGCAAAGGAACGACAGGGCAAGGGGAGGAAGGAATTACAGCATAAACGGAAGGAATGAGAGTCCAAAGGTGAAGGAATCACATTGCAAGGGTGGAAGGAATGACAGCACAAGGGGAAAGGAATGACAGCACACAGGTGGAAGAAATGACAGCAAAATGGGAAAAATTACACCATAAAGGGGAAGGAATGATAGCGCAAGGAGGGGAATGGCAAAGCTAAGAAGGGAATGACAGAGCAAGGGTGGAGGAATGACAAGGCAAGGGGAAGGAATTTCAGCAAAATGAGTGGTGTAAAGAAGGAAGAAATTAAACAGAAATCCTGTTCAGTTTTGTTTGTGCAAGTTGAAATGACTCAAATTGAAAATAAAATGCCTGACTGTGATCATGCAATACAAATGAAGCAAATTGGTTGGTGTCCTATATTGTAGGGTTGATCTCAATGTTATTTCTTATGAGGACATCTGTATGTTGTAAGTGAGACTGCGTCTCTTCAATAAAATATGTGGTGAGGACCTATTTTGGTTGTATTGTAGTGTTGACCTTAATATGATTCTGATTTCTTATAAGGATATGTAGTTTGCCAATGGTACTGCTGTGAAAATGGCTATGCATGGCTGGCATGTTTCCCAAACGTATTTTTCTTGCGAGTGCGTGACTTTCATGTTTCCTGTTTTGCCGTGCTTTGCGGCTCACACTCCCCTGAAAAGCAAGCAAGACAGCAGATTGTTTTTCCCTTCTAATGTATGCTTGCTATATATATATTTCTGTCAAGTACACTGTGTGTGTATGTTGTCCTGTATTCACTGTGCTTGGTCCCCACATTGCCTGATCACTATATTGTGTACTTGATTCTGCCATACTGGACAGTAAGCCTGCCAACTCCCATTGTCAAAAACCCTATTCTGCAACTTAGAGCTGAATCTTTACCCTGCTCTCCTGAGACCCATTGACATTTGGTGGGGGTTGCTCTGGCATTATCCTGAGTCACAAGCTAACCTCCCTACAATTAACCTCCAACTGCAACTTGTCCTTGATAACCAAGCAAACAGACAGACTGGTTGCTTGCACCCCATCTCCCCTAGCAACCACACGTTGTGTTTCTGGGATGAGGGGGTGGCTCTGAGTTTCCAGCCATTTTGGGAGTGGATAGGGCATGCTACTTGAAACATTGTGCCCGCCCTGCACCCCATCTACCCTGGCAACCACATGTTCTGTTTCTGGGTTGGGGGGTTGGCTCTGAGTTTCCCCTATTGAGGGAAGGGATGGGGTGGGCTACCTGAATCTGTGTACCCGCCCTGCACCCCATCTCACCGGGCACCCACATGTTGTGGCCCTTCTGCCTTATACAAGCCTGTGGAGAGAGGGCTGGGGGTTCGTTATTTTTTTCTTGGCTGCTGGCGGTGTCGTGTGCTGATGTGGGTTGGGGGCAGAGTCCTTAGAGGCCCTTCTGGCAAGTACCCTTCCCCCTGTCTAACCTTATCTGTCTCCCCTAATTCCTTTCCTCCCCAACCCTGCTCTATTTTACCTACAGTGGGTCCCCTGGCCTATCTGTCTCTTCTTCCCCTGCTTCTTTTTCCTGTCCTTTCAGCCTCTGCCCCTCTGCCTGCCTCTCTGTGCCTCCCGGCCCCTCTCTGCTTCTCTGTCCCGCTTGTGTCTCTGTGTCTGTCTCCCTTTGTCTCTGAGCCTGCCCCTCTCTCTTTTCCCCCTCACCATCTCTACCGGTCCCCTCTTCAACCCTTCCCTTTCTCCCTTGATGTCCCCCCTTGGATACAAGGGTACTCCCAAGACCCCAGGTTCCATGTTAGTGGGTATGCCCACCTTGTCCCGTGTGTCTAATATATCCAGCTGGCAAAGAGTTTATGCCACTTCCTATAATAAATGTGTTTGTGGTTTCTACAAAGATTTTGGTGTCTTCATTGTTTTCCCACTTTTTCATGTAACCTGCCTGTTATTACTAGGAGGGGGACCCAGTCTGTCATCGTACGCAATGCATCCTCACCGGGTCTGTTGAATCCCTGTTCCATATCTGTGGCTCTGACTGGGGTCTCCCACTCGGCCTCCCCCATTTTGGCCTGCCTCCCACTTCCACAGATTTCTGGTGCCGTGCTCGGATCCAGAACCAGGTCTAAGTCCCTGATCACTCAAATTAGCACCGTAATGTCTGCACCTTCTCTGAGTATACTCACCCCTGTTCTGAGGCCTGCATACCTTCCCTCTGTCCATTTTCCCTCTTTTATATTCTACAGGCCAGTCTCAGAGGAGAGGCGTTCCTGCCCTGAAAGCTGCCTGCTTTAGCATGCGTGGCTGCCAGACCAAGTAGCAAGGTAGCGACTGAAGTATCAGTCACGCGCACTGACATTGCCAGATTGTAGCTTGAGGGGAGGGTTTCTAGTTTCTGAGGGGAGTGGTAACATTGAGGGTAGTTTAGTGTACCCATCCAGTCACCCCATGTCCCACTCCCACAGTGGTAAGGCGCTGGTGTCAGAAGAGGATTTTCACACCAAACCAACATAACACAATTTTACTGGCAGCAAATTGTAGGGTGTACCTTGCCAGATAATCTACCCAACTAGTCATTGCATCCAGTTCTCAACCCCTAATTTTATCCAGTGTTTGGTTTTAACCCTGGAAGTTCCTCAGGCGAGGGGAGTTACACACCCCATAAGAAACTCACCTTCTAGGCCCATACTGGAGGGTGAACAAGGGTAGCTGTGGCTCATTGCTCACCTTAGGGAGCGGTCCACCAAGAGCCTTGTTTTAGAGCACACTACATATCGCTTAATTCAGTTTACTAGTGTGCCTGAATCCGGGTAGAGAGAGTGGTGAGGTGGCATCTTAATAGTAACTCCTTCTGTAGGTACCTTTCTGGAGTGTGCCCTGATATCCTTCATTTTGTTTGTCTGGTTGGCTGGAGCCCTCACCAAGGGGTGAGGTGGTATTTGTATAGTAAGTCCACCCGTGAATACCTCCCTGAAGAATATATTTGGCACACTTCATTTTGCTTGTCTGGGCGGCTGAAGCCCTCACCCCACCAAAGCGCCTAATTCACTTTGCAGAGTGTGTCTGTGGCAAGGAAGAAATGTCTGGAGCAACAAGTGACCCTAGAGAGGAAGCTTGTACATCCTACTCTAGAGAAAATGAGAAATTACCCAGTTATCTGTGTGACCCCCACCTGTTCCCAGTGTTGCCCCCGGTGACACCTTCTGCCCCACAGGATGTCCTAGATTTTTCTGCGCTTGTCCGCACACCCAACTATTCGGCTCCCTTCCCAGTTCCTGCTGCTTGGGTGCACTCCCTGCTGCATCACCCAGTGTACTGTCAGCCTATGGGGGCCAGTGTGGGGCTTCTAGAGGACAGCACAAAATCATTCACCACTCCCGGATGCCCCCTCACAGCACCCAGCACTGGGGCTATCAGAGCACTCAGGACATGCCTTAGCATGTCTCATGCCAGTATCTACCGCCAGCCTCTTGCTCATCCCAGTACTGCATGCATCAGGACCAGTCCACCTATTATAATGAATGGGGCCACTGGAAGTACAACTATGCACAGCGGACACAACATCAGCAGAACAAGGCCACAACCCTGTCTGCTTAGAGCAAATTGCAGCTCCCTGAACCATGCCCACCTGTTCCCTTTCACCTCCCCGCTCATCCTAGACCAGGCCGGATAACAGACCAATCAGGCTCATCTCCCAGCTTGTAACAAAAACAGCCAGGGTGCCTCTTCTGGCACTGCCTTGCAACAATGGCCCCAGCAACGAGGCCAAGGTCCCTTCCAGTTCACTCAAGCTTGACGCGAACTTGACCCAGACAATGTACCCCTGGCACCTCGACTCCTCGCCCTAACCATACCCTTCCCATCCAGTGGCCCCTATGTGACACATAGGTAGGTAACAAGAGTGCTAGGATGCTGCTGGACACAGGAGTTACCGTCAGCACACTGAGACTGGGGGAATTCCTGTATACCCCAGTGTCTGGTCACCGTTGCAGGAATAGAGGACATTCCATCTCTTGTACCTGTATCATTGTGGTGCACTGTGTTCTCTGGCCCACTACAACACCCCACCTGACCCTGTTGCTGCTGCCCTAACCTTTTGTCTGCACTCTGTTGCAAATTATGTGTCCCTGGCCCATTCTCCCCAGTTCCCCTGTACAAATTCATGTAGCAAAACTGCCCAACATACTGCAGGCTACCCTAGGGATGAAATAGAACACAAAGCTTGGGGAAAAGAGAAAGGAAAAATGGGGAGCTACAAGTTGGCAAATGTGTGTGCACAGACAGGACTAAGTTGGCCATGTGCGTTGCCCCTTCCCCTCATGTACATGAGAAGTATGCCCAGCCGCTTTGCGAAACTCTTTCTATTTGAGAGCATGATGGCAAGAACAATACCTCTCCCCACTGCAGCTCCTCCCTCTGTGAACAGGTTGCCATTGGCATTGACTGATGATTCATTTCTGGCATATTTCAAACACCTTCATTCATGAGACAGATCTACCACCAGGTCAGCGAGGCACTGCCTGTGCAAAGGCAGCCAAGATTACATTTAGTGCAGGTGGGAGAGCTAGGACACTGCAACCCAGATCATGGACTATTTTCCCCCAAAATCTGTCCTCAACCCCGCTCAGAAACCCTGCCGGCACAGGAACAGTCTATTAGATATTTTCATAGACCGTGGTCCCTTGAACTGTGATTTTAGTGGAGCTTAGTATTTTGGCAGTGACTTTTTTATGTTTTGAACAGTTTTGGGCATTTTTCAACTTTAATATTTCATATTTTAATTTTGTTGTATTTTAATAATTTTGAGTTTTAAATTTCATAACATTTTCATCTTTTCATTTTGGATTTTGTTCTTGAATTGGAATTTGAAATGTTCATTTCGAAATTTAAAAAAATAATTTAATATTTTAATATTTATATAATAATTTGTTTGGTCTTTTTTAAAAATGTTGGATCTAGTTTCAAGCTTTCTTTCTTTTGAAAGCAAATATGTTTCAATTTGTTTTGGTTTTTGCATTTGTGAGTTGCGATATTTGGAGTATTATATGTTTCAGTTAGACCTGCATTGAAGGAGTGACATTTCCACTTTTGAATGTCACCTAGTATCTCAATGTGACCATCATATGTCTACAGTGTACCAACCTCACTTTGTTATAAGTTTATTTTATTTCACATGTTCTGTTCCTGCATAACAGCCTTGCCCTGGTATCCGGTGATTCCATCGAATGCGAAAGCATCGAATGCAAAAGCCTCGAAAAAATGCATTTTTTTTGTAAGTACATTTTTAAAAAAATTAAAACAGGGTTTAAGGGGTAAAACAACAGGGGTTGGGGCAAAGATGAATCAAATTATTTTGTTCAATGCATTTGTTTTTGAGGCTTTTGCATTTGATGCTTTTGCATTCAAAGCTATCACTATAACCCCTTGCCCTTCATCTCCCATTTTGCACTATGCCATCGTCCTGTCTTTATGTACCAGCTTTGAACTCTTCATCTGCTTCCTGAAGGACTTAAAGGACAGAGGTAAACTGACTCATCTACACACGCTCTGCACCAACTGGGTGTTGTTGCTCCCCATGCATCCCCAAAGCCAATCCGTAATGTCTGCCATCAGCCAGTTCATCACACTTACTCTGCTCCCTGTGCTCTTCCCTCCTGCGTTAACAGACTACCTCTATATCTTCCATTTGTCGGCCTGCAAGCTCCTGCATGTGTGCCCATATGCCCCCCCGCCAGGGAGCAGAATACCCCCTCCAAGACGTACCTGCCGGCATCTCTTAACTGTTCCTCTGCCATCCCGTGAAGCCCAGTGCACATCTGGAAAAAGTAGTTATAACTGTACGGTACAAGGACACCATCCCTGTGTGCTTCAAGTGGAAAAGAATAGAAGGGCAGAATATGTGTGCACCACCAACAGATGCCAGTCCACAGTTCTCTGGTCGCACACGCGCCCCTGGCTATAAAGCAAACTGAACATCCTCTCCCAGTGAGTTTGACTTTTACCTTACATTGCCTGACGGTATGGAAGATCCCCTTACCTGAGTGCAAACCAACAAACACCTGGTTGGCACCTCAAGAACTCTTCTAGATCTGGTCACCAAAGAAAGACATCATGCCAAGATCTGAAATGCCTGTGACCTACAACAAGCCCATGACCTAATAAACATCTGCACTCTTCTGACGGGAGCACAGCTCTATGGCACCCATTAATACCATGGATGGGTGTCATGAGAGTAGGTTGGGCTAAGTATTGGTTGCAAGCAATTCTGGAAGTGGTGGCAAATGAAACTGCTGTATCACTGTGAACATTGGCCACCGAGCAGAGGGAGTTAAGAAAACTGGCTCTCAAGAACCACAACATGATATTTGCTTCACATGGCGCAGTGGGTGCACTTATTGGATTAGAGCTGTGTATATGTGTTTCAGACTCCTCTGATGAAATCTTTGGCCATACCACTCACATCACCTCCCTTGGGACCACGCCCAGGCATACATCCAAAGACTTTCTAGAAATAACAAAAGACTGGTTCAGCTCCTTTTGGGCAAAACTGCTTTCATATATCCTGTATGCTGTTGGAGGTTGCTTGCACTAATTGTCATTTGATAACTACTCTGATGCTCCACATCAAACTGTTGTCAAACCCCTGTACCCTACTTGACCATGGCTCATATCCCCCTGAAATACTGGAATCCAGACTCCCTCAACCAAGACCTTTACAGACTCGCCCAAATGGAGGTGTGATGCTGGTTCCCAGCCTAGTTGATGTGCTTCCTTTCGGGACCAGAGGGAGGCTGTGAAAATGTCTATGCATGGCTGTCATGTTTCCCAAATGTGTTTATCTTGGCTGTGCGTGACTTTGATATTTCCTGCTTTGCCTTGCTTTGCGGCTCGAGCTCCCCTGAAAAGCGAACAACACTGCAGACTTGTTTTCCCTTCCAACATATGCTTGCCGTATATTTCTGTAAAGTCCCCTGTGTGTGTATGTTGTCTGCATTTGCGGTGCTTGGTTCCCACATTGCCTGATCACTATATTTTGTTCTTGATTCTGGCACACTCGACAGTAAGCCTGCCAACTCCCAGTGTTGAAAAACCTGTTCTGCCACCTAGTGCTGAATCTTTACTCTGCTCTCCTGAGACCCAGTGACTGTTGGTGATGGGGGGGCGGGTGGACTCTGGCATGTCCACCCTGTTATTATCCTGTCTCACCAAGCTACCAGCTAGTCCAGTGTGTCTAATTTATCCTGCTGGCAATGAGTTTACTCCTCTTTCTGTAATACATCTGTTCCTGGTCTCTGCAAAGATGTTGATGCCTTCATTGTGTTCCCACTTGTACATGTAACCTGCCTGTTATTACCATAGGGGAAACCCAGTCTGTCTTCTTACACAACGCACCCCCACCACCGGGTGTTTTGACTCACTTGTCCAAAACTGTGGCTCTGACTAGGGTCTCCCACACAATCTCCCCCATTTTGGCCTGACTCCCACTTCGTCACTGCACCTCTCCAATAAAATACAACCTACAGATATCCTCACAAAATATAACTGCAGCCTTTGCTACCGAAAGGAGCCCTGCCTCTGCTTGCTGTGAACAAAGCAACTGAGGAACAGAGGAAGGCTGAGCAGTTCTACTCATAACAATGACAGATAACTTTGCACTTCAAATAAAGGCAGATCACTGTGCACTGGTGAAGAACAAAACATGTGATATGAAGCCTAAATCCCCATTGGTGACATTTGGATAAAACCCACAATCATTGGTTTAAATGGTGGAAGGCCTTTCAAAGTAACAAGTTGTGGATATTCCTCTGCATCTGTGGATCACTGCCAGTTGTCATGCCATCCAGACCCTCTGTATTTAAAATCCCCACGTCTTTCTCCTATCTCTGCAGCAATGCTTTCAGCATTGTGACACCCCTTCTCACCAACAAAAAACCGCAAAACCAAAAACAGACCTGAAACAACATGAAATCCCTGTGCAGCCATTTGGATGCAATGGAGAGTTTACCGGCAGGATTCAACTTTTCAACAGTCCCAAGGCAACACATTAACTACAACACACATCAAAGTGCCAAGCCAGGTTTAGGAAAGGCCAAGTTGGGAGGTCTGCACACATGCAACAGAAAGTAAACAAGGCTCTCAGCTATGACATTGCCAATGCAAAAAACAGGGCTGTAATCAGACAAAAAAAATCACTTCTCTTTGTTCCGGTATTATAAGGACTAACATAGCACTACAATTATATGACAGGGATAGTTTAAAGTCACACCTGAGCCATTAGAAAGACCTCGACTGCAGCCTCATACTTCGTCCCTGTGAAGATTATAAAAAAAGTTAGTTGAATGTTCCACATTCTATGTATATTCTTCAACTAGGATAAAATGCTTGCTAAAAGTTGCATTTTCTATTGGCACATTACACAATGGTTGGTATTGATAGGCAGTTCAGTGGCATGCATATCACACTTTTAGGGGACAAAGCTCTCTGAAGCACATGAACCAAGCGAGCTATCCTTCTGGGAGCGCCATCTGTGATGCCTGATGACCTTTATGGTATTTCATACAGCGGGAAAGGAGTGCTTTGCAGACATGTTTCTATAGCAGAAGCATCTGACGCATAAGGCGCTGAGCACAGCAGAGTAGGACCTGCAAAATTCAGTCCAGTCTATATCACGGAAACCAGGATGTGATGGAGGGACGGTGAGGGGGATTGAAATGGCAGGGAGGACGTTTTTAGGGGTGGAGGTGTAATGGAGAGGTACACGTCCTTACGGTTAGACTGTACATAATTGCGCATATTAAGTTGGGTTACTAGGCTGCTATACTACTCCATATCAACAGCATAGTAGTTTCAGAGACCTGGCCTTATCCCTGGGGTGGCTAGTGTGTCTGTGGGTGGAAACTCCAGAGGTTAGACTGCTGGAGAAGGGCAAATAAGCAGCGGTGGGTTAGCGGATGCGGAAGTGGGAAATAGACGCGATACACAAATGGAGGAAGAGTCGCAGGCGGGAACAATGTGTTGCGGTGAAATGGGTGCAAGTTATTCACACATAAGAAGACCATAGTTCTGGAAAAAGGAATTACGGTGCGCCTGCATGTGTGTAGGTATGTGGACTGTGTTGCCAAGGCAGATTTGAAGTCTTATAAATTAGTATACAGTATGGTGTTGAATTCTGCAAGAGCTGGAGAATGTGCTCGTGTAATCCAGAGAAAGTGGTGGCTTATTTGCACCACCATGTTGTAGCACAGGTCAAATTCCAGAATACCAATGCTGGTACTGCCTGATATAGGATGGCCTAATCTGTGTGCAATGGCTGGAGAATGGAGAGGCGCAGATGTTCCTAGTGGAAGTAGTGCTAGCCTGTCCCCGCTCACCACAAGCCCCGTACATGCCCCCTTCAAAGCCCAATCCATCCCCCCTACAAACAGACCTGCTGTTTAAGGGAATGTGCAGTGCAGTGCAGTGAAGTCCAAATTTCAACTTTTTCCTACACTTTTATTTTAAAACAAAACCATTCCGCAACTGTTTCTTTTTAAAATAAAGTATAGGAACAGTAAAACGTATTTCAAAAAAGTAGAGGAGCACTGCTCCCAACCATATCTACCCATCTCGAACGCTGGAACCCAGGCATTATTGTACAAATGTCCGAAACTCGACATCTCAGCACAGATCCGTGCAGTGCGACTTAGGTACTTTTCTAGGTTTTAAAACTGATCTGCAGGTTGCATCCAGGAGCGCCAATGGGCTGGCATGCACTATCACATTAAGACGTATCTATGGTTGTTACCTGTGAGAGGCCAATAGGGCTTGCGGTTGGACAGTGGCATGTGAGGGGAAATGACATCTCAATGTAGAGAGAACCACAGCTGTCATTACAGTGCTTAGAGGTAGGAAGAATTCAGGGGCGTAGGAGACACACAAAATGTGGGGGGACAGCGAACCTCTTCAACGAGTCTCTCCTCACACCCAAGCCACCACGTTGCCCCCACGCTACCTGATTAGACACAATCCTCTCCTCTCCTCGCCATCCCCTTGTATAGCTGTAACCCACTTTGCATTGTACCCCCCTCTGTATATGTGGTCTGTTGTGACCTCTGATGTGCTGCGTTATGCATCTGTTCTATTGTGTACCTCTGTAAAGTGCTCCATTGCTTCTCGAATCTAGGTGCCTTCTCAATAAATACTATAATAATAAAATGTAATATTAAGCACAGGTCTCCTCTCCAACCCATCACATGTTGCATGTTGAATCGGTTGGCAAGAAACCAAAGAGCAAAAAAGATTATCAAAAAAACAAGAAGTTTTATGTTATTGTGCTAAAAAGTTCTGGTGGCACAGTTGTACAAAGAAAGACTTCAAATGAATTCCTTTATTAAAATGTATGATATACTTTAGGTACTAATATCTTATATAACAGTACAAAACATCATGTTATTAAAGTCCCTGTGTAGTGTTAAATGTGTTCATACTGCATACATTTGTTCATATCATTTAACCATCGCTTTTCCGCAAACTGCAGTACAAATAGTTTAATTAAGGTAAGAATTAATGGTTGTGGACTGTCTGGGATTGCTCGTGTTACAGGAGTTGGTTTTAGTAAACTGAGGCTTTTGATTTTCATTGTAGGAATTGCTATACTGTACGTTGGAATCATATTTTTAGAGCTCTTAGTTTGCCATGCATGAAAGTTACCCATCTGATCCCTGTTTTTGTTCTTGGAAGTCTGGGGTGTGTCATTTTTTTCTTCTCTTTAAATGGAGAACTGCAAATTCACAGCTTTAACAAAAAAACATTGGACTGGATGACTGCCATGCGTGGCATGGGGACACTTGATTGCTCTGCATTTACCCTACCTCTCAGGTCGTGCATCACCTGCTATCACCAGTGCCAGTCTGAGCAGAGAGTGTGAGGAGGGGGAATGCAGCTTTGGCCACTGGGCCTCTTTCTCCACATTATGTTCAGGAAGGAAAGAGAACAACATTTGAAAAGGTGACTGAATTTCCAAGAAAAAAGGAAAAGACATCTAATGCCCATGGTATTCGCACCGCACGGAGTGCACAGACCAGTCCGGTGGCAACCAATCTCCCTGTGTGTAATTGCCCGAGGTTCAAATATTGCCCCAAACTATGGGGTGGGAAGCAAAGCACCTGGGTGAGCTCACAGGCAGCTGCCTACCAAGAACACCCACCGACAGATGTGTCAGGTGCGTGCGCGCCAGATGCTGCTGCCAGGCCTCGTGCATTTTTACCTTTCAGTACCAGTCAAAACAGCCCACGCTGCCAAATTGAATTATAAGTAGTCAGGAGAGAGCGAAGACGGAGTGGTCATTTTTCGTTCCCCCCCTCCCCACCTTGCAATATCAAAATTAGAATGCCAGTCAACCGCACATCCTTTCATGGTAAAAACACACATGAAAGATGCGGGTGTTCAAAATTCCTTACAGCACTTTTTTTACATAGTCTGTTGATATGGAAATGGGGCAATTTGGCAAAAAAAGTAAAACGGGTGTTGTGAAAGATATCTTGGAGAGGTATGTTTTGATTTATGGAAATAGGCTGTTCTCACCTGAAATCAAAGTGAATCCAAATCAATGGCAGCGCCGCACCAACTCGAGCGCCGGCCTGAGAAGAGCATGCGTTACTGCCTGCTTGCGCTCCTGGACTCCTCGTCAACACATCAGCTCAGGAGGAGACTCAGCAGGAGACACGAAATATCAAAGAAAGGAGAAACCTTGACAGATTCAAAAATAATTTTAAGCAATAACCCTTAAAGAAACATTTTAAAAACTGTGCACTTTACCATTGTACAGAAAAATCTTTTAATGGAATATTCATATAAAATATATATTTTGTTGAAAATAGGAACAAAGCACTATTGAATAAGGAACATTCATCAAAGCATTGTTTCATGTACACACATGCACGCCACAGGTATCACACCACCTCCTGTGGGACACCATGACCAAATATAAATGGAATTACCACCAGAATTTTTCTGCACCACCATGCTTGTAATGAGGCCTTGTTTAAAATGAAAACATGGAAATGGGGGGAACTTCATGTTGTTAAAGCAAACTTTTGCTTTTCGTATCAGTACTTTTCTTACTCCCTCATATACAATGGAGGCAAAACCAGCAAACGTGATTATCATTACCACCAGTGGTAACTGGTAAATGTCTGCCTGATTACAAGTGTCAGTTATTTGCCATTCTGATGTCCCATAGGACTTCATTGGGTATTGGAGGTAATACCATCACCCATAATTCTGCTATTTTTCACGAGGTAATACTTCTAATCCATGGTGGCATTAACCCATTATGGGCTTTAAAGCTGATAATCAGGAGCCCTAGAAAAAATTGGTAGTACCATTACTGCCTGTTTCTCCAGTTACTGCCAAATGTGCAATGATGCCCACAACGCAACCAATATATTTGCGTTCTTTTCATTTCTTTACTTTGATCCATACCCTCCTCCTCTGGTTTCCATTTCCTCTTCATTTGCGTTTCAACTTCTCTTCCAAGCATGGGGAGGGAACCCAGCAGTTACTAGGTAGAGGGCTTGTGCAGTTACTTCCCAAGCGCAAGCTGAGCCCAGGCAGAAAAGAATATCTTTAGTCTGGCAGGCAGGCTGCAGACAGTGCCAGCCGCAGCCTGGTAATGGAAGCCAGTGTGATGAGCAAATCACCCAGGGGCTGGCCTGGATCATGTCGCTCGCTCCAGTGAGTGAGTGAGTGAGTCCAGGCTGTTCAACCCTGATATTAGATAACGCTGGCAGACCCTGCAGCTTCAGATTGTGTGGAGGGATATATGGCATTATATCCCCCTGCTTAAAATTGTGGGGGGGATTTGTCCCCCATGTTCCCCCTGTTTCATACGCCCATGGAAGAATACCCAATGAATCGTTATGTGAAAACGTGACAACATTACTGTATTTAAGGATGCGCCGACAGAAGGAGAAAACCTCAAGGTGGCACCGCCTGGCTCACTTACCTTATCTCGTGGGTCTTCGAGCGGCACCAACTTGTAGATCTGCAGCGAGGTGTTGCCCACTGTTCCCCAACATTTCTCGCTGGAGATTAGAGAGAGGGACGCGGCAGATAACTATCTCTTCAGACCTGCCCTGCAGCATCAGTGGCTAAATCTGGAAACCTCTTCCCCCTTTCCCCATTGCAGTACTCCACTACAGACCACCACCTGCCGCTACTCACACCTCTGCTGTCGCATCTCTATCCCTCTTGACTTGCAGCATGCCCTGCTATTGCCCTGAAATGACACATATCTCTACCAATGCACATCAACACTGACCAGAATCACCCCTGCTGTGCACCTCATTGCTTGTCTGCAGTACCTCGCTGTTCCAGTATCAGAGCCCTTTCACATGTGTGCCAATTCACCTCTATCTCACCCTGCTGCAACATTCATTCTACTGAAGTACTGAGACGAACAGGTAGCTCTGCTAAAGAAACCCAATACTGAGAACAGTATTCCAGTACTGGACATACAACATACATCAACCACTCTGCCAAGCACCTCGCTTTCAGTAGCCAATAACCGCTTCTGCTGTTCCAAAACAGGGACCCACACAGTTCTCTGCCAGATCACCTCAATGTGGCCCAACAACTAATGGTGTTGCTCTAGTGCAACCCGTAGGGGTGCAGTCGTAAAAGCCCATGTCTACAGGAAACACACATCGTATTGTACGAAAGATGCAAATCCGTTTTTTGGAGGTAAACAAGCTGCATTTTATTACCAAAAATTCTCAGCAAATCATGACAGGGACCCTACTTGTCTTTTTCATCAACCATAAATGGTTGCCATGACATTGACATTGGGATTCATTACGAAGTAGGTGGTAAGGGATTATCGGCACCGGTAAGGACACTGGTGCTGGTAATCGCTTACCACCCTATTCCGAGGTCCCTTAGCGGGTCCCTTCCATAACGCCTGGTTTTACAAGGCGTTATGGAAGGGACCCGTTAAGGGACTTCAGAGCTAATAACGGTACCGCAAATTGCGGTACTGTTATTAGCTCCATCCCCATTGAGCCCTATGGGGGCTCGAATGGGAATGGGGAATGGTTCCCGGGGTGGGGACTTACTGGGTCCTCCAAGGTTGGAATGACCCGGTAAGTACCTATTTCGGGAACCCGGAATGCGGTAAGGGAGCAGCCATGGCTACCTCCAACCTCGTAATGACCCCCATTGACTGTAGCAGGCGTGCTACTAACACGCCAGCCCCCGGTTTTGCCTGCTAGCCATCTGAGCTGTCCCAGGGTTATTTGCAGAACACAATGTCCAGAAGAACAGTCCAAAGCCCAAGCCTGCGCTACAATTCAACCCAATGGGCTACCCGAGGTGCCACCGACCGGCCATGCCGGTCTGGACTACTGCACGCGAGTGGACCAATCAACCCATAAACCAGGTAGCAAAACCATTGCATTGCTCAAACCATCTGAACCAGCCCTTAGAAATTCACACTGTGCAGTCACGAGCCCCATAGTCTGCCCATGTCCAGGTAGGCAATGATAAAGGCAGAAGATAAAATGCCAACAATTGGGTCGACCCGAGCAGCAGGATTTATCATTGCTTCAACAATGGAAAATCTCGAAAATGTTGAACATAGAAAAGGAGGACAGGAAATGTTGCTAGTAGGTAAACTTCTACCAAAGCCGAGGCTGTGTAGAACAGCCTCTCCACTGCCACAGGATACCGATCCACTAAATACCCGCTAAATACTCTAAATCTTTAAATCACAGAGAAGAGGCAGCATATAACACTTATGTTCTGTGTGGGAGCTCTTAAGTTCAGAGTGGGAGGACACCCCACAAAAAGAGCAGAGGTGCTTAAATCTACAGGTGACACCTTTTGCACAAGCCTTCTTGTTGAACTGCCAGCAGGCAGCCTTTGGGTTTAAAAACCCACTTGATATGCTATGATATGATATGATATGATATGATATGATATGATATGATATGATATGATGATATTGCAGGGCGACAGGAGTTGGGATCTGTCACACAAATGGAATTATATGCTCCAGCATGAGCTCCTGCTGCGTGGTCATTGTTCTAACTGTGCTAGCGGTGGGGTTGCCCTGAGCTTCCCTGAGTGGCTCCCTACTTTCCTCAATACCCACCCAGCCTTATTCTTCCTTCAAGAGCCTGGCCTGCAAGCTGGCAATCTCTACCACTTCCTCTGAGACCATTGCCACTATCTACAGGCCACCTGGCTCTACTACCCTGTTCCTCTCTGAATGGGCTGCTTTTTCCTCTTTTCTCCTCATATCCACCTCTAAACTCCTTATTCTGGGAGACTTTAACATACACTTGACTCCTCAATCATGGCATCCACTCTCTCCCGTGATCTCTGCACCTCACTCTCCCTCTCCAATCTCCCCTCTGGTCCTACCCACCTGGCTGGACACACTCTCGATACCAACATCCACACTCATCTTTTGCTCTCCTCCCCACTCTCCATCCCACTCTCCTGGTCAGACCATTCCCTCCTCTCCTCTCACCTGGGTCCTCTCTGCCATTTGACCGCATCTCCCCAATCCTGTCAACCTCATTCACAAACATATGGGTCAGCTGGTTTCTTCGCATCTACCTTCAACCCCCAACCCCCACTGCAGACTGTACCTCTGACTCCGCTCTCAGCAACTTCCATCTTGCAATCACTAATACTCTTGACAGTCTTGGCCCAGTCAAGAGGATACACCTGAAATAGGCCTCCAAGTGTAACACCTGGTACAATTCTGAACTTGCACCCCTCAAACACAAGGGCAGGGCTGTGGAACGGAAGTGGCAGACCTCGGGCCCACCCTCTGACAAACAGGCCTGCCGCCTTATCCAAAGGTAAAACTGACTCTTCATTCGCTCCAATAAAAGAGCCCACATCCAGGCTTGTGTCTCTGATGCATCCAACAACACGGCTGAACTCTTTAAAATCTGTGAAGAACTAATAAACCCTTCCGCAGTCTCCACCCCACCTCTTCCCTCCCTGGCCCTCTGCAATGCACTGGCCACACACTTCACTGCAAAATCTCAGGACATACTGAGCACCCTTGCTTCCCTTTCCCCCTCACCTGTCCCCACCCGCCTGCTTCCAATGGCATCTCATCCCCCCTCTGCCTTTCTCTCCTCCTTCACTCCTACCACACCTGATGAGTTAACTACAGTTGTCCGCTCTATGAAGGTCTCCTCTAAACAGGTCTCTCCTTGTTCTTCCAGAACCATTAAGGACAATATTGTCTCTCTTGCCGATGCACTTGCTGATTTGTGCAACCACTCCTTTGCTACTGGATCTTTTCTCTCTTCCCTCAGACACTCTCTTGTGTGCCTCTCCTGAAAAAACCTTCTATAGACCCGCCTTGTCTGGCTAACTACCACCACATCTCTATCATCCCCCATCCTTGGGAAACTCTTTGAGAAGCTGGTCTTCCCCATCTGACCCAAAATGACCCAGCACAATGAGCTGGTTGGTTGCTTACATAATCAATCTGGATTCCGAGCATCCAGAGGCATTGCAAATGCTATTTTGAACACCTGTGAATAACTGCTCACATCTCTTAATTCTAACTCTCCAGCTGTTCTCATTCTACTTGATCTCTCCTCTCCGTTTGACACGGTCAACCTCTCCACCCTCATAGAATGGCTCCACAGTACCCTAGGAATCTCGGAGCAGGCACTGGACTGGCTGACCTTCTTCTTCAATGACCGTCCCTCCCAGTTTATCCTGGGCTATTTCTCCTCCCCACATCTATCTCCACCGCGGCGTCTCTCTCGCAGGCTCTTTAACATCTATCTTGCTCTGCTTGCACACCTAATTTCCACCTTCACCCCTTACTTCCAGTGTTGTGCCGATGACACGCAACTCTTCTTCAAACTTCCTCTGATCCTCTCCTTACTTCCTCCATCATTCCTGTGTGCCTATCTGCTCTAGTGTGCCTCCAATGATCTCTGCCTGAATGCCAGCAAGACTGAGATCCATCCCATTGGGACTCCTTCTCCCTCTTTCTTCCCCTCGCTCTGGCCACCCACTGCGGGCTCTCCACATTCTGCTTCGTATGAAGCAAAAAACGTTGGCGTCATCTTCGACTCCTCTCTTTCCTTCCTCCCTCACATCCAGGACCTTGCTCGAAGGCCCACTTTCAACTTTACCTCAGAGGAATCCTTCCTTTTCTCACTTTCCCCCAGAGGCGCAATGTCTCTAGAGCTCTGGTTCTCTCTGGGCTAGTCTACTCCAATGACCTCTTCCTTAATCTACCCGCTTCCTCTATACAACTTCTCCAGCTAATCCAGAAAAAGGCTGCAATACTTATCCTTGACCTTAAGCCCAGAGACCACATCTCTCCCATCCTAAATCCTCTCCACTGGCTCCTGGTTGCTGCAAGGATTAAATTCAAATCCCTCTGCATCATCCATAAGGCTGTCTGGGTCTGGGGACCACACTATCTACAACTGGTTCTCACTCAATACTCTCCATCCAGATCTCTACATTTCTCTGGCACCAACTCTCTGTGTGTCAAGCGCTTCACTAAACAACAAGCTGGTAGCTGATCTCTTTCCTCAGCTGGCTCCCTCCTATGAACACCCTCCCCCTTCCTCTTCATCTTGAGCCTGATCTCCTCAAATTCTGGAAGCTCCTCAAGACTTTCCTTTTCACCTCCTCCTTCCCTCCCTCCCTCTTTTGCTAAACCCCACGGTCACTGAGATTGGTGACCAGGGCCCTTTTGTGTCAACCTGCTACAGCCACAATTGCCTTCAGCCTGCGCTCCTCCCAGCCTTTGCCTTGGTGCCCCCTGACCTGTGCTATCACAGGCCTGAACTTATTTATTGGCAGTTGACCACTCTTATCAAGTGATATCTGCCATTCACGTAACAACTTACTCCCTAGCACTTCCCTCTGTGGTATTCCTAGCACTTACCCCAATCCCACATCCCTTATCTCTCTCTTCACTTGCACGTTCTGAATGCTCATGGGGCCTAGCAGGACCACCTCTCTCTTTCATTGATATATATGACTTTCATTCCCATGCCCCCTCCCCATTGCCCTGTGGGCACTTCGAAACACAATTTACTTGCTTTATAAGCCCCTTCCAAATGTACAATAAATAAATAAATAAGTAAAATCTAACTAGCTAATGACACCCCTATGATCCCATCTCATCTCAGGCCAGTTGGCCTTCATCTGATGAAAATGTGTATAGTACTGCAGCCACACCACCTGATTGCACTTGTGCTGGGCCGACATAATGGTTTGAGATTATAAAACAGCCCATCACCCAATTCCGACTTCTTTTCAATCAGGACACTAGAATATATGGCAAAACCTGTAATCCAATTTGACAGAATTTTATCAACCCATATTCTCTTGGGTTTAAACCATGTGTCCTTCCCTTCCTGCTCTTTCTCAGCCACCACCCACATATGGATCAAATCGAACACATCCACATATTCTCCTTTCCACATTTTTTCTTTAACCTCACTGGTCGGATGTTAATATAAGCTACCCATCTGGGATAGCATGTGGGCAAAACTACCTGATTTCCTTGCCATTCAAAATGTAGTCCCCTGCACTCTGGACTGCAACTGTTTCGTTGCTGCTCCCACCCCAGCATTTCCAGACCATACCTGTATGGCGAGGTCACTGCCACACTGCTCACTCTTGGCACTGGCAGCAAGGAAGTGGCCATGGGTACAGTAGGAGGGGAGGGGAAAGAGGGTCCCCCCACCGTAGACGCCCAACCTGTGTCACCCCAATTTATGGAGGAACAACAGACATGGATAGAGGCTGCACTACTATCGCCCATTCCAATCACCTACCTTGGTGTCTGACTCAGAGTACTCCCTAATCCCATAGATAAACTGCCCCAATTGAAATAATTAGGCAAAAACATTGAACTTTGTCTTGTGGGCATGAAGGAGACCGCTTTGGGACCCCCTAAAGAATTTGGATCATTCCAACCAAACATTGCATGTGAAAATGGTGCTCCCACCCAGACAGGGCCTTGTGGCCATGACGGCACTCCCTGAGCCAAACTGGAAATCACATTTGGTACCACATCAGTGACAGGAGACACAAGAACTGGTGTTCCCCTAAAATGCTCGGGTGCCGGCTGTGCTGTCATGTTCACTGGTGACTCGACTGGCTGGACACTGGACAGTGCTTCAACAGCCAGTAGCAACGCCAAATCCTCTACCCGTGGACCGGCCAACTGTGCTTTAGGGATCGCTGCTGCTGCTCCCCCAGACTTTCTGTTTCTTTGCTGGCAACTCGGCGCTGGTGCCCAGTGCTTCCTGTGACACATTAGCTCTCCCCACTCTGGAATCGGGTGCTTTTTAGGTGGCCACTGTTCACTCTTCTATAGCTTCTGCTCCCCCATCCAACACATCATGGACAAATTGCATGCCTTTCTCCTTGGCTTTCCCCAGAAACTTCTCCATTAAAGCTAGCTGATCACGTTCAGATTTCTGCCCCATGACTTTGTGATCCCCTCCCTTCGAATAATGCATCATGCAAAATACCTATGGGGAGCACGACGAGTATACACCATTACCTTTAAGCCTTCAACATAATATACATGCCAAATTCAAAGCATCGAGAAAAGTGAGCCCATAAAAAGCATTCTCTCCTGGGCACTCTCTCCCAAAAGAAAAGTTCTTGCAAAATCCGGTCGCCTGTTCCCATTGTCATGCAGTTCCCCTTACGTACCACCAGTGCGGGGTTTGTTTGTTACCCCATATTATTCATTCATAACATATTTTTTTTTTTTGTAAAGAGAGTGAAATCCTTGCCGAAATGGTAATATTGCCCGAACAGTGGTGATTTCCATACAAGGTTGTGCAACCTGATTATACAATAACTCAAACAAGGATACTGGCCGACCAATATACTGGGAATGAGTATGCTAATTTAAAATGCATGTACTCGTGTTACACATTAACACAGTTGTCTAGCTAACACAGATGGGGAAACTGGTGTTGGTTCAAGGCGTCTCAATGTTTGCAATATAGCAGCAAGGTGTTATTGTCCCCTCTCTACTGAGACGCATACTCTGATACTTTGTGATAATTAAAAGAGGGTACACAATTTTAAAAGTACCAGTTATTTTCCTGTCCCTAAGCAGACCCTGATATTTTTTGATAATTTTGATAACAGGATACACAATTTTATATGTATCAGATTTTTTAAAACATTGACTGTGCTTTTCTAATTTATGCTGACCTCAGGGCTCACACTTGCAATTGCCAAGTATTCAGGCTGGACATTTCACCACTGCATCATATAACTTGTCTTAGAACAACACCGGATACTCACCAACCAATATACCGATCATGAGTATGCTGGTTGAAAATGCCGCACTATTGTTAAACCTTAATACAGATTCCTAGCAAATACAGCTGCTGAATACAGGTGTTCATTTCAGATTTTCATACTTGTTATCCTAAAACACAGCTTTTATTGTGTGCTTTCTAGTGAGGTGCATATTCTGATAATAAGATCAATACATATTGTGATAATTAAAAATCCATTCCACTATTCAAAATGTGCCATTCACCTACACCTTTGTTTGGTCTATACAATATTTTCCAAACACCGCAGAATTACAACAATGCTAAATCCGCCCGGTCTAGGCGATCAGCCTGACCTTGCAAAAAAAGGACAGTCAGTCACCCATCCAATTACTAACCATGCCCGTCCATGCTTAACTTCAGAGATGGGGCTGTAGGCAAGGGGAACCGGGGACAGTGCTAAAACTCCCACATGATGTATTAGATCCAGCTAACAGAGCACTGCGCGATAGTGCAGGATGTAATGCCCTTGATGGTCCCTAAACTAGGGACCGGTGGAGAAATCCCTCCCCTCGTGGTCCCGTAGGCATAGGTATCTGGGGACCGTGCAAATTCACACACGGCTAAACGCATTCAGTCGCTTGTCCCCTGCACGAAAATGCTGGCCATACTCCCATCGAGGGTGCCGTACCTAGGGAGCATCGGAAATTACTCCTACAGATGCACCGCACACTCCTAAGTTTTGTGCAAAACACCATATGCTGGTAAAGTCAGGCATAACTTTATCCCTGACCCCTATTCGGGAAAGTGCTTGTGGCAGGGTGACTTTCCTCCCCCTATGGCTGCACGCACAGGCTCTTACCTTTCAAATCCATTGTGAAAGGTGGTTAATCTGTACGCCCCGAGGTGTTCCTTGCTCGATAACACAAAAGCACACAATGGACCGCTCCGCACTGAGCTACACGGGATGCTGGGCACAGAACACAATGCAATCTGCTAACTTCCGCTGAGGCATGGGTGGCAGCAGGAAAGAGGATAATGAAGGTGCTCACCCCCTTTATATACAACTGCACACACAAGATCAACGTAAGGCAGGTAGACCCTCACTTCCACCACCACACCCATCCTCATTGTACCGTGCCCCCCCTCTCTTTCTGATAACACTCGTACCTGCTTGCATGCCGTGCTCTTCTGCTGGGGAGGTGATCACTCTTGTAGCGTTTGCATCAGGATTCTTGGACCTGTAGTCCACACTCCAAGAGAGCACAGCATTGATTAGAATTACTCCTGCCCCATAGCTGGCTCTCTGCACAGCTGCTCCTGTCCTGCAGGTAGGTTCTCATCCCTTTTATATCCATTTCAGTAAAGGAGAGACAACGCACTTTTGGTTCTGAGGTTTGGTCATTACGGAAGGGTCAGAAACCAAACCAGACACATTCAAAGGGCTGTATATGCTGGTATTGTGACAAGACCCAATATATCCAATAAATGATTATAATTCTGATGATAAGTAAGATGTTATCGAATTGTCAACTGGGGATTCCATATCCCTTAAGGGGGGTCAGCCCCACTGAGATCCTACTTGCCCTGTCCCCTATGGAATAATTTGTGTAGTGGGCTTGGCTCACCTTCCTTGTCCCAAAGGGGCTGGATCCCCCTAGTGGAGAAGGGAACAATTCTCTTTTTTTTGTTGCAACCTTCTCCCCTCACAGAAGACATTGATTGTCTAAGGATTTCAAATTGAATTGGTTTTAACCATGTTGTATCCTGTTTGACATAGATACCTGTAGTGGGGAGGGAGACTCAGATTAAAGATGTCCTCTAAAATCAGTCAAGTGTGTCCCTCTAAATCTTGCCTGTACAACACATACAACTAATACAAGTGTTTTATGTCTGGCTATGTCCGCAAGACTTTTCGTAGTGCCCCCCCTTTACTACGCTGGTGAGTGAAACCGCTGGTGAAACTGCAAGCCTACGGCTTGGAACAGCCACTCTATGCTGCAGCTTAACGTCGTCTGTTGGCCCTTAACAAAGGAGGAGGCCCTACCATATAAACTCAGGCACACATGCGAAAAGCTCACGTGAAGTGTGAGGGAGAAGTGTTTTGTGTTTGGTGAGGGGTGAAAGATTGGAAGTGGAGTGGGCTGCCCTCGGCCCCCTTCCCCCTCTCACATTGGAAAGAAGAATGGCTCTCTCCCACTGCTTCCGAAATAAATCACGCAACAGTTAGTAACTTCAGCTGCTTACTTCTTTTCTCCTTCATCATGACAAATAACGTTTACAAAATACTTTGTTGATTTGTTAGAAGACTGCCCTAGAGCATTTGCCAAGTCTAACGGCCACTATGTGCTTGACCCTCCCTATTGAGGTTATTAGCTAAACCACTGTGCTACTAGGGACCAGGAAAATATGCTGGGAAAATGATTCTCTAGGACAAGTAGTTATAACCAGAGGAAGAATGCACCATACAAGAAGGGTTCAGCGGCTACGGCCACCAGAACTAAAGCAAGTAATACAAGCTGCTAGGTTACCAGCTCACCTCGCAGACATGGAGGGGGAACAGAGAAACCTGTTGGCATTATTATATCCTTCTTCCAGGTTGAACCGTCAGTGGTACCTACAATGGCCCCACAGCCTGAAGGTATAATTACACTACCTGAGGATCCTCTTTCTCCGCCCAAAAATAGAAGTAACATAACAGATTCCTCTTTTGCATCTTTTGACAACAACTCGTTGCTTGCTTTGTGTTACTCTTTGCGGAATCTATGGGAACAGACAAAATGACAGACGTTGACAAGTCCGCCACCAAAATAACTCTTACACCTGAAACAGAGATGGTTGACTTATTGGAAGTGGTGCCTATTTTAAAATAGCCTCCCAAACCAACCCAAAGATTGTCAATCACACCACAATTATTGCTCACAGAGGAAGATGCAAGTATCTCTAGTATGGGCTAGGACACGGTAACCTCCCCCAATCAAACACAATCTGATCTAGTTTGTCATGAAAGTCCTACTTCAACTTAGTGGAAAAATCCTGCAAGAAGTCGCTAAAGTCATCCCAGCTAAAATAATCAGCGAGAACGCAGATAAAGAGCTTGATGAACTGAATGATACTATACGTTCCAAGAGCGAGCACCAGTCTCAAGAACCAAATGCTACACCTCTGGATCCTCCTGAGGATACTAGTCTTGAATTTATCGGAATCATCGGCCAAGAAAGTAATACCTCAACAATATACTTAACCAGGAACCAGCGCAAACAAATGAAACCTCAGCAGAAAATACAGCTAGCGGCAACTGAATCTCAGATCTATTCGGGACCAGAACTGCAAACAGATAATACAGAATAACCACAAAAATAAGAAGAACAAAAAGAAGAAGGAAAATGGGCCCACATTGGGGGCGATAACAAAATGGTTTACAAAGGCACAGAAGCAAAATGTAGTAGTAGACAAACATTCTATAATCTGCGATGACGCTCACAAGCTCAACAAGGTTGATGATGAACCCCTTGTAGAGAGCTGGAAAATCCTATTAGAACTGCTGAAGTTTCTGTACCTTCAGAATTACAACAAAGGAAAATGACATATCCAGCAAAGACCCAATTTTCTCCATAATACTGCAACATCAGAGCAAGAGGGATTCCCGTTTACACATCAATAGATCAGAATTCTTGTTACTAACACATAACATCCTGTCTCTCAGAACACTAATCACAAAATACTTCGAATTATTCGAACCTACTAAAAACATGGTGCAACAATTATTCGAAGCTACTAAAAACATGGTTCAACAAACTAGTAGAGCCAATTGTACCACTTGCGAAAATTGCACTTTCTCCATAACGCGGCAACTCCAGAGCAAGAGGGATTCCTGTTTACACATCAATAGATCGAAATTCTTGTTACTGGCACATAAGATCCTGTCTCTCAGAATACTAAACACAAAAAACTTTGAATTTTTCGAACCTAGTGAAAACATGGGGCAACAAATTAGTAGAGTCCATTGTACCACTGCCGAAACTGCAAGCCTGATGAGAAGCCATACAAACAGGTTTCTGGCCCTGGGATATGGATTGACTCAATTCTGGCCCCACTACAGGTCATGAACACCACAAAATTGGGTGCCGAATATCTATGGGAAAAACTGGCACCTGGTAACAGAGTGAGTGGAAACCGCCAGACCCCTAATACGTTGCAAGATAACTTCATGGGCATCCTTAGCTAATTGATCCAGAACAACTCCTGCAAGCCTTTTGTTAACAACTGAAATTGGACAATTCGTTCATGGAACACGAGAGGCTTTGCACATCTACTGAGCACAGAAGGGTCACTGGACTTGTTGTTGCTAACAGATATTTTTCTATTACTAAAGTTTTGGTTGCTTACAGATTTATATATTGACGTGTATCAAATGTTCCAAGTACTGGCCAGCAAATCCCCTATGGTGGTCTCATAACTGGTGTTACAAATTCCATCTTGGCCAAAAGAATCCCTCTTGACATAACTAATCCCAATATCCTTGCTGTAAATATCAGCCTGGCTCAATACAGGGGTAACTTTACCATCATAAACATCTATGACCCACCAGGCCTTCTATGTACCCACACTATTGTTGAAAGTACTCAGAAATATTGTCTAAACTAAATACAGGAAATGTTATTATTGGGGAGGGTTTCAACGCTAGATGTTTCTGCAATAAGGAACTGAATAAAACAGAATGTGTAAGTAGTTTGCCAAGATGGTGAACGAATGTATGATGAGCAAAGGGAGCCTTTGGCTGGATACTTTTTTTGGAATGGGGACCTACTGATGAAAAACGTCTGTCAGCCCAGGTGGTATTACAGGAAGATGGAATTGCTAGAAGGCCCTTTCCCATAGATCAGAATGTGTGAGTGGGACAGTGAGTTACGATCTTTGAGGTCATGTTGGCTGGGAGAGAGGCCATGGATACACTTAAACAGACAGGGATTGTGTTATGTTAAATGGGTGAGTATGAGGGGACAGGCTGGGGATACCCACTTGGAAAAGGGGGCATTCTGCAACCACAATAGATTACTTCTTTTTTAATGAGGAAATCATCCCACAAACAAGGAAATTGGTAGTGGAAGAGAATAGCTTCAGTGACCACGCCACAGTTAAACTCATCATTGCAGGCCCTGAAGTTGTAATAGACTGCAGAGTCGGTGGTGTTAATGTTAACAATGCTGGGAAGAGAATCCGATGGACCGAGAAGAACCTTGAGAGTGATCGTAAATTTGTATAATCTCAAACTGTAGATCAAATGGAGAATATACTAGGTCTTTCGGCTGTCTTCATTGAAACATGGATTAAAGAAACCATGGGGGTCATTACAATTATGGAGGTAGCCATGGTGGTATTAACGCCATGGCTACTGCCATACCGCATACCGGGTCCGGGTTCCTTGAATGGAGAATTACCGGGCCATTCCAACCTTGGAGGACCCAGTATTTCCCCATTCAGGGAACCCATCCCCATTCCCATTCGAGCCCCCATAGGGCTCAATGGGAATGGGGAGGAAGCTAACAACGGGCCCGTTAATAACGGTCCCGTTGTTAGCTCCATGGTCCTTTAGTGGCTCCCACTAAGGGCATCTGGTAAAACCAGCCGTCCTTAGAGGGACCCGCTAAAGGGCCGCCTAATTTCGGCAGTAAGGGGTTAACGGCACCAGCTCCCTTACCAGCGCCGTTAACCCCTTACAGCCAACCTCAGAATGAGGCCCCATGTCTAGGCAAATGATCTGCAAAGGCAGTTATGTTGTGCTGAATAAACCGGGTAGGAGGTTATATTATGATAATTCATTTCAGGATGCCAAAAGACATATGATGCAAGAGATTAGAAGAATCAAGAAGGCTGATCCAGGTGTCTTGTCCAGTTACCTAGCACTTTTGCCTGGCAAAAAAAAATATGTATTCAGCACTGGAAATTGTTGCACAGAAATGCTCTATGGCAATACCTTTTGAAAGCAATAACAGCAAATGACACAAAAAGATGTGGAACCTATTGACCAAGTTCAATTGCACTAAAGCTGCACTAATTATTAGTTGTATTGGTGAACAAGTTTGGGCTGAATTCGTAGGCGAAGCATTTGCTGCACCAAAGGCCACAGGCATAATTCCTGCCCTTTCCAAGAGAAGCTTTAAATTAAAATGTTACTTGGCGGATATGGAAATAAAAATCCATAAACTGAAAGACTCTAGGGCAATGGGTCCAAATGGCCTACCAAACCCAGTCTTGAGAAGATCCCCAGTGTATTGGTCTAGACTGCTGTTTGCCCTTGTTAACAAAGTATGTGAAGAGGGCAGAGTTCCTAATTTTTGGAAAAATTCTCTCCTCATTTCCATCTACAAAAAAGGAACAATAACATCCCCAAATTTCATTAGACATCTCGCAATGTTAGATGTAACTGGGAAGATATTTGCATCTATAGTGCTTGATGGGCTAGCTAGATAGACAAAATCAGGCCAGATTCTTGACGATTTTCAGATGGGCTTTATATCCGGCTCGGGCACTGGATACTGCCTCTGGCTTATCGATAGGCTAACCATGGATGCTAAGACTAAGGGTAAGCCAGATCTCCATATGGCCATGATCGACTTTCCGTAGGCATTTGATACAGTTGACCGAAATCGATTGGGGCAAACACTTTAGGCCTATGATTGCACTGCAAACCTCTTATATGCTGTACTTAATCTGCATGAGACGACAGAGGTACAGGTCAGGATGGACAGCAGTAATTCCCCCACTCCGAGCAGCCTCACGGCTGGAGGCTGCCATCTTCCCCTGCCGGGGAATGATGTAAGTGGTGTCCCACTTCCCCTCTCCCTTCCCTCCTCCCCAAACCACAGAATTCCCTCCCCGCCCCCATCCCCACTGACCTTCGTTGAAGTCCATTTCAGGAGCGGATGAGCTTGGAACACTTCTGTCGCCAGCGTGTCCACTCCCAAACTGCGACAGGCCGTCATGGAAAGGAAGAAGGAACTACACATAGTCCCTTGTCTCCTTTCCAGGGCATCCATTTTTGTGTTGACTTTTTAATGGGCACCATGGAAAGAGAGAAGGGACTACATGCAGTCCCTTTTCTCGTTTTCATGGCAGCCATTTTTTTGTTTACCTTTTTGTCTATTTTTTTGAATGGCCACCATGGAAAGGGAAAACTGACATTTTGCATTCCCCGGTGGCAGTTTAAAAAAAAACAATTCTGTTCCGACACGCCTGAGCATTTCAGAACAGAAAACAAATAAAATCTCCGCTTTGCTCGGGCCTGTGACTATGGGCCCCGGGGCATTACCTGACTTGGTAATGCCCTTGCAGCTCGGGGCTTATTGCTTAAATATAAAATGGGCCTATCAAACCCAATGGGAAATCGATTGCGATAAGATATTTGATTAGATTTTTCTATTTATATGGCACATATTCCGGGAAGGAGACTGGCAGCGAACTGCATCTTGGCACAGATGATATATTAATCAGTTGGAGTATAGATTACCTGTACCAGATGACCCAGGAAATTTACTTGAACGGATGCGTTTTTAATTGTTTCCTGAAAATAGTTAAAGAGTCAATTTTTTCATAGCTGTAGAAGAAGGGAGTTCCAGGAATGGGAACCTACTGATGAAAAACGTCTGTCAGCCCAGGTGGTAGTTCAGGAAGATGGAATTGCTACAAGGCTCTTTGCCATAGATCAAAGTGTGTGAGTGGGACAGTGAGTTACGATCTTTGAGGTCAGATAGGCTGGGGGAGAGGCCATGGATACACTTAAAAACAAGACAGACAATCTTGAACTGTATTCACTGCTGCACTGGGAGCCAGTGAAGGCCTTTTTAAAAATTCTGAAATCAACGTTTTTCATGGTAATGACAAAATCTGACGCTCTGCTAAGTTTCGAATAACCTGGAGACGCTGAAGTTGGTATTTAGGTATAACAGACACTAAGGCATTACAATAATTCAATTTGGTGTTAGTAAGAGCTCCGACCACCAATGAACGATCTTTCTCAGAAATAAGGGGACGCAGAGGTTTTAGGAGTTTCATTTGGAAATAGCAGGCTTTAATCATTTGGGTAACCTGTAGGTTGCAGTTCATACTGGACTGCCAAATGCAGCCCAGATGTTTATTATTTGTGTGTAATTAGTGGCTACTCCAAACAGAGTTGGGGAGGGCAGCAGTTCCATCACATTCTTCAGTTTCTTTTTTGGAACCTGGACAATAGCCTCCTTTTTGGAGGGATTTAACTGGAGTCTGTTGTCCAACATCCAAATATTGATAAGAAAACCTGGAATTGTTGTGGTCTAAGATGAAACTTACATCTTAATCTGCCAATATTACACAATGCCTCTTTTTCCAACTGCAGAGAACATTAATAACCCAGATTAAAATACATAATGCTAGCAAGGAACAGACAGGAACTGTTGGTTTTGTACGAATAATTGAAACACGTCTAACGACTTTCATAAAATCCTTATTATAAGTTGTTTATATTTATGTTTTAGTATTTGTAACACGCCAGAGGCCCCTTGTCATAAAGGTGCACACATATGACAAATCAACCAGACGAAGAGTTCCAAATCATGAGCAGGGAAAATATGCAGAGTGGTTCTACATATCTCTTCAAACCAATAATGAGGCAGAGAATAAAGTAAAGAAAGTCTTCAGTCCCTTCTTGAAAATTGGCAGAGAGTAGGTTTCTCTTAAATTGGGTTTCTGATTTAGCCTACAGTATATAGTGTTCCTCTTGATAATCCTGTGTATAAATCACTTAGACTGTTGGAATCACTTTTCTTATCCCTCAAGTATTTAGTCTCTGCTGTAGAATCCCTAATTTGTCCTGCCTCATTGCCTCCTCCCAGGATTGGCAGGTGCAAGTATGTCAAGCTCATGGGCATGTCCTGCATTGGCCTCCACATTGAGGCATTGCAGACCTATGTCTTCCAGGACACATAGGCCCCACATATTTGGGGCAGTAGTGGAGGCAGCTTTTCGTGCCAGGGGGTGGATATTAGAGCATCAGCAGGAGGCTGGGGGTGCACTGGGCAGGAGGGGGGATAAAGGAGGACCTGTGAACATTCTGGGATGAGATGCACCATGATGTCTGCAATTGGTAGTGGTCTCCATGCATCTCTCTCTCTCTCATTGTTGTGGCCTCAGTGGCTAAGTCATGAGGAACAATGACATTGTGAGGAGCAGCAAGGGGACTACATAAATGATTTCACTGAATATGTGATATCCCTCTTTGGGTCTTTTTCACATGGACTTTGTACCATTCGTTGGCACTGCTCAGGTGCTTGATATTCTCTAATGGTGCTAGGTGGGATCGATATCTCTGTGTCATTGGTGTGTGTTGACCTGCATTGCTCTCTTTTGTTTGCCCTCCTCTGTTTGGATTGGTATGTCTTTGTAACATCATGTCTTTTTTTTGGATTTTAGTCAGGTCTGACATGTGATCTATGGCTTCATGTGTGTTCTGTTTGCCACTTCACATTCATTATGCTGATCTTTCACCTGATGCCATTGGCCCACAATTTTTTGTTGCAGGGGTTGTGTTGTCAGACCATTTACAAAAGTCGACAAGCCATATAACAATCCACACATTGGGCCTTACCCTTACGGATACACAAGCCAATGTCCTCAACCATAACCTTAAATACCTGCCAGTTTACACATAAAACACGCAAACACACACCCAACTAACATACATTCACATACAATAGACAACCCATGTAATGGGCCCAACCCTCACGGATACACAAGCCAATGGTCTCAACTACAACCTTAGATACAAGCCAATGTACACATAAAACACACAAACACACCCACCATAACAGACATTCACATACAACAAACAGCCCAGGCATTCAGCCACACCCTTAGAGATACAACAAGCCAGTGCACGCAATCAACCCATCTGCAACCTAACACACGCAGACACCAGCTTCTCCTGGTTATGGACCTATCCCTCTGCCCTCACTAACCAATCATGTTCTCTTTCTTGCAGAGCCACATGAGCACGTGGAGACTGCTCCTCAGAGGTAGCAGTGCACAGTATAAGTCAACATAGCATAACATAACATAACTTTGCAACATCTCGCAGGATCACTGGCTTCATACTTTGGTAATTCATTAGATGTGTCATTTAGATGTGTGCCCTTGGGTCTTTCTTTGCCAATCTGCCACCTTGGATGGAAAGTCCTTCAAATGATGGTTGAGGTGTGACATATGTTTGTATGTGAATGCTTCTAAATTACGTGCAGGCAACTTGGTCTTGTAGCAATTCGTGACACCTTGGATGCTGTACTCATGGTCTTAGGTGCCGTTCTTAGGTTTGCAATTGTCTGTGATGGATATGTTCATATGGTACATTCCTTATGTGTTTCTTCACATTTTATTTGTGGTTTGTATGTTTTGCCGACTTTCCCATGTCTTCCATTTCACGTTTGACATGACTCAGTCCCCCTCCTGGATAGGCCATCTGAGGGTGTTTTGTTGGCCACACAGTAATTGGCCTAATGTATCATTGGGACACGTAGGGCTGAGGGTTTTGAGTCTTTGCACGACATGGGCGATGTTTATAAGAATAATGTACTTATTCCATTGTTTTGCCTGGCCTGTAACGGTTCCCTTTGTCCCGTTTGAGGGATGGATACAGAACATGGATTGGGATGCAAATACTCCTACACTTCAACATGCAGATCACGTTGTGCTGCAATGTTGTGCAACACGCAACCGGGTAGTATTATTTTGCTCGAAATGGCTGTCTGAAGGAATGGTATCTGTGGGTGTTCACTGTCTCCTATAAAGGAAAATACATACAGCAATTCATGTCCTTCTTTTCTGTGGAAGGTACACAATTTTCATGTGTTGTTTTGTGTATGGTGTGTGATGTAATAAAGGAGTCAAACTCACCAAGCAGCCACATTGCGCCAAATGTTCCAGATGGCATAGCCTAATGCCGGGGTGACTGGCTGAGGATACAACTGTCATGTGTGGATCCAGGGTAATTTGCATGTACATTCATGATGTGCCCCTTAGTGGCACAGATGATTTGGACATTAATGGAGTGTTGCAATTCAGGTGTTTGATTTTTTGGAGTAGCAGCAGTGCTGCATGGGTTCATTTGATGGCTCAGAAGGCCCTTGGAAACTTGGCAAGGGCATAAAAGGCATGAGATATGCTTTGCCTTGCGTGTATGGTTTGGGGCATTGCTATGTGCAAGTGACCCTTGATGCATTGTAGCATCTGATGTAGGCATCTGGATTTTGTGGAATGTGATATACCCCCTGTAATGACGGTGTTGCACTGGAAGGAGCCAGGGCAAATAAATGCAGAAATACTAGCACTTTCACAAGGAGGGCTATAGCATGTGAGCGCTTGGTATTGGATATTACATTTGGTTACATTCCCTCGCCATGTCTAATATGACCTGTGATAGAAATCTGAATCTTACATATAACTCCTCATCTAGCATTCCAAAGATTGTTGTACTGATGTGGTAGTACATCAGTTTCTTCCTTCTTCTCCTTCTGACATTGGGAGGTCATTACTGGTTTGCCGGTAACATGCAGTGATTCTGTGGGTTACCAGCACTCCCGCCTTACCGTTACCAGTGTCCGATATCCCAGTATTACTGAGATATTATGGGTGCCGGCAACGGTGGGAGTTGCTGCAATCATCGGCATTGGTAGTACTGGTGCCAATGATAGCAGCAATTATTTTATGGTAGGGGCCTGAACGGTGGATCAGAGTCCTAACTGGCAAACTTGGAGTCGGCCGGTCCGGTAGAAATGCTGGAGCCGGTATTATTGGCATTTATTTGTCCTTTTTATCGGACTGACACACTCGTAATGAGCCTCATGGTGTGTTCATATGATTGCTAGCAGCATTGGATCTGCCAATATGTGAAACTGTACTTGTGCTTGCATGCTGCATTTGTACTTAGCCCCTGCTATGGATAGGTGCACTTTGAGCAATGGTGCTATTTTTTCTGTGTGAATTAGGGTATGTTATCACTTTGGTGGGTTATATGATATGATATGATATTTTATTTATAGCACGCCTATACACAAGTGTTTCAACGCACGACGAGGCATGGGAGGGGACAAGGTGGTACAAGGCAATGATCTCACTAGGCCCAGTGACATTGAGATCACCCATTTTGACATTGAGATCGCACACATTGACACCCACTGTGGCTTGCTAAGCTTTGAACAGATACATGTATCAGATATGTGCGCCAAAACTAAATCTGCGATCATTGAGTGTCTGAACTCTTGGTCTCTCAGAAAAGGTGCAAACACCAACTTCCTCAACAACAAGTGAAGCTAAATTTCATCACCAAGTGGAATCCTACCTTGGTTATCCTGGACCACTTCTTTTTTCAATGACTAGCCCTACAAGACTGTGCTACGGAAAGCAACTCCATACTAAGCCATAACGTGACATTTCCCTGACAGCAAGCTAATGTCTATAAATGTCAGTAGACTTCCCCTGCGAATCAGGTGGTATGTGAGTTCAAGGAGGCAACTGTCAAGATGAGTCCTGAACAAGCAGGGTTGAGTGAAAGACTGACATTCCTTTAACTTCTAGAGAAGTGCTATGAGACCCTGTCACATGGGGAAACCTGTGCATGCCAACCTGAACTACAAAGGGTGATAATCTGGGTACACACTTTCAGGGCCACATGTCTAGTGTTTCGCTAAACAGCAGGCTCCAGCATTTACTGGCTCACACCAATTCATTTTTCAGAAAAGAAATGGCTCCAGCGTTTACTGGCTCACACCAATTCATTTTTCAGAAAAAAATGAGTATCTATCACTTTGGGCACGTCTTTGGAGACAGGCCAACAATGTGAATGCCTCGGTGGGTGCCTTCATGCTCTAGTTTACCGGTCAGTTATGAAGTGTGGGCCTTTTGACACTGTGTATCTTTTGTAAATACATGGTCATAGTGGCAGAGCAAATGCATTATGGGAGACTCAGGTGAACCAAATGAGAAATCATGGTCTCTTTGTTATTGTTCCTCGCATTTTCACTTTGATTGAAGGCAGGATTCGCAAGCCTGTCTTGTCTTTAGAAAACCCTTCCCGTTCTATACAAGTACGTAGGAGAAGATGCAGTTATATGTTATCAGCAGCACCATAACAAACACAATCCATGCCACATGTTAAATTTGAATAAATGGTAACAATCACAATGTTTGTCGTTTGGGAATAAAATTGCTGTTGGGTACAACTTTTTAAAGATATGTATTTTTTCAGAACAATCATTATTTACTCAAAGACCTTCCCTTTCCTTTTAATAAAATACAAAACTTCAGATATGCTCATAAACACGCTAGGTAAATTGAGATATCCAAGCTAATGTGGGCCTGTTAATGGACAGAATCAATGGTAGTTTCACAAGTAAATCCTGCAAATTGAATAAGTATTCATGAGCCATAAAAAATCCTATTTTCCACGAGACAATAAGAAATGTAATTGAAGGAATGTTGAAAGTATTGAAGTCTATTCCTCATGCATGTTATTTCCATATAATTAAATCTATGTTTCCTGGCCGGTCTCTGAATCGCGCTGTATTTCCGAGTGATGCCTCCATACAATACACCATCCTTAAATTGCAGTGCAATGAGGAGAATTATGAGATCACTGTTCCCTTTGGTCTGAAATTGAAAATATCCCCATGAAAAAGTCTGTGCAATAAAGTTGTTGCGGGTGAAACAAAAATTAACATATTCTGCTTCAGATAAGTCCAGAGATATGCATAATATAATTGTGCGAGTGAGATATTTCCAATTGGATGGTATCATGAAAGCCAAAGTTCACATTTTTAGAACTGCAGAATTCTTCACTTTTTAAGTGGTTTTATTTATGGATTACCTTTTTTTCTGTGGGTATCCTTTTCCACTTGAGGCACATTAGTTAAAGTGGTGGAAAACACTGTTTCCACCACTTTAACCAAGTTGACTCATGTTTGTGCATTTATAAGTTGGGGAGTGGGAGGGCATAACGACTCAGACTCCATTTTATCCTCCAAACTACACATGTAGGCGTATTAATGTCAGCATAGATTTTCATGGTGGCATTATGTTAGAATGGATTTCTAAACCCTGCCCTGGTGGACGGATGTTTAGGAGAACACCCTTGTTAGATGAACAGGGGAACACTTCTGGGAAGATAGCCAGATCAATTCACGGTAGCTTGGAGAGCAGTCAAAGCACTTCTCCGGATGAGTGAGGATGATCAGGGGTCTCCAATGAGAACACACACAGTGAAACACCAAGAATTACAATTAGACAGTAGTATACCAAAATATACTATTTATTATAGGCACAATATCAACACAATGAATAATGAAATCCAATAGTAAAATACCACACAAACAACAAACTGTGTAATATATATACAGTCACTGGAGTCAGTGAGAGAAAGTTCATAATTCCACCAACGGTTTACAGAGATGGTAACCCCAGCTTTATAAGTCCAGCCCTAAGATGAATTGAACCTTGTTCACAAAGTACTTCTTAGAGAGCAGGAAAAGGGTAGGGGAATAATTCTGAAGGGGTGAAACAGGTTCCAAGAGTCAGGAGAGAATCTCCTATGTTTTGCGTTTTAATATTTTATTCAATATAAAACCATGAAGGTTCAAACACATTAAAATAAACATACAACATTATTTTCCGTTCTCAAGAAATATAAAAGAAATTCAATTTACATTAAATCTTTTCCATAATTTGATCCCTTCATAAAAAGATAAAACAAGTTAAAATAAAACAAATCTTTAACAATTCACTACAAGAGAAGAGCAAGCATGCAGCCTCTAATAATTACATCAAAGTAAACATCCACAATATTTCTCAATCCACTTGCGGCTGGAGGTCTAATTTACTCCGATCCTCCTTCCACTTTCTCAATATTCTTGTTCTTAATAACCAGGGCCTATCGACGTAGGAGGATACTGAAAATACAATACATTGCACAGTGGAATCCCCACAGAATGCCAATGCTGCACTAGTAGAACGTAGAGTAGCCTCCTTAAGAGGCAGTCTTAAATATTGCCCTCTCACATCCTTCACTTTTGCACAAATAAACAAGAAATGAATGACAGTTTCCATGCCTGAATCACAGTGTGTGCAAATGATCGACCCCCCCACCCTCAGCCCCTCAAAATTTGGTGAATCTAGCCAAAGGAAATTTTCCCATCCTAAGTCAAATATCTGCTATGATGAACATAGCTGTTCCCGACTTTCAGAGGGTTGTAGGGAGCAAATCTACCCAAGCCAACAGGAAGGCCAAAAAGAACCTTCAATGTGCAAACGTGTGAGGATGAACAAAGGGCTGCCAGTAAGTGACTTCACTACTCACCGCCCTTAGCTCAGTTTTGGCCCATACTTGGCAGGTCTAGAGGTGGTTGTTAGATTTTCTGCCCTCTGTTTGGTTTCCAAATGCACAGGTTCTGCGATTGGGGATACAGGTCTGGCATGAGATAGGAACTGTCACTCTTGATTTGGATAAAGAAAAGAACAAAGACAACACTGATTTAGCAAGCCTCAGGGCACTGGAAGGAAACATCTTCTGTGACTGTCACTGTTGCACAGTGACTCAGGGGGACCTGACTCTTGCGGTATGGAAAAGCCTTCTATTTTGCGGTGCAAACATTCTGCGACATTGACATTTTGCAGAATGCTGCATTGTTGGATAATCTGGGATTCCTCAAAGTTCAAAACCCGAAACCGTGACGCTCCTGCAGGACAACCAAGGATTTAGCTTGACAGTCCCCTGGATGGCCATGGGACTCTTCTGAACAGGCTCACTTTCAGGATTATCAAGAGACATTGAGTTGGATTGGTCAAACCACTCCAAGGGTTCGAAGCACCTTCACAGGTCTTCTGAGAAGAAGTGCAAAGCATGACTCAATGGGGGCAACAGTGGGTTTCAGGTGCCAGCCCCCTTCAAATGCATCATAGGATCATCCTTTGTTCTGCTCGGCACCTCAGGATACTTAACTCCTTCTCCAGATAAGTTCTGATCTGTTGCTGATCTGCTGGAATGAATGCAGAACCCCTCCTCTTATCCACAGATCTGCTCCATGCATTCACACCATCACAGACCACTGGTGTTCTCATGCACACCAGACAACCTGGCAACAGTAGTGTGAATTTGGACCAGACAGTCCCAGGCCACTTCCTGGCTACCTACACACGTGACCTGCAGGGACCCACAACTGCATGCCCAAATAAGGAAATCCTGGCCCTGGAAAGGCAAGTGGAAGTCCAAGGGACAAAATAAATGGCCAGAGGAAGGGACAAATGACCTTGTTGCACACCCATGTTAGACTCTAGCAACTGTCATGAGCCACACACAGTAAAAAACAATAAGGCTTGGTAAAATGTTACATATATAGAAGAAAAAGATACTGCTGCCACAAGTCTACTGCAAGGTACATTGTACAATAACCAAAACTTCCTTAGAGGGTGTGTAAGACCATAAAACGCAATGCACCTCTTTCACAGTACTTCAAGGGCAGTGGTGAAGGTTAAACTTCAGCACTGCCTATGAGGCTGTTCCTACAAATTATGTAAGTGATGGGTGGACGCAACAGGGAAAGAGAGGGGTTGATCCTGGGGTGAGGACATCATCAACCACTGTGCTGTGTAACCTATGTGCAGGTGCAGCAGGAGATGTCCATGGAGAAGAGTGGGATTGGGGTACAGTGTGAGGCATGGAGGTGAGGGGCACGCACAGGACAGCGATAAGGGGAAGGAGCAGTGGATAGAAAAGATAGTGTATCACAATGTGAGCAACACAACAGCAATTTTGGAGTATAGGCCCCAGTTAAGTAAAAACATATATCTTTTTGAAGCCACTGACCTCATGACCTGGGTAAGCACGAATAGTTTTGAGCATTCATATCTGAAGAAGTGTGCAGAGAAATGTTGCAAGTTGGCCGTTCCCAGGAGAACAAAGCCGCAGGGAATGGGACCAGCAGATACTTTCAAGGTGAGCGAGCCAGGCACCTGGGTGCTCGGTGGGAATTTGATGGGAATTTGAAATTAAATACAGGCAAATCAAATTCAAACCATGCTGTAGTATGACTTTTCAAATTGTCTTTGGCAGATGAGAATGGGAAACAGGCTGAGGGACGAGGGAGAGAGTAACAAGGAACTACTTTACAGGAGAGGTTTGGTGTCCCTAGGATGCACCAGTGTTAAGTGTCCTCGTTGATGTCCGCAGGGTACCCTACTGGTCAAATTCCATGTGAATGTCTCCCCTTTGACAAGCTCAGGTTGACTTGTGTGTTCAAGGGGAACTGACAAATGGGAGATGAATAAAGTTCCAGTGGTCAGCACAATCATTTAATGCTTTGTAACGTAATTGTGGGGTGGTGTGGGAAGGGTTGTGATGCCATGAGGGGTGGTGTTGTGCATTTGGGGCAATGAAGACATGAACCAATTACGATGATTCAATGTAAACGTGGATATAGGTGACTGCAGTCCCACCAATCAGCTTTTGTAAAGTCTTCTAAAATGTTTCAACTGTGGTATATGCAAATTATGCTGTTTATGGATACAAACGTTGCCGGCTGTGGGCAGCATTGACAACGCTCTTCATTCATTTCAATTCCATAGGGATGTTTGAACCGTGCTTTCCCAGCTGATTAGCTGGGTATAAATGCATTTTGTAACATCTTGCTTGCTATATGTTTCTTCTTGGATTACTCTGGTGTTCCAGTCATCACTTGCCTTAGAAGACCCCTGACACACTTGGAGGCCCCAGCCAGATCATCAGTTCCCTTGGCATGCTGGGGGTATTCAGGTGGTATTCCCCAAGGGGCACTGGGTAGTTAAGCACAGACCAGTCCGAAGTGCACAACCAAGGAGGCCCTGCAGACACTGAATTCACAAAGGTCTGCCTGGTCTCGAGGTCCGTCAATGCACAAGTGCATCCGTGTGTGCTGTAGGGAAGGCTCGGTGCCGGGAGGCCTTGAGGATCCTTAGGACACATGAGTGTAGCCTCACATGAATGTGCGATATCATGGTGGCAGGCCCACGGAGGGGACGGGGGAATCTTTTATGGTGTTTAGGACACATCCTACAGGTGGGGAGGATGATCGCTCATAGTAGTCATAGATGTTAGTTCGACCTCCTCCGATAGGGAGAGGGCATCTGGCTAGCAGGACGTGTTAGAGTAGAAGGGTGCGTAGGCAGTGGTGGGCCCCATTAGATGGGAGTTGCATGTAGAGCACGCAATTGTATAGTTGTGTAATTTTTCAGGGACTAGGTGTTACCGATTTGTTGATTTATTGAAGGAAGGCACACAGTAGGACAATGGATGTTGTGTATGTCTGTCATATCATCTTTTAGTGTCTCGTCAGTGTAGTATTTGCAGTATTTGTTGTTTTATGTGGGGCCGCCCGAGGTGGATGTGTCGGCACCACAGACAGTGTGTAAATATTCATGCTTGGCATAGTAGTGGCAAATGCGGGTATGAAGGGGCCTGTGGCCAGGCATTGCATACTAACATAGACAACGGTAGGCAGCAGGTGGACATGTGGAGACGGCCATAGGTGTATTAACATTGAGTGAGTGGGAGGCCCTGTGGGGAAGGCTGGTGAGCATGATAGGTGTGAGTGGGTGGGACTTTGTAGAAGGGCAGTAAATGTGGATAGGGTGTGAATGGGTGGACTGGGGAGTATGGAGGTGTAAGGGTAAAATTGGGGGTGTACGAGGGAAGAGTGAAATGAGGAACTGGGGAGTGTGGGCAGGAAACAAAGGCAATTAGAATATTTTGGGACTAAAAGAGGAAGGGGAGAGGACTTTGGACGGCAGTGCAACTGAAGTACGGAGTGAGTGGGAATGGTGTTAAGAATGGACACTCCGTGGACAATTTACATAATAGGTTTCCCCAATATCATGATAAGATACTCAAGTACCATTTTCAGTGGGTACTGGACACTGCAGGACAGTGCTTCGGTGAATGGCCAGTAGAAGGAATTTACGAGTGCAATAACAGAAAGTATGTTTACCTATTTATTACCAATGTATACAGGGTTTAATTGAAAAAAGGCACAATATTCTATAGCTTTGGAAGTTTGATGAAGAGAAAAAGGAGGAGCATGAAAGGGGGCAGGTCAATGATGCAGTGATAACCCACAATGCGCCACCCCCTCCTAACATAATGTACCCAACAATGAAACCTGCCACAGGGTTCACCAACGCATGACATGTGTCCCCAAATAGAGGGGGATTAGGACGGACGAAGGGAAGTCCAAGGCAGGTGAAACTAGGGTAGAAAAAGGAAAAGAAAAAGAGCATTTGGCTGACATAGAAAAGAGCATGCAGCAGCAGTTGGACACCATGTTAAAGGAGGCAAAGAGTGATAGAAAGGGAGGTGCAGAGATAGGAGAAGAAACAGGGGGCAGCCAGGGATAAAAAGGGGTGCACTTTGGGGATGATAATGTTTAAGCTAGACAAAGAAGACTCTGATGAAGGGAAGGAGGAGCAGGATGGGTCTGACAAGGACTCTGTCGCCTCAGACAGGGAAAAGGGGGCATGCATGAGTATTGGGGAAAGGTGGGACTTTGAACTCTGGGATGTGGATCAGGAGAAGAAGAGGGGCGAAGACAAGGAGAAAGGGGCTAGTAGGGGAGAGAGCAGGGACTGGTCTCAGACACTATGCAGTGGAAAGGGGAGGATGGCAGTGGAGAGGCCCTCCAGAAATGTGTAGGCCCGGTCCTGAGTCCCAACTACCCCTGTTGCAGAAGGGGAGGGGGGACGTGCATTATGCACCCTGGTAGGCGATGGGCAGAGTCAACTTAATATACTGCTTGCCCTCCCTCATGGCAGGTGCAGACAAGTGGATATATGCCCTCAAGAAGGGACATCAGGGGTTACCCTAGTGAGTGAGGATATGAAATACTTGATGACAGCAATTTTAGGGGAGCAAGGAGACAAGATATGGGAACAGGCAAGATACAATGGGGTAAAACTGAGTAGTATTATGCACAATGGAGCACCCTTTAATAACTGTTGTACCCCTGGGTGGAAAGGTCTAAGAATTATGTACCCCAATTCTTCTGACATGGAGGCCATAGTGTCCCACAAGATGAAACCAGATGAGGATCCTGCAGGATACATACAACAAATGCAGTATGGATGCTAGAGACAGGACAATCATGGGATGTAAACATCCCCTCGGATGTGCAGACCTCCCTACACAAAGTATTAGGGATAGAGGCTAAGGGGTGGCCAGCGATACAATCGACTATCGTACACTTTTCCGAACAAATGCAAAAATGGGAGAGAGATGCAGCAGATAATGCTGTGAAAGAAGAAACAGATTTGTTGCAGAAGAAGCTAGCAAAGCTCTCAATGGAAGGGACTTTGCTCACTTCAGGACCCGCTGAAGTGGCCCCTGCCCAACAAGGGGGGTTTCCAGTGGGAGGAGAGCCACAACAATGGGGGTGCCCACAGCCAAAGTATGTTCAATATGTATTTATTTATTTATTTGAATCAATAAAGCGCACAAATCAGCCCGGGGGCATCGTGGTGCTGTTACAGATTTGCTTACTTAGTTACACAGAAAATGAAAAGTGCTCCTGTCTGTGGTTCTTGGTTACATTAGACCATAGCCAGACAGGTGAGAAATGAAGTGGCATAAGACGGAAAGTAAAGAAGACAAGGGTTGGTGGGAATATTGGAGGGTCCAGCAGCACTGCTTCTTTCCGTAGTGGGGGGGTTTAACCCACAATGGGGTACCATCAGCAGGGCAAAGGATACCTGCAGAGGGGCAGGGAATTTGGGTATGGAGGAACCAGGCCCCGGTTTTCAGGGCCATGTTTCCTGTGTGGGAAACAGCGCCATTTTGCATGGATGTGCCCATATGGACAACAACTGTATTACAAACCTGGGGGACCACAAACATGTGACCAGCTGATACAGCCGCAGGTGCAGCCCCCACATCTGCAGACACACCTGCAGCACCAGCAACCCCCACCACAGCCACCACTGACGCCCACCCAAGCAGTTGTGGGGTATATTTACCAGCCCCAACAGAAATCCCCTGCATCACAAAACTGCATTTTAGCAGTTAGACAAAAATAATTGCTGCCTGTGTCTGCTGAGCACATATGGGGAGAGAGTTAAACTCAGCCACCCCGAGAATGGTGGCATTTTGCTTTCTTCATGTGAACCAAAAAAAAAAAATCTTAAAGGCAGAATGGCTCTGCGCTGCTGGTCCGTCATCTCAAAAACTCAAAGCTGCACAAGAAAATGTTGTATATTAAAAAAGATCTCAAACTGGTGCTATTTTCATCTTTAAACATCTCACAGTTTTGTTCTAAGTAAAATGCAGACATTTCCATCTATTTCATGTTGAACAGCATCAAATGAGGACCATCCCTCCCAGAATGGCATTGTTTTGTCAAATAAAGTCTGTGAAGAGAATTTCATTTCAGTCAGCATGGCTAGCATTCACTTTGGAAACAAATTAACCTACGCAAAGTCCTTCAAAAGAAAACTCTCTCTCTCTCTTGCTATATGTCAATTAGACATAAACCATTTTTCAAGCATATCCCTGTGTACAGAAACTGACCAGACCTATAAAAAGCCTTCTGAAAGCAAATGCGAGGAAAACTGCATCTTGTGAAATCAACATGAAGAAAATGAACACATGTAAATCCGTTTTTGCAAAAGCAAGAAAACTGCTCTGTTGAAAGCGAAATGTGAAATCATCCCAATACTCGCACAGGAACCGTATTATATGTGTGGGGCTGGGGTGGTTTTAATGTATATTATATTTATTTACAACAAGACTTGGGTTCTGGGGAAGAAAGTGTGAAAAAGAAAAAAATAAATGTTTGAAAACAGCAGAACTAGTTTGGCAAGGCAGGCACTTCAAAGATACCAGCCCCCATGGGAAAGGAAGCCCCTTTACAAATATGAAAGGGTCAAGGTGTGGGAATTTGCGACCTCGTCAGACTGGCCAGCATTTCTACAGCAAGGCACAATGGACCAAGGGGAACTAGCCCTGCCACCAAGAAGTGTGAATTCCTTTGACACGCCTCCTCAGCTTCAACTGCCTAGGATCAAAGAGCGCTATGGTAACCCTGTTGGTCAGACTTACACAGAGGGGGCAGGTTGGCTGTGGAGATTTGAAGGACCACCCACACAGTGACAAATGCCATCCATAGACTTGAAATAACTTTTTACATTAGGACATTTATTTCAATAATCTGAATAAGCTGTAATGTGAGCTTATGACAATTTTAATGTAAAGTTTGACAAGCAAAATAAGACTATGGGCCTCATTACACGGACGGCGGTGGACCAAGGTGCTATTAGCACCTTGGTCCATGCCGGTAAAATACTGGCACCGCCTTGGAGGAAAGGAGAATTACCGCCCTATTCCAAGGTTGGTGGGGCGGTAATTCCCCCTTCTCCCATTGCCCGTCCCAATTCCCTTTTTTGCCCCATAGGGCATAATGGGAATGGGGAAGGTGCTAAGTATGGCACCACAAATTGCGGTACCGTAATTAGCTCCCTGGTCCCTTTGCTGGTTGATTTTTAACGCCTGCAAAAAGCAGGCGTTAAAGTCTCCAATCCGCAAAGGGACCTCGTAATCAGGCGGTAAGGGTTAACAGTCACCGGTACCATTAACTGTGACCGTTAACCCTTACCGCCATTCATTTAATGAGGCCCTATGTGTGTCTTCCTGGCATGTGGTGGATGTGAATGGCAGTAAAAAGGCATTTCTGGGGAAAGCGTAAATGGTACAGATATCAAATTTGGAGAACATATGCCAGACACCATTATGCTTATGTGTAGCCATTTGTAGAATTTTTGATAAAATGTATCTCCTGAAAACTGCAAAATGGTGCCCAAAGGCGAAGCAGCATCGCACAGACTTGGGGCCTCATTCCAAGTATGGCAGTAGAGGGTTAACGGCACCGGTAAGGATGCCGGTGCCAGTGCCGTTAACCCCCTACCGCCATATTCCGAGGTCCCTTAGCGGGTCCCACCAGGAACAGCTGGTCTGAACAGTCGCTCTTAGCGGGACCCGTTAAGGGACCAGGGAGCAAATAAAGGGCCTGGTATTAGCAGGCCCGTTATTTGTTTCTTCCCCATTTCCTTTGAGCCCTATGTGGGCTCGAATGGGAATGGGGAATGGTTTCTTAATGGGGATTTACCGGGTCCTCCAAGGTTGGAATGACCGGTATGTCCCCATTCAGAGACACCGGACCCAGGTTTGGAGGCAGCCATGGTGCTAATAGCTAATAGCACCATGGCTACCTACAAACTCAGAATGACCCCCTTGGCGTTTGAACCGGCATATTCCTTGTGAAATATAGGATCTGCCTATCTGATTTGGATAATTGTGACGATCGTAAATATAAAGTTGTATTCCATGACTCCTGTTTGTGAAAAATTAGGCTTGTGGGACAAAGGAGTCATAAAATGCATACACTTAAGGGGAGGTCACTTCCTTCAATCCAATCAGCTCGGAGGGAGTTGCCGACAGGAATAGTCTGACCTATATTAAATCAAGAGGTATGCCCAGATTATTTCCACCCACATTCTAAATTCTCTGATATCATTCTGCCTATATAAGAGCTAGTCAGAGAGGCAGAGGGAAATTCAACATTCCAAATTCACCCTAAAAAACTCCAAGACTCCAGAACCAGGTCCAGAGGTAGCTGATCCAGATCCGGGCAGAACCACCGATCCAGAACCTCCTATCCAGAACCTCCTATCCAGAACCACCTATCCAGAACCAGATTCATCCCAATAATTCAGGGAGAAAAGCGGAAAGGCTGCTGATCCCTTGGGGAGAATCCAGTAACTAGACCGCTTTGCCCAGCTGATGCATCCTGCTGTCCACAGTGACAAGACCCCTGTTACACAGCTGTTCCCATAAAGGAGTGCCCAGCCGCTGTCCAGAGACCCGGTAAGCTGTTCAAACTACTCAACTCAAGTGCATTATGTAAGTATCACCTTCCACAGCACCAACAAGCTGCATAAACCACTCTGTTACCTTGCATTCTGTCCGAATCCTATAAAAACCCCACAAGAACCCTAGTAACTTCCCAAAATGTCAACATCCTCTGTTTATCCGGTTCTTAGAAGAACCTGTGTAGTATATATCTGTTAGTGTAATTCTTTTGTAATCATTTCAGTCCTTTGTGTAAGTCCTTAGAACCATTTTTGAAATAAATAAATAAATTCCCCTATAGGGAGGAACTTGGCGAGAATTGGTTAAAATTGCAAATTAACCTCCTTGCATGCAGTATCTTTCTTTATTAATCTAGCCACTAAAATACAGTCTCAGTAGAACAAATCATTTTGTTAACAAAAGCGATGTTTGCCCGTGTGATTGCTTTAATTGTAAAATCTGATTTTCATTTCCTATCAAGAAACCCATACTGTCACCCCATAAGAGTCCTGCCTTCACTTCAGTATCCTATCTGTTATGTGCTTTTGTACCTCATCCCAAAAAAAGATTTCCGATTTTGATTGCTCAGGTAATTTCCTTAGCGGTTTTCTTATTTTAAATCTGTGAAAAATAAGAAATTGCAATTCTGCCACTTGTGATTTTGCTGCATTGTTTTCCTTCCCAAAGTCAATTTTCTCACCTGTGTTCATGTTGCTTCAGTACCTTGCCCTGTAGCTTGTAAGCTTTCTTGCCTTTTAGTACAGCCACACAAATTCCTGGCCGATCCATTCTAGAATTGGTTAAAATTGCAAATTAACCTCCTTGCATGCAGTATCTTTCTTTATTAATCTAGCCACTAAAATACAGTCTCAGTAGAACAAATCATTTTGTTAACAAAAGCGATGTTTGCCCGTGTGATTGCTTTCATTATAATATCTGATTTTCATTTCCTATCAAGAAACCCATACTGTCACCCCATAAGAGTCCTGCCTTCACTTCAGTATCCTATCTGTTATGTGCTTTTGTACGCCATCCCAAAAAACGATTTCCGATTTTGATTGCTCAGGTCATTTCCTTAGCGGTTTTCTTTTTTTAAATCTGTGAAAAATAAGAAATTGCAATTCTGCCACCTGTGATTTTGCTGCATTGTTTTCCTTCCCAAAGTCAATTTTCTCACCTGTGTTCATGTTGCTTCAGTACCTTGCCCTGCAGCTTGTAAGCTTTCTTGCCTTTTTGTACAGCCACACAAATCCCTGGCCTATCCCCCATTCTACCTCACATGTAAACTGACCTCTAATTATCCAGTGAACTTCGAGTGTCATTTTGCTCCCTTTTCAAGGTTTTCATTCCGGTTTGGCATGCCATTCTAGGGTGCTAGGTCAAATTTACAATTTGATGTTTCCCTCTTATTTGTGACTCCTTGCCACTCCTTTCCATCCACAAAGAATTTAGTCAGCAGGGGTTTGGGGTAGTGTTGCAAGGGAATACCTAACACAAGTGCTATCTATGAGTGTGACAAACAGTGATCTTGCTTCCATTCATATTGACATTGATGTATCTGATGTCAGAAAGATTACATTAAGTGTATTAGAAAATGTTGCTGTATATTATCACCACACAGGTGATTGCTGCCCTACATTTGATTTGTTTGATTTTGCATTTGAATTTAAAAATAAATAAATATTACATCATTACACAACAGCCTGGTTCATGGTCCATTGCGACATGAGCTTTTTGTCAAGGGGGGTGTGAGATGGGTTGGGTGCCTTCTCAAAGCAGAATCCGAATTCAATAATATTAAAAGTGTTTTTATTGTGTGCCACCCCTTGCCAGTGAAGAGTCCTAGTCTGGAGTGTGCCATGTCGTAAATTCTGCTACACAGTAATTAAGGACCCCAAAGAGGCACCTGAGGTGACAGTGAAGATAGGACAGAAATATTTCTCCTTTTTGATAGATATGAGGCCCACCAAGTCCTTTATAAGTGAGGGTGGGTTCCTGCTGTCTAACACAGTTATGGACACAAGAATTCTCTGGGGCTATTTTCACAGTTCTACTTACACAAGATTTAGCCCCTGATTCATGGATTATTTGCGCCAAAAAAAACTAGATTTTTGCGCCGTTCTGCCCGCAAATCCCTGTTTAACTAATGGGGATTTGCGGGCAGAATGGCGGGCAGAACGGCACACAAATCCTGGCTTTTTTGGTGCAAATAATCCATGAATCAGGCCCTTAATATTAACAATAGGCACATTGCAGCTTGTGGCGCCCCCATTGTACTCAAAAGATACTCCCATTAACATATTGGAGAGGGTCTTGCTGAGAAAGCTGAATGCAACTATTTCATTTTCCGAGATGTGTATGGTATGCTCCACACCTGGTGTGTATACAGAAAGGAAGGAAGTTACCATACAGGCCTACTGTGCACACAGCATCGTGAGGGGACAATCAAAACAACTTGAGGTGTTCTTGTATAGGGTCCATATACTATTGGGGTGGGTACCTCAGATAATGGAATTCTTTTTTTGACCGCCGACAGAATTCTTAATGAGGGCCTGGTGATGTTATGTGGGACAGATGAGGATGAAATAGAGTGGCACACAATTATCTGTATTCACCCCATGTTGAGGGTGACTGATGTCGGCAATGAAAAATTGTTTACAGAGGGCAAGAAGGAGGGAGAAATGGTGTTCCAGCTCCACATCTCATGCCCAATATGAAATAGAAAGGCAAGTGCTGCAACTGTCACCGGTAGTGCGGAAGCAGACATCCCACACCACAGAAGATTTGAAGAAGGTCCCAGAGAATGTATGGACTAAACGGCCCCATAATGTAGGAGTACTCAAAGGTGCTGGGTCAGTCTGCATCAAATTAAAAGATGGGGTGTTGCTGCCACAGGGGAAATAATGCCAGCTTTCCCGTGAAGCAGACAAGGGCATATATGTCACCCTCCTCCCGTTTTGGCAGCAGGGCATAATAAAGACATTTAGATCCCCATGAAATACACCCACATACCCAATTAAAAAGGCAAAAGGAGGGCATTGGATATTTATACAGGATCTCTGCCCCATTAACAACGTGGTAGGTATCCAGTTAATATGTCGAATCCATAATGTCGAATGACAAAAATGTCGAAAAATTTTGACCGAAAAAAAAGTTGAATATGTTATTTTTTTAATTTACATGTTTTGAATTATGCTTTTGTGCGTTAAAAAAAGGGTTTAAAAAAAAGGGGATTGGGGCCCCCCCATTTCGAATGGAAAATACAAAAAAAAAGACATTCGACTTTTTTTTCCGCCAAAATATTTTGACATTTTTGCATTCAAGATTATGTAATTCGACAATGTCACTATACACCAACGTGGTAGATGCTGTGTTTCCACTTGTGCTTGACCTGGCTATGATAATATGCAATATCCCTGCCAATACAAAGTATTTGACAGTGATTGATTTTTAAAAAAAAATCTCTATTGCATTGTATCCCAACTCCCAGTATCTCGCTGCATTTCCATAGCATGATGTTCGATTTCAGCACACGAGATTACCAAAAGGGTATTGTGAGTCCCTTAGTTTGATTCAGATGGATTTGAGCAATTTGCAACTACCCAGTACTCTGATATATTGCCTGATTCAAAGAAGCATATTATAATTGTGCAATCCCTTAGGAAAACATTGTGAATCAGGCCCATAGTACGTAGACAACCTCATAGTATGTAGCATGAAGGAAGAGCAATGCAGAAAAGATTCAGAAGTTATTTTGATCCTGCTAGCAGAACATAGGTACAAGGCAATCAAACAAAAGCTACTGTACTGTCAGACAGAGGTGGTGTATCTGGGCAGATAATATCAGCAGAAGAACGGAAGATAACATCAGAAAGAGTATAAGCCATTCACAGAACACCACCACCCGCATGGTACAGGAAATTCAGCAATTTTTGGGATTGTGCAATTACTGTAGGGCTTGGGTTTTTGACTATTCAACATCCACAGGGCCTCTTCTCCAGGCACTAAAAGAAGCACAAAAGTTAAGACCCCTATTAAATGGACCTCAGAGATGAAATAACATGTTGTCGAAATCATGCTCCAGTGTTGGCAACCCAAATTTTAAGGAGACATTTTAACTGTTTTGATACGCTGACAGCCTGAACGATGTGCCAGTTTCTCCTTGACTTTCAGATAAAATCCTTTGGAGTGCAGCTGGAGGCTTTGCTCCACTGTAAAAAGGCAGGTAAGGATACAAAAGCAAATACAAAACATCTGGGGGTACATGGACTATGGAGGAAAAGTGTCTTTTTTAACACCTTAATGCTGCAGATTCCTATGGAATCTGCCTGAAATTACCAGCATGTGGGATGTACAATTTACCAGTTGAGGAATGTTGTGAGAAAGTTATTTCATTTAAAGAAACAAGAAAAGGAATATCAACAAAGCGATAACAAAGCAGCACACAATTAATTCACAGTGGGAGTGATATTGTCTCACCTTCCGAGTGACTTTGCGGATTTACCCAGCATGTCCAAACCCAATACAATCTCCTACTAGTCAATTGAGTGTTGATACAGGGGCTCCAGAACACTGGTATGTTCAAGTTGTCTGTTGCAGGCTTCTCAGCTGATGTATCAGCAAAAGTCCTTACTGTGATTATTCTTGTCTTCTCCACTAGCCAGAGGTACAATTGTAGCCTCTCCGCCGGGTTGAGTTGGAGTCCGAAGCCACCACCTGCACTCTCTTTGACAAAACCTATGCATGGGGCTTGTCTACTACCATTTACTAGATCTTGGACCACCTATTCTCCATTGCCTTGACTAAAACGTCTCTGGCCTCCTTACCTGGTTCTAGTACTGCCTCCCTCCTCTTCCATATACATTGGGACATTCTGGCCTCCTTATTTCATTATATTCTATTCTATCGGCAATCTTTTCAGATGTCCTATTAAGCCTTGCTGTTAACTATTCCTCCTCTGTACTGCCTTCACTGTGGGCTGTTAGTACTCCCACCTCCAAACCACCTTCTCCTCCTGATGTTAATCCCCAGCTCAATACCACCTTCACCTCCAGATGTTACCACCTCCTCCTTAATATCCCCTTCACACCTGATATGATTCAACTCCTGATATGAACTCCTACTCCTGCTACTACTGCATCTCTTGGCTCCAGCACCTTCTCAACTGAACTTCTACCACCCTCCAACTGACTGGCACAAACTCATTGACCAATAACCTGCATCGACTGACTGGTATCTCTGGGATTTATAGGGATTTGCCTCCTTCCACTGGTTTTGGAAGCTTTGAGGTGGGGGTCACCCGAGTTCTAAGAATGGTTATGGTTTGGGATTTACTGCATGTCTTGCGGTCACCTTCACTTACATTTTGCGGTAGGGGTTGTAGTAAATCTTTATTAGGCTTGGTGGTCATCTTGGAATTTTCTAATTATGTCTGTTCCTTCCTTACCCTGTCTATGAAGGACACTGATTACCTGCTTCCCCGGCATGTAAGACTGCTGTTGGTAAACATCTTGACAGACACATTAGTTGTGAGGGAAGTTTTTGTAGGCAAACAATGGTTCCATAAGCTTATGTCAACCATGAGCCCCAAGGCTGTCAGAAAAGTGAAAACTCATAATGATGTTGTCATGCAGACCCTCAGTACTCGTGAAGGCTCTCTGAGTGACATTGCAATTATTTCCCTTCACCTGCAGGAAAAGCATGAACTCGTGGAATAAGTTAATACACATGCATTTGGGGAACATCTGGCAAGTTTGAAATTACAACCTTTCTACCATAAAGACATTTGCACCAGTAACAGTATGAATTCCAAGACATTAGGAATGTAAAGCTGACTGCCTATGAATCATTTTCTGTGTTAAGCTTCTTGTGAAGTTCGGGTCTGGCTATGGAAATATTCAGGTTCTCTCGGTTTGTCCTGTAACTGTCCCCTTCTACACAATGGGTTTCAAGTGACAAGGGATCCTCCAAAGATCACTTCTGGGTAAATCATCTACTGGCTCGGAGGCTCTTGGCCCCATGGACCACCCACTTGGCTTTCCCCAGAACTAGGGAGTTAACTGTGTTACAGTTCCTAAATAAACGTATGACAAATTGGGGATAGGATTTTGCACAGTGCAGGCTTGATAATTGTTCAACATCATACCAGGCTCACATAGGGGCGCTGAGGAGCACATCGGCTTTAGGGAGTCTTTGAAAACATATTTGTTACTCAAGTAATCAGTTATGCACTATGGGAATTGCTTTGTGATTGTTAGGGAGAATTCTCCAGAATGGCTAATTTCCCTTACCTACTGAGTCCCTCAGCAGCTTTGCTGGATTTCTAGGATTTATTATTTTTCACCCGGTAAGAGTGTGAGCCTTTTTTCCCACTCTTACATGTGTTTTACTGTGTGTGTTTTAACATGTTTGTGTTCACAGGCTGTGGAGCCTCACCTACTCCACAGGCATCATCGTTTTACTGTGTGTTACGCAGCACCTTCAGTGCAGTGACACAGGGTTGTCTTTGAGACTTCCCAACTCAGACTCCATTTTCTGGGGCTGACTACTGTCTCTCAGAACATGTAAAGTTGCCATTGACTTTATTAGTCTTTTTAAATCCACAGACCCAGTACAAACCATCTTACATGGAGTACTAGAAAGGGTTAATAATTATCCCTTTTTGTCTGTTTCTCTTGGAGCATTGTTTCGCTCCGTTTTCATCAAGACTTAGCTGGTGGCAGTGGTAACTGTCCTATTTTTCATACCGCAGTTATCTTAAATAACCTAGGTATTGTTTTAGGCTATCTTGGTAGCCTCGAACTTAAACCCGCTAGACCATATATTTTTTATTACGGATTCGGCCGGGTTTATCCGCCATTTCTTTTTTGTAAAAGTCTTTCTCGTGTTTTACTCTGCACGCCAAATCAGGGTTGTTTCATTTGTTCACGGTCATTTTGCGGGCTTCTATGCAGAAGCCCTCCTTAGGCGCCTGTAGGTCGAGGGGGGGACAGGATGTGAGGGAGGGGTTTAGGAATCTCTGCACAGGGTCACTTTGGAGACCCATGTCGCACTCTGAAATGATTGGCTGTGGTGACTGTCCCGGCGGGACAGCCACCCTGCTGTGTGATTGACAGCCAGCCTGTGTGAATGGGGGAAAAATGCATAAAAAGCAGGTCTCTGCGTCTGGAAAGGCAGAGTCACCACTCGAACGAAAGAACCGACAAGGAACTGACAGAAGAGCACCCCTACAACGACTGAACCGCCCGGTGAAGCCCTGCTGCAGGTCTGAATCTTCAAGCTCCAACGACATAGAGGATCTACCAAGAATCTTCTTCGTTTGAGCTGGTGGGACCAACCAGTTCGCCCAAACTGCAAGCCAGAACACCCTTCTCTGGTCGAATTTGCTGTACAGAGCTACAGTGGGCTAGATAGCCAGGAAGGTCAGACCCTGCTTGGGTTTTAAGGAGCGCACCTTTTATTCATTGCTTTGCTCTGCTGCTGGTTTCTTCCCTGGGCAGTGCAGGACCTTCCAGTCTCCTACTTCTTGTCAGTCCGACAGTCGCTTCAGGAATCGTGAGCCTGCAGGAACTGCCAGGAACGTCCGCCTTAGCTACAGCCTCTTCACCATTTAAAGGTACAGTTCAAATCTGGTTGTTTGTTTCGTTCAGCCGCAGTGAAAGTGTGTGAAATCTTTTTCCAGCTTGTCCTTCCCTACTCTATAAACTAACTTTTCTACCGACCAACTTCATCCGGAACTCTTGGCAAAGACTTAACGGCAAACAACCCTCAACTGTGTGGTCTTGAGCAAAAGACTTTTGTCCTATTGACTTTGGCCCTAAGCCTTTTTGATTTGATTCCATCACTGTAGTTCCTCTTTCTGGATTGCCCTGCTTACTTAACTGTTGGTGCTGCTCAATTTCTGCCTAACTTTGTCTTTCCCTCCCTTTTAAATTGCTGGAGTGCCATTTTGCTCCCATTTCATTTGTGACCTTAACTTGTCTGGAATCTATTGGGAGTGGTGTGGTGCATTAAGAGTGTGATTTTTAAGCTGATGTACTTAAGTGAAATGTTATATAACTGATGTGTAAATAAATGTATATTCTTTTACTCTGAAACCTTGAGTCAGTTTTTATTTGAATCATAGTAATGGCTGTCCTTTGTGTAACTATTGATACTGCTCACTTGCTCTTGAGATAAGTCTGGCTGCTCAGGCATCGCTACCTCTTTTACTGTGTAGTACATGCTTGTACCAAAGGTGAATTTGTACTGTCACTTGTAGTCTTAATTGTGTGTGGTGTTCCCAAAGGGCACTGCATATAATTCTGCCTAACACTGATAAATATCTGTTTACATTTACTTTTTCACTGTTCCAGCCATTCACCCTAGTCATTTGGTCTTGTGTAATGCAACTTCGATGTGAAGAATCACAGACTGACTGAATGCCTGAAGTTACCTTATAATTTTTGGTGACAGCTTATGATACTAGAGCTAATGAGATCATTCTTGTTTCAAATAAACAAATGAAACACAATATTTCATTGACTAACTTTCTAACTATTCATTGGTTGTAGGTAATATTGATGTTTTGCATATGATTGTGACCTGTATAGCATCTTGCATTTTACAGCAATCAAAGTAACTACATCATTACAGTCCCGTATGCACCAAGCACATTATATGGATAAACTTTAAAGACCTCAACTGCAGCCCTCCTAGTACCGGATGCCACTCATCGCATCACACTAATAATGTAACGTCACCCCTGAGAACATTGCTTCTGTGCTATCATGTGGAATACAGAACCCCATTTCATCAGCAATTCATAGTGCATATAGGGTTCAAACAGATCTCCCTTTCTACCAGATCAGTGTGATGGAGGTGTTTGGCAGTGGCAAAAATATTATAGGTTACTTTATAGGACTGCAATTGTTGAATGCTAAATTGGCTGCAATGTCGCCTATGGACCACTTTCCATGCTCTTTCTTAGAAGAACCTGGTTTACACTAACTTCTGGGAAAATTGATCAATATAGAAAATTCCAAGACACCATTCATTTTCATAAAAGGCTGTACTAGAAATGTACATACGTTTTTTTTTTTTTTTTTGTTTTTTTTACTCGTAGTGAGGCAGGATCTAGACCACTCTAAGAGCCACACAGAATCCACTGCATAATGGGCTTGTGTCACGGTGTACAGAGCACTGAACACATCAATGTCACTACACAGAAAGGGACCTTTCCTTCCATGGCCACCCAAAAGGATAGTCATAGGATAGCCATATGATAGGACAGGATAGTCGTAATCCACATGAGGGTGTGGTGGCATGGATGCAGAGCACTTGACACCTACAGCTGGGATTTGCTGATGCTGACAATGGGCCTCATTACGAGGCTTGCGGCCACGGAATGAAGGGGACCGGTACGGGACCGCCCCCCTTCATTCGATCTGGGCTGATCACAGGGTTCCCATCGCGGGACCGGGATCAGACGCCTGGTAAAACCAGGCGTGCTTTCAGGGTCCCGCGAGGGGAAGAAGGAAATAACAACGGGACACTTATAATGTGCCCGTTGTTACCTCCATCCCCATTCCCATTGAGCCCTATGGGGGCTCAAATGGGAATGGGGAATGGTTCCTGCAAGGACGAAATGACCCGGTAAGTCCCCATTGCAGGAACTGGAAAAGGAGCCCGGTTTGGAGGCAGCCGTGGAGCTAGTAGCTCCATGGCTGCCTCCAAACTCGTAATGAGGCCCAATGTGTTTAATATCTGTACTACCCTACACATTGGGAGGACCATGCATGCCAGTTGCTTTGCATATGTCTGTCGCCTTGTGGTGACAAATTCTATCTGAAATTGCACAGAAGATGAGCTCACACTTCAGCTAGGCCTATAGTGTAAGAAATATGCAGTGCAAAATGCAGGAGTGCCGCAAGCTGCCACAACATAACTTGAAGACCATAATTGGCAGCCGCTGGAATTGCACTTTGTACTTGTTGGATTAGCTAATCAAACAATGCAACAGTCACAGCCAAGCATGTCAAGGGTATTCCTTACTCCAGGGCAGTCTAGTGTCTGTCCTCTGCTGCCTCTGTTTGAGGAGGCCAACAAACATGTGAGCTAAGCCATTGCATCCTTCAGTGAGGTACTACTACTGGCTTACCTGCTATACACGGTCCTATCAAACATGAAAAAGCACCATGAATATTCTTGCAAGGAGAATTCAGCAAGGGTGGTTAGTGATGTGATCTCAACATTGAGTATGGATCTATACATAGCCACATTGAAATATAACATTATTATTACTATACCTACAGGGGTCCTTTATCATCTCAGGATTCAGCAATGCAGAATGAACAGCAAGCAAGGTACAAAGTTAAAATGTGCAAAGATGCACTCACTAAATACATGTGAAGCCAATTGCATGTGGCAGAGTGGTAGGAAGAAAATACTATAACCTCTGTGCTCAAGATTCCACTAGTGATACCAAGAAGATGTTCTTCTGCATCCTCTGGAAGTATACTCCTCTTGTCTTGCCACCTACATAACCTGAGACATCATCTGTGAAGAACCTCATAGATTAGAGAGCCTATGGCACACCATCCTTATTTATTTGTGCATGCTTGATCTGTTAGGTATGAAATAATCTATAACATACCTTTAGTAGTTCAGGTGGTCCTGCTTATCTACTTGATGTGTCCCTATGGGTAATGATGATGATACATAGAAGAATGGGTTTATCGAGCAGTCTTTGTGACCAGACGGGTGTATGAGAGCCCCCAGCGTATATCGAAGCTAAGACATTGGAAGTGTACAGTAAGAAGGAGTTGTTAGTGCTACTCAGACTACTGTGTACTATGGCTAGTTACCTGGCCATGTCCAAAATGCTAGTTTCAATGATCAAGACCTGATTATTGCTTTGAGTCACATGAAGAAAAGCAGAGCAGGGTTCAGTGTTTTGTTTTTGCTTGTGAACAGGATAGTTCTAATGAATTAATGACTGGTGAGGAATATAACATTACTGACATGGCATCAGCATTTACTGTACTGTTCAAGGGGCCTCCTCCTGCCTTTTAATGCTTTTTAAAAACTATAGTAATACACACAGAGACATCTTTTAACGTGACAGAGTGCATGCTTCATTATTGTTCAAGATCTACCACCCAGTAATAGCTTCTACCTGCTACATGTGAGCCACAAACTTGACAATGGGCCTCATTCCGAGATTGGAGGTAGTCATGGAGCTATTTGCGTCATGACTGCCTCCAATAACGTTACCGGCACCGTACTCGTTCAATGGGGATTTACCGGTGTAGTCCGACCTTTGCGGACCGGTAAGTCCCCATTGAAAAAACCATTCCCCATTCCCATTTGAGCCCCCATAGGGCTCAATGGGAAGGCGCTAATAACGGTACCGCAATTTGCGTTACCGTTATTGGCTCTGAATTCCCTTAACAGGTCCCGTCCATAACGCCTGGTAAAACCAGGCGTTGAAGGAGGGACCCGCTAAGGGAACTCATAGTAGGGCAGTAAGGGATTACCGGCACCGGTCTCCTTACCGGTGCCCAGTATCCCTTACCGCCCCACTCGGAATGGGGCCCAATGTTTTAATTCTCTCTACTACACAAGAGCAGCAGATATTAACTTTTTTCTGGTTCTCCACGCTGCATGCACACAAACTGTGATTATGAATATTTTTCAGATTCCCGCACTACACAGGAGCCACAAACATGTGGATTTTGTAATCTCTTTCAGCTACATTTGAGTCACAAACATGAGACATTTTCAAGTTCTCTCATTACACCAGAGATGCAAACATGAGATTATTTTAAGCTTCACCCTGCTATACAAGAAAAATGAACATGCTAATGTTTTGAGCTCTCCAAGCTGTACTAGAACTGTGAAATTCAAGTATTACAGTGGGCCTTGCAATGTTGGTACAAGGAAGAGGTCAAGGGATGAGGTGTGGGATAACCAGGGGCCCAGGGACCACTGCTTGATCAATGCTTCTAGCCGATGAGTTGCTCCAAGAACCGCACCATGGTGTCCATACCAGGTATCTCATCATGCCCTTAGACCCTAGTTGGGCCCCACAAAGTATGATCTACATTCACAAAAGTTTTGTGGAGTTCAAAGGCTGCCAATTGTGGGTCTGTGATTGTTGGGATCCATCAAGTTTCTGGTTGCAGTGTGGAACTGATCCACAATCATAGTTTACATTATGTGCTCCAAGGCCACCACTACCAAACGGCTAACACTCATGTCCATCTGTGGGAAACAAAACAAAAAACAATGTAGGAGAAATTTAGCAAAGGTAGACCCCCCAACGATGATTTCATGGGGCCAATAGCCAGTTAGGGATGTTTACCTGTCTCCAAGCTGGTGGTTAGATAACCTCAGCAATTCGACTGTCTTCCTCAAAATTACAATGACATTGGCAAATTGTGCTCCACCCAGTTATCGCTAAATCACACAACCAGTTCCTGCCTTGAATCTTGCACATACAAGGCCAATTGCAATCCCTCCCACAATACAGGAGAGGCAGCCAGAGAGGATGGCTGCAAGTTACAAGGTGGTTAGACAGTAATGAAAGACGCAAGTGGAGCGAATGACAGAGCAGAGAGAAGAGAACGCTTGGAGAGACAGTGGATGAAGGCTGTAACAAAATGTAGATGAGATGAAGGAGAGGAGGCACAGTAAAGGTACAGAGAGCAAGAGTGGAGGAGGAGGACTTTGTAGGAAGAGAGTGAGAAATAAGATAAGGTGATGCCCAATGAAAGTGAGAAAGAGAGAGAGAGAGATAAAGAGATAAAGAGAGAGAGACAGAGAGAGATCAAGAGATAAAGAGAGAGAGAGAGGGAGAGAGAGAGAGAGAGAGAGAGCGAGAGTGAGAGATAGAGAGAGAGAGAGAGAGAGGGAGAGAGAGAGAGAGAGAGACAGGGGATACAGAGTAGGAGGTGGAAGAGGGACATCAAAAACATGAAGAAAGGGAGCTCAAGAATAAACATCAGGTCAGAGAAGTGGTAGAGGGCAAGGTATGGGTGTGAATAAGGAGAAACATAGAGGAGGAGGCAGAACCAGAGGCATAGACAGGGTAGGGCCTGAGCGGGCAAGGCATACCCAAAATCTGCAAATGCCCAATCAGCAGTGGTTATTTACAGAAGTTAATATCACTGCGTTGGGCCCAACTACATTAGCTTCAGGCCCCACTTGTTACATAATCATGGCTACGCCACTGGGCAGGAGCTGTCAGGAGAGAAGTTTGGAGATGGTCAACTAAAGGGGAAGGAACAAAAGGAGGTGACAAAAAACAAATATGTTAAGGTAAGCAGTGGGACATCGAATAGAGTGGAGGAGGGACAACTTCACCAAAAAGAGGAAGGAATGTTTGTAGAGAAGGAGAGACAGGGAAATAGAGGTGTACAAGCAATTGGAGCATTGCAGAGAAGACCTTAAGAAGCCCATTAACGTGTAAACAAGGTGATCACACATTGGAAGATAGGCCAAGTGACTCAAGCTCTATACGGCTGGGCAAATTAGTGTGCACCTAAGCAGGGTGAGTGGAGTGAGAGCAAGGGCCAGTGTTAAGCTAGAGAGAAAAGAGTCTAGGGGAAGCATTGTTTAGCATAACCGTAATACGATCACGTTTTTTTGGAGCTCAAATAGGAGGGTAAGGTTGAAGTACCTTGTGATCCAACTGTTTATGCTGTATCGTATACCTGACCCCAACATATGATATAAGTGTACCAGATGGTGATGTCTGTTAGCAGAATCCAGGAAGACCAACACTGGATCCTGACAAATCCTCCACCTTCCCCAAAATCATAAAGATATGAAGGAAGTGTCCCAAACAATAACATCCCAGAAATTGTGATTGAATGTTTAAATTGCCTGGACTATGACAGTACACTAATTGGGAGACGGAAGGTCTGAGGCCACAGACATAAATGAAGTTAAGGAACTGGGAGGGTGTCAGTCTGGTTGCTATACTATGCTCAAAAACAATCAAAATTGCTTCAGTCATGCCTAATCCCGTTTGTGATAACAATTGCACCTGTAGACAATGGCCCTCATTATGAGTCTGGCGGTAACTTGGCCGTGCGACTGGAGTCCAATAGGATTCCATGGGATCCCGGACAGGTAATACGTGCACCCTTATTTCTGGACCGCCACACATGTGATGATGCAATGTTGGTCTTAAGTCATCTGTTGATCCCTGGCCATTACAAATACATGATTGCATTCAAAATAGCAGAAAAAAAACTATTATCCATCGGGTTTTCCCTGATTGATAACCCGGAAATATGCCTCTGGGGCTATCTGCTATGCAATAGCTGCAAACCAAAATATTTAACTTGGCCCCCTTCTAAGGAACACTAAATTCTCTGAATACCTCTCAAAGAAAAAAGCTGCAACCACACATATTGCACTGTATCTTCCTGCTATGCAGCATCAGCAACCACAAATAATTGTATGCCCTTGCGGTTTAGTAGCTCATATGCAAATATGTCTCATTAACATATGACTGTAACTTCCTTTGCATTTTCTCATTGAATCACTGTTGATCTTTCCCCCATTTTTTAGTCAGTCAGTCATTCAAAAAGTATTTATTTCTACAGAACGCCATAAAAGTGGATATAAACAGCGTACAACAATTTGGCAATAAAGAAGAATGTACAATAAAATAATTACACAAACATAGAACATTCTAAACAGAGCGTTAAACATAAGTTAAAGCATTTCTTATTTCCACGGTGCATATATCCCTAACGTATGGCAGCACATGAGTAGAATATAAAGTGCAAATGCATTGTCAAGTATAACACAAGTATAACACATAAGTTAAAAATGTAAAGATTTTTGGTTGAAGATAAAACGTAAATAAGCCCTAGATTGCATATGTTCATTGTATTATAGAGCTTTATTGCATCTGTACTTGGCCCTTTTGCTGCAGATCTCTTCAACCATGACTTATAAATGTACTTAACAAGTGTGAACACATTTACAGTACCATCGGCCCCTCTGCAAAATGCCGAAGCTTCAGTTATCATACTGATTGTTAAGTAAAGAAGCCTTGGCCTCAAGTATATCCTTCGGTGATACAAATACAGCGGGCATGCTAAAAGAAAATGCTGTATGGTCTCAATCCTGTCACAGCAATATGGACATGTATTTGACTCCTTGGCGTCCCATTGTCTCTTTATCAGGCCACCGGGAGAGTGCTGAATCTCACCTTGACATACAGAGTGCATTCAAAACATGGCTTCATCACGTCTAGATAAGATTTTTAGTCTCTAACATGTTTGTTTTCGCAGCGTGCACCAGGAGTATTCATACTAACAAAGGCCTAAAGCAGGGCTGTGTGCTCGTGCCCATGCTGTTCAATTTATACCAATTTATACCAGGCAGATCTACCAAAAAGGTTGTAAATCATTAAGAATTGTCCCAGACAAATTGGCCCAAGGCATGTCGCCTGGCTAGAATATGCTAATGTCCTCGCCCTGATAGACCAAACATACATGGGTTTGCAAAGGTCCTTGTGTGTCATTACGAGTTTGACGGTATATGTTAAAATGGCAGTAAAAGAATTCTTTTTTGAGTCGGCGGTAACACTGTTGATGGTAATTCCGCCGACTGTATTACAGCTGCACATCGAACTATAGATGCAGGAAAACCATCTCAGGGCACATGGTGCAGAGAGGAGGAGAAGAGGATGCCATGGAAGGTGATCGCTCATACCCAGGCTCAGGTTCTCACCGTGGGCCCTCACGGACATCCAGCTGGTAACCCTGTACCAGCTCAACAGGGAGACCATAGGTAAGATGATCAGCATAATCCAGGGGGACATTGAGAGCAGGATTAATATCAGGACAGTTGTGCCACCGCTGCTGAAGCTAGTGTCAGTCCTACAATTCCTAGTAACTAGCATCTTTCAGCACTGTGTGGCCGTGCTGCACAGCATGTCACAGCCAACATGTTCTATTGTGCTTGGATATGTGTCATAGTATATCTCTCTGCCCACCACCCTGGCACAGGAGCATGCCATGAAGGCACAGTGGCATGCTTTGGGCCACATGCCAAACGTCATTGCAGCCCTGGACTGCACCCATGTGGTTTTGGTGCCCCCAAGCACATGAGGCGGTGTACCGCAACAGGAAGTACTTCCACTTACTGAACCTCCAGGTGACCTGTGACCCAGACCTTGACATCACACACTGCTGTGCCCACTTCCCAGGTTCCATCCACAATGCCATGGTCCTACACAGTAGTACAATGCTTGTGCTTGGATACATGAAGAGACACAGAGGACAATGGACGTGGATAGTGGTTGAGTACAAGGGCCATCCCCAATGTCAATGTCAATGTCAATGTGCTGCACTGCAGAAAAGCATAGTGGGGTGGGGGGGGCATGGGCTGAACAGCAAATTCCATGCCCTGACAAGGCCATGTACATGCAGGACTGTCCTCTTACTGCACAAATAACATCCTACAACCCACAGGACTAGTACAGGATGGACAATACTGTATGAATACACATATGCAGATTGTCTCAATGGCCTACCAACACACAAACACATGAATACCGGCACCACAATGCAACATGATACATCCCTAATCATTGTATCACAAAGTGTGACACAGCACCAAAGAAAAGTAATGCTGGCATTTGTTCAGCCAAGTACTCGGGTACATGACGCCATAATGGAAGAGACTCAGACACCAAAAACCCACCGAGGTACAACTAACCAACCATCAGTGCAGATACATGTGAGCAACATACAGGCCCAAAAGAGGCAACATGGCATCTTGCCATAACAATCATATACCCTGCAAAGGACAACTGCTAGCAGTGAGCTGGGTGCATGGGGTAACACAACAATACAAATACTGCTGGATTCCACATGCACATGCTATGATAGCAAGACATGTGGTGCAATGAAGCCCCTAATGCATGCACAGAATGTCCAACAACATGATCTAGTAAATGGCAACACATACACAATGCACTGTGACTGACACCTTTGAACTTTCTCCTTGCAGGTGACTCTGGATGTCCCCCAAATGCTGTGGCTCATGACACCGGTCTGTGATCCACATATGCTACAGTAGGTGGGCTACAATGATGCACACAGCAGGACCAGGTTCTGTACTGAGTGGACCTTTGGCCTCCTTAATGCATGTTTCTACTGCCTAGACCGTACAAGAGGGCCACTTATGTAAAGAGTAAGTGATTTCAACCCGGCACTCCACCTAAGTCAATGCCTAGCGTGTGATGCACAGCTGGAATTCTTAATTATATATGTGTGTCTTTAAGTTCTTTTATTTCTGAATGATTTACCCTTATATCACACCCCTCTCTTTGAATCCCCCCGGTCTCACTGAACCAGGAAGCAGGCTGTTTTGCAAAGTTAAAAGATTTATTTTATGAATTTGAACTATATATATATATATATATATTCAGTGAAAAAACTTTGTTAAAGGGACATTATGGTTAAGTTGCGCTACTAGAAACCTATGAAATTCAGTGAAAAAACTTTGTTAAAGGGACGTTATGGTTAAGTTGCGCTACTAAAAACCTATGAAATTCAGTGAAAAAACTTTGTTAAAGGGACGTTATGGTTCCAAATAAAACAGAAAAACCCCTGAAATTCGCCCGTTATGGTAAGGTAAGCAACCATAACTCACGCCACCACCGTGCACTGCTAAGATCACACCCACGACATCAAAGATGACATCACAAATGTCATTGATGACATCACTGATGACATCACATGTCTGGCTCACTCTGTTTTCCTTTACTGACATATCTAGGCCACATGGTTTTCTTCAGTAACAGTCAGAAACTAAACATTTTATTTTATTTGTAGACCTATCCTTCAAGTAGGTTCTTACAGTAATTCCCTTCGAGTCCAGTCACATCATATGAAACATATACATAGAGGAAGACACGAGCTTGAAAGACATCAATCCTTTCTGTGCATAAAGATAATCAATGGAGTTATCAGCACTTTCTGATAGTTCTGTTGTTTTTTTATGGCTGTACTTTCCCTGTATATGCTCATGTTTGTATACATTGTGCTCACACTACTTTTCTTAGGGTCCAATCACATCATGTGATACATATACATAAGTTAAATAGCAGCTTTGAAACAGAGCAATAATGTATTTGCATGATAATAATCAGTTAGGTTATGAATTGTTTCTGCTACTACTTCTGCTTTTTTGCTAACTTCACTTTCCCTGTATATACCCATATTTGTATGTGTTCTTGTCTCTTTGTGTTTTGTTTGTAGTAATGCAGTTATGTAATACATGGGTTTTATTAGCTACTTATTACATATTTCACAGTACACAAAAATCTATTAATAAAACAATTAGCATTTCATTATTCAACATATCAACATTATGAATATTATGCCTTCATCTTGAACACTGCACACAATGCTATGTCTCTGCATGAGTAGCTTAGTATACTAGATAGAACCCCATAATAGAATGCTATTATATCAATGCATCGTTCAGTGCACTAATTAGGGTGTGATATTTATTGCAATGATCCTTGACACTTTTTTCTCAACATTATAATAAGAATCCCTTGTACACATATTTTATGAAAAGTAAATACACATGTGATGTCATCAGTGATGTTGTGGGTGTTAGTCTTAGCAGTGCACGGTGGTTGCTTAGCTTACCATAACTGGCGAATTTCAGGGGTTTTTCGGTTTTACTTGGAACCATAACGTCCCTTTAACAACGTTTTTTCACTGAATTTCATAGGTTTTTAGTAGCGCAACTTAACCATAACGTCCCTTTAACAAAGTTTTTTCACTGAATTTCATAGGTTTTTAGTAGCACAATTTAATAATAATAATAACTCTGACTTTGTGTGCATGTCAAATTGAGCATACTAAACCCCCTCTACTGAGTTTGATGTCCGCAAACTCTTTTGATGTCTGCGGACATGTTCGGACAACAGCACCACTACCCAAAAATTCTGGGGGGTATATTTAATTGTTATATCATAACATATTAACATTTTACAAATTCACAAACCAGCACACATACACATTATATGTAGTAATACATAAGAAGTGTAACCCATATATGTAACACACTAACCATTCAATTAAATACAATATGTTCTAAAATGGAATTTACCAAAAGAAGAAAGATAGGCTTCCAAAATAATTACCTCACAGACACTCCACAACCAAGAACAACAGCAGATCTACAGACTACTTACAACATACCTTACCTGAAATAGTAAGTGTACTGCATTTTACTCATATATTTATAAACTTTATGTATTAGATTAAAAAAGAATTAAATAATTTTTTTTTCTCACAAAAATGTCTAGTACTCTGGAGTGGCTAGAGGAGCATTTCCCACATGAGGAAATGTCAGAAGATAGTGAATCTAATGGTAGACAATTTACAATATATACCATTTAACTATTACTATTTTATATAAATTTAACATATATATTTGTTTTTGTACAGAGCATACCAAAATAGAAAGTACTACAGAAAAAGATGTTATGGATAAGACTCTTCACAGCATACAAGAAAACATGGATCTACTGTTGGCTAATTTTAATAATTTAAAAAACTTTGTGGAAGATGATTTTAAACAAAAGACCACGTACCATTGTCCCACATGTACCTGTCCCCCTTCACCATATCCCAGTCAATTATCCCCAAACCCTCTCCATGAACCAAAACCTTTTGATGAGACTTCCATCCCTTCTTCACCTCATACAAATCCTGTTGAAACCCCTAATTCTCCTATTTTTGTTTCAGTTTCTGCCTCACCTTCTCTGTCATAAATTAATCATACATGTTAAATAAAGTTACATTTTTATATTGTGTTCTGATTCATTTCATGCTTTTTTTTAAAAAGCAATTTAGGTGTCCGCGGACATCGCGGGTGTCCAGAATGTCCATGAAGAAACGAAAATGGAGGTGTCCTGAAGAACACTATACATGTCCGTACTGTTCTCTAGCAAGTTGAAACTGCTCTAAGAACACTTGCGGTGTCCTGAAATGTTCATAAATAAACAAAATGGGGTGTCCTGAGAACGGTATGACTGTCCGTTTTGTTCGTAGGCAGGTTGAAACTGTTCTAAGAACTCATCATGTGCCCTATAATATTCGTAAATAAACGACATGGGGTGTCCTTAGAACACTAAACCTCTCTGCAATGTTTGCATGCAAGTGGAAACTGTTCTAAGAACACACGCGGTGTCCTGAAATGTTCGTAAATAAACAAAATAGGGGTGTCAGGAGAACGGTATGCCTGTCCGTTTTGTTTGTAGGCAGGTTGAAACTGTTCTAAGAACACATCATGTGCCCTATAATGTTCGTAAATAAACGAAATAGGGGTGTCCTTAGAACACTATACCTCTCCGTAATATTTGCATGCAAGTTGAAACTGTTCTAAGAACAAACGCGGTGTCCTGAAATGTTCGTAAATAAACAAAATAGGGGAGTCCTGAGGACACTATGCCCGTCCAGTACTATTTGTACTTCTGAACACCACTAGCTTACTTTTTTCTGTCATGTGAACCCCAGTTTAGTAACACATTAATTCAAGAATACCCATCCCTACTAGTTGTAGTTGCCCAATGCACAATCACACACCATTACATACATCGTTATCATCTTACTCAAACACTCATGCACACAGCACACATACATTGCAGAACACCCCAACCCATACATTCTTTATTTTTTTCAACAGACCCTAAAGAATGCATACCATAAATCAAGTCCGTAGAAAGCAACGCAGAAGCAGAGCAAATGAAAATAGAAGTGTCCAACATAAGCATCCATCTCTAGCAGAATGTCTAACAAAAGTTGAAACAAAACAGCTAATATAGTCATTTAGTGAAACAAAAGAAGTTTCAAGTACAGAAACTTTGCCTCCTCTATCAAAATGTAAAACAAACCAGAAAACAATTAACAAAACATCAGCTGTCACTACAGATAAAACTGCTTCTATAAATCTATATTGTGCAAAGTAAGCATACCAAGAAAAGTATTTGAGCCAAAATGTTCCATCACAGAGTCCTTCAAAATCTTATAAAAACAGGAGAGAAACCATGTTCAACCCTTAAAACCTATCGTAGGAAATTAACGTTAGAAGCGTTGATAGACAGTGTAATTCTTCTCAAAAGAAAGTTATTTATTTTAATGTTAAAAAAATGAAACCACTAACAAAACTAATGACTAAATTACAAAAAAGACTTCTCAATAAATGAAATGTCAACAGAAAGAACTTTTTAAATATCTGCAGAGGTGAATGGAGTCACCCTACAAGCACAGAACCATACTTTAATGAAGAAGCATACAAACAAAAGCAAATAAATACAATTGCCATACATAGCAGTGGTCGAGGTTATGAAAAAGTTAATAATACCATATTTGAACAAGAAGTCATGCTTAAAAAAATATGCCCTGAACACTTAGAATTACCTCTCCATTCACCTGAATCAGAACGTCTAGTGTAGAAATGGCCATGCACGTCAGTGTACCATTCCCAAAATTGTTTTCAAGTCTTTCTGCCAATTCCTCAATCAATATGTGAAAGGCAAAGACAAAATCAAAATTAAATTACTGCAAAATATGGATACCTGTCCAGTGCGCAAGTACACAGGACTACAAGGACATTCATTGGCCTGCATTACAGGACCTATTTGCCACCTTCCATGATATCAAAAGGATATCAACAAATCATTGAACTATAAGAAATTTTGTCTATAAACTGTACTATGCTAAAAGTCCTGCTTTAGCACTAGCCAATTTAAATAACATTCTTCTACATGGTACAGCAAAAGACCTACTTGAAGAAATCGACTATATCCAGAAAAAATATTTTGGAAGTGAAAGCCACTTACAAAATGAAATAGCTTTAAACCAAATAAGCAACAATTCTATGCATGGCAACCTTTTACTACACACATACAAAAAAGAAATACTAAAATTTAAAAGTACATCAGCTGAAGTACCAAATCATGTGTGTGTATGTTGCCACAGAACTTTTTATAAAAGATACACAAAAACTGTAGACCTATCATACAAAATAGAAGACAATGAAGATTCTAAATGGTTTGAATTAGCTCTCTTACCTTATAGCAGAAAACAAATACGAAATAACTGACCGCTTAATACTTTGCAGTTACTGCACTACAAAACTTGACAACAACCAAACTCCTTCACGTGCTATCACAAATCATTTGGAAATATATCCACTACCAAAACCCCTACAACAACTTAATTTATATGAGAGCATCATAATTCAAACAGTACACACATTTCAAGCAATAATACGCCTTCAACCAAAAACAGCAAAATTACCTCCCTCTGAATTAGTGAAAGGTATTCGTGGAAAAGTAGTGTATTTACCATTAGATCAAAAAGAAAATGTGCACACTCTAGGAGTGCAACGTCCAATGCAGCAATATTTAATTATCTTAGAAAATGGAGTACCTACAAAAGACAAAAAAATATGGCACCAGCTGGTAGATTTACATAATGTTAGACAAGCCTTGCAATATCTTAAAGAAAATAATGAATACTACAAAGAAATTAATATTGAAGAAAACTTGAAGGATACAACTGAAATAATTCAAGAGACACAAGAAGCTGGTCAATTTGAGCTCCTAGATCCTGCTACAATATCAAATACTTTAGAGCATTATACAATTCATCCATTGCACTCTAATGACAACATGGAAGATGCACTAGAAAGCAATCAGCATATAGGAAAAAAGTATAGAAGCACAGGCTTTTCCTCTACTCTTTCCTACTGGCAAAGGAGGAAGGTACAATGATAGACCTATTCAAATATCAGCATCAGAATACCGCTCATTATGGATGTATTCTGAAGATCCCAGATTTAGAAAAAATGTGGAATACATATTCCACCTATTCTTTGAAAGTGAACTAGCAACTTTATGTTACAGAGTTGCACACACATTAAAATCAGGATCCCACTTTCAAAATATGTCAGCTACAAATTTATTACAAAAAGTGCAACAAAAGGATGAGGTTTTACAATCAAATATTACAAATCTATTAGCAAATATGCGTGGTACTAAAGAGTACTGTTTTCAACTTCATGGAGATGTATGTTGTATGATCAGAAACCTTGGCCCACCCACTTGGTTTGTTACATTAAGTTGTGCAGAATATGCATGGGAAGATATACATGATTTCCTACGCATATAAAACAAAAACAAAACAAACATAGATATACTAACACCTGGAGAACGTTGTTCTCTGGATCCTGTTAATGTTTCAAGATATTTTCACCATCGCTTCATTGCTATTCTACACATTATTTGTAATAAAACTGTTCCTCCAATTGGAGAAGTGCAAGACTTCTTTTGGAGAAAAGAATACCAAGCCAGAGGAGCACCACATATACACATGCTTTTATGGATTAAAGATGCTCCTAAATTTGGTCAAGCCAGTGATGCCATTGTTTTACAGTTTATTGAAAAATATGTCACTTGTGAAATTCCATCAGAAGCCACAAATAGTGATCTTCATGCACAAATTTTACAATTTCAAAGACACAAATGTGGCAAATATTGTCGTTGCAAATACAAAAACAAAGGGAAATACTACACCAAATGCGGCTTTGGTTTCCCTAGAGCGGTTACAAATAGAGGTCAAGTGAACAACCTCATGTCTTCAGTCACAAGTCCACTGCAGTTGCACGATGTGTTACAGCATACTTAACCAAAGCAGAAAAAAACAGAGCTCCAAGACCTCTGGAATGACCTGTCATCAGATAAAACAGTGTCTCTAATCTGACCATGAATCTATACCTAAGCATAATCGCTACATTCCTGGGCCATTGAAGCCCCCCAGCTTCCATCATTATCCGCAGTTTTGTCATCCCATCTAACCATTCAGATACAGAACTACCTGGTCCATTTAAACTCTCAAATATAGTTGGAGTAAGTTGCTACGCAAATGTAGCAATGAATATTCTATTTCAATTGCCACCAATTGTTGACAACATTTACTTACACGGTACAGACCAATTGTGTCTGCAAATGTTAGTACTTCACAGAAACGCAACAAACAATCCTGAAAACACGTATAGTGTTTATGGAATAAGACAACAATTGGACTACTGTGCTGGAATGGTTAAATTCACTATAAACTCACAGGAAGATCCACAAGAATTTCTAATGTACTTACTACAAGTACTGGAAAATAAAAACATACCTATAAATGAAATCTTCCAGATTTCATATATGTGGAGACATACATGCACTCTCTGCAACAATGTGACACAAGAACAAATCCCAATTAACGCTTTGTATATATATCAATACCTAATTGTAAATCCATTCCATTTCAGCAACTTGTACAAAATGCAAACCATGGTAGATTATGTACTACCTGCAATTCGTATAATCGCTCCACCTTATTAATACAAACACATACAGGCCGATTCATGGAATAATTAGCGTGGCGCAAGTGGGCAAAAACGTGCGATTCGCAGTGGAATAGCGAAAATCGCAGTGCAAGTGCAAAAATCGCACGAAAAGCAGCGCACGTCGATTCATGGAAGGCCGTGCGCGAGAAAACCAGCGGATGTGCGATAAAAAAGTGCGCGGCGCACGTTGGCGCACAGGCCATCTAACAGCGTGCGCCAGGTCACAGCGAAAATCACACAGGCCACAGCGAAATTCGCACATAGCGCGGCGCACGCAACAAAAGTAGGCGGAACACGGGCGTAACACTCGGAATGGGGAACAACTTGCCAAAACGTGGGCGTCACAGGGGAAGTACAGGGCACAAGTGCGCGGAACGCCCACACGCTCGCCTACAACACGTATTCATGGAATAGAATAGGGGAAAAAAGCGCAGGCTCAAACCAGCGCACAGGCACAAACACGACCGCCACAAGAAAGCAGGCGGTAGCGTCTCTGCGGCTGTAAGAAATGTGCGCCAAAAGGTACGCCAACAAATAGCACCTATATACTGCCATGATGAATGTCCCATACTGTGGCCTTCCAGGAAAAATGACGTGCAAAGGGGTACCCACAAACACAGACACCCGCTGACAAAAAATACGTGTGCGTGTATACCGGGGTGCGCGGAAAGTCTCACACGCGATTTCAGCAGGGTACGTGCATCACAGGGGTTCGCGTGAAGTCATTCACGCGATCGGGCCTGGGGGAGCGGGCTACGTGTATTTCAGGGGTTCGCGTGAAGTTTCTCACGCGATCGGGCCTGGGGGAGCGTGCTACGTGTATTTCAGGGGTTCGCGTGAAGTTTCACACGCGATCGGGCCTGGGGGAGCGGGCTACGTGTATTACAGGGGTTCGCGTGAAGTTCCTCACGCGATCGGGCCTGGGGGAGCGGGCTACGTGTATTCCAGGGGTGCGTGAGAAGTTCCACACGCGAATAGCCTGGGCGCGTGTATTTCAGGGGTGCGCTGGAAGTTCCACACGCGAATAGCCTGGGCGCCTGTATTTGAGGGGTGCGCGGGAAGTTCCACACGCAAATAGCCTGGGCGCGTGTATTTCAGGGGTGCGCGGGAAGTTCCACACGCGAATAGCCTGGGCGCCTGTATTTGAGGGGTGCGCGGGAAGTTCCACACGCAAATAGCCTGGGCGCGTGTATTTGAGGGGTGCGCGGGAAGTTCCACACGCAAATAGCCTGGGCGCCTGTATTTCAGGGGTGCGTGTGAAGTCATTCACGCGATCGGGCCTGGGTGAGCGTGCTACGTGTATTTCAGGGGTTCGCGTGAACTTTCACACGCGATCGGGCCTGGGGGAGCGGGCTACGTGTATTTCAGGGGTGCGCGGGAAGTTCCACACGCGAATAGCCTGTGCGCGTGTATTTCAGGGGTGCGCGGGAAGTTTTACAAGCGAATAGCCTGGGCGCGTGTATTTCAGGGGTGCGCGGGAAGTTCCACACGCGAATAGCCTGTGCGCGTGTATTTCAGGGGTGCGCGGGAAGTTTTACACGCGATTTCTGCACGGTACGTGTATTTCAGGGGTGCCGGGGAGTCCCACATGTGATTTGACAGTGTGGGTCCTCCCAGGTGTACCCTGTACACCCTCCACGGCCCCTGCAGGCAGCCCACACCACAGGGGACTACCCTGCATCCCTGGTCATGTCCCGCAGGCAGCCCACCCAACATGGGCATGCCCCCCAGCAAAGGCACATGTCTCCTTGAACTAATGAACACCAACTCATGTCCCCTTGCACCCCCACCCCCCAGCACTGTGGGGCACCTGCCAGCAGGTCCCCACCCATGTCCAACTCATGTCCCCCACAACCCCCACCCCCCAGCACTGTGGGGCACCTGCCAGCAGGCCCCCACCCATGTCCAACTCATGTCTCCCACCACCCCCACCCCCCAGCCACCAGGGTCACCCTCCACCAGGCCCCCACCCATGTCTCCCACCACCCCCACCCCCCAGCCACCAGGGTCACCCTCCACCAGGCCCCCACTCATGTCTCCCACCACCCCCACACCCCAGCAGTGCAGGGTCACCCTCCACCAGGCCCCCACTCATGTCTCCCACCACCCCCACACCCCAGCAGTGCAGGGGTAGCCTCCACCAGGCCCCCACTCATGTCACCCACCACCCCCACCCCCCAGCCACCAGGGTCACCCTCCACCAGGGCCCCACTCATGTCACCCACCACCCCCACCCCCCAGCCACCAGGGTCACCCTCCACCAGGCCCCCACTCATGTCTCCCACCACCCCCACACCCCAGCAGTGCAGGGGCACCCTCCACCAGGCACCCACTCATGTCTCCCACCACCCCCACACCCCAGCAGTGCAGGGGCAGCCTCCACCAGGCCCCCACTCATGTCTCCCACCACCCCCACACCCCAGCAGTGCAGGGGCAGCCTCCACCAGGCCCCCACTCATGTCTCCCACCACCCCCACACCCCAGCAGTGCAGGGGCAGCCTCCACCAGGCCCCCACTCATGTCACCCACCACCCCCACCCCCCAGCCACCAGGGTCACCCTCCACCAGGCCCCCACTCATGTCACCCACCACCCCCACCCCCCAGCCACCAGGGTCACCCTCCACCAGGCCCCCACTCATGTCTCCCACCACCCCCCACACCCCAGCAGTGCAGGGGCACCCTCCACCAGGCACCCACACATGTCCCCCTGCCCCCAGGTCCTGACGATACTCAATCATGGCAGTAATGGCCAGCATACCCAGCACAAACACCCAGGCAAGGATTGCATCCACCCACATAGTGAATGCAATTACATGATACAACCCCAATGGCAAGTCTGTAAATGAACACATGTCCGTCACACACACATACACAATGGGTGCAAGTGAATGTCAAAACCCATATCATGACATGTATGAAACCAATGAGAAAATACCACAAGTGAAAGTTAAAAAAACATGTATTAAAGATGAAAAATAAGTAAAAAAATCAAACATACAAAAATGGGGATAACAAAATAAATGGTCCATGTCCGAGAACAAATGTAAAAATAAAAAAAACAAAGTAATCCAAAAACAAATGTTGTCCAAAGCAAAATCATGTGTAAGTAAAATAATGAAAAACCATTTCCTCATGGTGAACACAATAATTAATAAAAAAAATGTTTCTTCAAAAAGCAAACTATATACACGAAAATTCCAGGGTCCATGAGCCCAACACCATAAATGAAACCTACTACTACCTAATGAAAATAATATATACAAAAAAGTGGCCATTGTCCGAGCGGTCCAAAAATACAAAAATTAATAAAGGAAACCTAACACTAACTAACTAAATAACTATATACAAAGGCAGCGGGCAAGTCCTGCGGCTCACTCGGTGATGTTGCTGGCCAGGGCATCATCGAACTCCATGTCGATGTCCTGGAGGCGGGACTCTGTCCTGGCCCCGAGGTCTCGCAGGGATAACCCCATGTCCAGCTCAAACTCCCTGCGAACTTCCTCGAGGCACTCAGCCCGCCTCAATGCCCGACGCATGGAGAACTCCGCCCTGACCATGGTGAGCCGCTCCTCTTCCGCCCGCTGCCGCTCCGCACCTATCCGCTGGACCAACTGCTCCCACACGGAAGACACCACCATCCCAGGGTTGCCCTGCCCTCCGGCCGATGCCTGCCCCTCTGATCTTGAAGGCCCCGAGCCATGATGCCTCCCACGTCGAGCCTGCTGCTGCCTCCGACGCCACTGCCTCTGCCAGCACGACGGCATCCAGGCTGATGGAAACCACCGACGCCGTCGTGCATGTGCCCTGCCCGATGATGCTGTCACATCTTCCATCTGCTGGGGTCCAGTTGCTGTGTTGTCCACCCCTGCTGGACCTCCGACTCCCAACTGTGGCAGGGATGGGATCCCCACCGAGCTGGCTGCATTGGTCGGGGCAGGTCCACAGGGGGCCCTGGTGGCATCTGGGCCGGAAGACGGCAAGGAGAACGACTGGTGTATAGCCTGCACAGAGGAGGAGAGGGCCGCCAGATTGGACAACACATGCAGGAAACCCCCGAACATGGCCGATCCCAATTGGGCCACGTCGGCACGGTGCACTTCGTGATGACGTGCGTCCTCCTCCCGGGAAGCACGCACGGCATCACGAATCACAGCCGTGCGCATCGCGACCCCAATCAGGACCTTCTCCACACGGCCAGGGGATCCCACGTCCGCAGGTGGAATGGAGTCAGGTGACATGGACATCCCCTCTACCTGCGGACGGGCCTGGGACGGGGCATCCCTGCTGGTGCATGGTGGTGCACTCACAGGGTCAGGGACAGCGACATGCACAGGCCCCTCCACAGTGACCTGTGCTGCCTCCTGCCCCTGGCCCTGGACTGCACCACTTGTACCAGCAGGGATGCCCCCACCAGGCCCCATGTGTGCCCCAGTGGCGGCCTCCTCCTCCTCTGTGCAAACCACCAACCTGGATGGCTCCTCACCGTCTCCCACCGTAGCAGGCCCCTGTGGGGGCTCACCCACCCCTTCCGCTGCAGCCGTGGGGGCATCCCCGCCGCCTTGCTCCACAGCGCCGTCTCCGCCCTCTTCTTCACTAGCCGCTGCGTAGAGGGAGACAAAGAACACAAGCATCAGGGCACTGTACAATGGTCCCCTAGACAGGAAGCAATAGCAGATGAGCACCACTGTCAAAGTACACTTCCATCATGTCCCTCCACAACACATGGGTCAGTCCAGGCAAAACACACACAGTAACAGGCATGGTGCATGCCATGGACATTTCCATGCATGTCCAATGGACTCTTGAAACATTCAATGATATGTAACTCACATGCATCATGGCTCATGCCTATCACATGCACACACTTCACCTCAGTCACATCCATCTGGCCCCAAACACACCAAACACAGCAGATACAAGGGTAATTTGGCTGCTTCACTGAATCTGTGCATTGTCACACACATGTGTCATGCATCCATGGCATGCACAAGTCACAGACACGCAGGTCAGGCACACAGACATGGCTACCATATATGTACCTGGCATCAGCACCCATCCCTCACCCCCACCCATGTCCAGGTACAGAGACTGGCATGCTCTCATGTTCAAAATCTGCATAGGGCTCCCCATGCGGCATTTGAACACATGGAACAACCATGTGGGTCACACATCACTGGTCGCACATGCATTACCATGATGTCCCTGCACACATACATGCATACATGGCCTATGGCACACATACAGGCAAGTATCATAGAACCAGCACACCGCAACATGCCCTGTCTCACACAGTAATGCTTGGACACTTACCGCTCAACTCCAGACGGGCCTCCCTCTCAAGGATCTGGGCGTGGAGCGCTGGGCGTACGCGTTCCAGGACCCTCATCTGGATGGAACTCATGCGGCCCCGGCCCCCCTCCACGAGGCGCCGGCCCTTCACAAGGGTCCTGGACCTCAAGTCCTCCCAGCGCTTCTTGATCTTCAGGACGTTGCGGGTTGCCACCCCCTCCGCGTTGATGGCAACCACACAGTCGGCCCAGATCCTTTCCCGTCCTTCCTTGCTGGCGCGGGACGATCCAAAGAGGGCATCATACTGCCCCAGGACATGCTCCATCAGGACACCAACTTCGTTGTCAGTGAAGCTGGTGCCCCTCTGCCCCTCTGGCCTGGGGTTGCCACTGGTGCCAGATGTGGAAGTGCCCGACATGGCAACCCCAGAGGCAGGTGTGGGTGGGCAACTGGGTCCTGGGGCTGGGCTGTGGAGCGATGTAATCCCAGTCGGGAGTCTTCAGTTCCAGCAGGGGTGGACACAGCAACTGGACCCCTGCAGATGGCTGATGTGCAGGCACCAAATGGCAGGGCACGGTGGCAGCAGGCAGGCAGGCAGGCAGGCAGCAGCAGATGGCACGTGGGAGGCTGCTCGGGGCACTGGGGGGCAGTAACTCGGCCTTCTGGGCAGGAGCGTGGTCTTCCGTGTGTTTTCGCATGGCCAGCTTGATACGGAGTGATTTGGCACGTGAAAATCCTGCACGTCAGCGTGAAATCCGAGGAAAGGCCCTTAGCGCGTAAGCGCGTCAGCACGCATACGCGATTCTATTGGACCAGAGTCCCTCAGCGCGTAAGCGCGTCTGTGACGTGACCCGCACGGGTGTTCCCCACTCAGCACGTGATGACGGAGCACACGTGGAAATACTGCACGTCAGAGTGTCATCGCGTGTAATTGGACAAAAGTGCGCGTACAGGCGATTGGCCTATGTACGTGTATTTCATGGGTGCGCGGGCACTTACACACGCAAGTACGTCAGCGAACCTGTATCCAGTGGTGCGTGTGAATTTCCACACGCTATTGGACTGTGAACTGGATTCCAGGGGTGCGCGGGTCACACGCTCGCCTAGAACACGCGCAAAGCATAAATTTGCGGACTTTAACAATAACAAGCTCAGACGCCAGGATGAACATACCGTTCCTAGCAGCAGTGGCAGTGGGCTACCAAAGGAGGAGGAGGAGGATAGTCAGGGCCAGAATATTCACACCCAGAACCAGCCTTTTCGGGATGCCTGATGACCAGGTGTATGGGAGGTACAGGTTTCCACCACACATTATACTGGACCTGTTGAGTGAGTGGGAGGATGACCTCACATCACCCACCCTGTGCTCCCAAGCACTCAGCCCCCTGGAGAAGGTCCTCAATGTACTGCACTTCTTAGCCACTGGATCATTTCAGCGGACAAGTGCCATAGTGGGTGGGGTGTCACAGGCCACCCAGTCACGCTGCCTACACCAGGTCTTGAACATCATCACTGCACGCCCATCAGTCCGCAGGCACATATACCTGCCCAGAACACCTGCAGAAAGGCATGCTGCCGCCCTGGATTGTTATGCTGTGGCACGATTCCCCAAAGTGCTAGGTGCCATCGACTGCACCCATGTGGCTCTACGTCCCCCCAGGGCATCTGAGCACATCTATAGGAACCGCAAGCACTGGCATTCCATCAACGTGCAGGTAGCATGTAATGCCAAGGGAATCATCACCTCAGTATATGCCAACTATCCCGGCTCCACCCACGACAGCTTCATTTACTGAATGTCCACCCTAAGCCGGGACCTAGAAGCTGGGCGGCATGGCGATACATGGCTGCTTGGTGAGTATGTATGCCACTGCACATGCATGCATGTTGGATACTGAGCAAGGTCACAACCCCACCAATGATACCAATCACCACCTCCACAGGGGACAGTGCCTACCCTCTCAGCCCCCACATGATGACGCCAATTCGGAACCCCACCACGCCACCCGAGGTAAGATATAACACAGCCCACATTACAACCAGGGGCATAGTGGAGCGCACATTCGGAGTGCTAAAGTCACGCTTTCGCTCCCTTGACCGTTCTGGCGGGCAGCTGTTATACGCTCCCCCAGTAGTGTGCAGGATCATAGTGGCAGCATGTGTCCTGCACAACGTTGCAACACGCCGGGGCCTGGCCGTGGACATGGTGGTGGCCCCACATCCCCAACCACATGCACAGCCGCTGCGCATGGGAGGGGAAAGGGCACGGGGGGAGGCAGCCCGTACACAGCTAGTGGCTAATTACTTCACATAGAAATCACACCCCTGTGGAGTGCACACTGCCCTGGCACATTCCATCTGACAATCAATGATGACTCAACCTGACACTGATCCTGAATGTCTGGAGAATGAACCGTGAATACCATATCAGCCTGAAATTGTTCACCTGGAAGTGTCACAATGTGTGCATCCCTACCCACACAGACACCACCAATGCAGTTTTGTGAAGTTACACATTGAAGCAGCTAAAATGAATACCCACTTGCAAAATGCAACAAGAGGACAGTGCCATGTCAGCCAACCCAACCCCAGCACCGCCACACGACACACCGTGCCATGTCATGCTAATTGCAGGTAAACAAAGTAATCCCCACAACATGACATCAGTCTCACTATGTACAGTGTCCCTATTAGAAACCTGCAACACCTGAAATGCTTAGAGCAATGCCGGACCAACAACATACTTGAGCACGTACTACCATTAACATGACATCACAAATGTTACACATTAGTAGTCTCACCACCTGGAAATGCCTGCACTCCCACCACTACCAACTGTGCAGTGTTGGCGCCATGTAGAGTTGTAGGTGCACTGCTGCCAACATGGACCCCATCTCCAGACTAGAGGTCCTTGTGTAGACATGAGGAAGGGACCTGCAAATTGGGAGGTAGACACAGAAGAAGAGTTACACATCAATGCAACATGCAGTGTACAACACAACAGCAATATGCACTAGGAATGTATACACAGTATTGACTACAGACTGCCCACACAGCTCATGGGAGTCCAACGTCACTGTGTAATTCACTGTCACTTGGGCACACCCTTTGCAAGCCCATGGAAACGGGAAGCAGGAGGGGTGTGTGTGACTCAAACCCAAGCATCTGAACCAAATACATTACAAGCCTGCATGTGCCCAGCCACAATGCAGCGTATGCCCACAGGAACCACGGAAGCCAACAAATCGTCCCAAAAAAATTGGGAATAAAAGAAATGAAAATAAAAATAAAAATAAGAAACAATCAAAAATGGCCATTGATGGGCCCGGGGGGGTTGGGGAGGCCACCCAGGAGGTCCGAGGACAGGATGCACACCAGAACCCACCTGCGTGGATCCTGGGAAGATAAAACACCTCCATGGGCTCATGGCCCACACGGCTACCCTATTGTGGGAGTATCACTGCTGTCGCTATTATCACCCTGTGCAGCTGCATCCGGAGGTGGTTGCACTATGGGAGGCAGCCCATGCAAGGCCCTAGTCTGCTCCTCCATGGCTGTAAGCATGCAGGTGTGGTAGGTCTGGTTCTGGAGGATGAGTGTGCGGAGGTCCCCATGCAACAACTCACGGGATGCCCGGACCTCCGCCCTCATTGCCTGCATCTCAGCTGAGAGCGTACGGGTGAGATGCTCCAGCTGCTGTTCTGTCCTTTGGTGTGTTGAAGCCTCAAGCTCAACAAGAGTCGTCCTGAGGTGAAGGAGCTCCTGCCTCAGGGCTTCCCTGTGGCCCTGGGACTCAATGGAGATGGCCTCCTGCAGAGTCGCCAGTGCCGCCCGCCTGTCCCTGTTGGACCCCAATATGTCCTCCCTGTGTGACTGGCAGATGGAGTCGGTTGCCTGCTCTAGTCGCTCCATCAGCCTTTCTGGGGGGACAATGGAAGTGGCCACCCTATCCATGGCCTGAGCCATCATCTCGGATGATGCAGCCTGTTGGGTTGCCATACCGTAAATGGATTGCTCCCATGCGGTATTGCCGGGTGGCGTACGGCCACCACGTCGGCGGGCACCACACCTGTCTGGGGCAAGGCGAACTGCGCCTTGCTGTGCCGGCACTGCCTGAGGCTGCAGGACTGCATTCCCCCTCTGATCTGCTGGCCCAGGAACAGGATCAGATGTCGCGGAGTGTGACCCTGCATCCGTAACCACCGAAGGCGTAGCTGCCAACACTGACATCCCCATGGAGGGTTCTGACCCTGGTGCAGGTGGGTGAGACAGAACAGAATCCCTCCCTGGAACACTCACCTGCGACGGCACGTAGGTCTCATCCGAATCAACACCTGAGTGCAGCTCGGGGGAGGTGCAGCCAGAGACACCCCTTGAGAGCACGACCTGCAGCACTTGTGGGTTCTCCCCCACCACCACACCACGTCCCTCACTGGTGGTTGGTCGGCCCTCGGACCCCTCCTGGGTCTGCACCAGCTCCACAACCCCAGCAGTATCAGGTGCGTCTTCCCCTGCAAAGACATGAAAACAAAGAAATGGAAACAGGCATTAGCACCATGGCACACAATGAGGGCTGAGAAGCAAGAGAACCAGTACTTGATTGACACATGTCCCACATGACTAAAACCCTCCCATGCATGCACCCTCACTGCGTATGAAGTGCAGGCAAATGGCACACACTGATGACACCAAGATGGAAGATGAACACATTTTCTGCATGCTGCCTGGCAGTGGCATCACACATTGGCCTGTGATTGCCAGGTGAAACACACATGCCATCACACAGATGGCATGTACCATTGCTATTGAGTGAAGATGGAGAGGAGGGCAGCACCTATTCATTCAGTCCAGTTCCCGCATGTAATCGCTTTTCTAATTCTAACAGGTCAGATTTTTCACCTGGAGCTGCCAGTCTGAAATGGTCCAATTGCAGAGGGACATGTGTGTACAAATGATATCCAGGTAACAAAGTCACTCCACTTTACCATACCCATGTCAGACATGTGACTAGTGGACAGCGACATGCCTAGTGAAAGTGGTGGAATGCAAACAAACTGACTGAATGAACAGTGAAAAATAAGCAACTATGTTGTGGCAAGGTGACACTTCAAGGGCAACTGGCGTGCAGTTGGGCTAGATGTCTACTGTTGGCAGAAGGGATACTGCTATGGCCAAATGCAGCTGCGCAGGAAGTATTGCATGAAGCACATGGCTGACCCATACGACTCAGGCGCACACACTCTCACCTGGCACACAAACAGAAGCCCTCACACACACACCATGCAGATGGATGACACACACATGCATGTGCACTCACCGGACAATGCCTCGTAATCAGCCAGATCTCCCACGCCTTGGATCTGTTCCTCCGTGACGTAGGTCCCAGCAACTGACTCATGTGGACTGAGTTCCATGTCTACTACTGGAGACCCACCTCCAGTCACTAGAATTGCGGCATGACTTGAGGCCAGCTTACTCTTTGCCCTGCGCTTTAGGTCATTCCAGCGCTTATAGCAATCATTGGCTGTGCGCCTCACGATTCCAAGGGCACTTACGATGTCCGCAATGGTCTGCCAGTGTGCCTGGCGTTGTGCAGGTGTGGTCTTGGATCCTGCAACAATGACCATCTCGTTGTCATGTCCGGACACATACTCGACAAGTGCATTCAGTTCGTCATCCGTGAAGCTGGGCTTCCTGGATGGGCCGGACTGTGTAGCCGTGTCTGGGGCATCAGCCAGTGCCGGACGAGCACTCTTCCTCTTCCGCTTGGAAGGTGGTGGTGATCCTGAGTGTCCTGCGTCGCTCTGGACACTAGGGGCAGGAGCCCTGGTGGACTCTGTATCAGGAGTGTGGGATTGCACACTCAGCATGGGAGTTGGTGCAGGCATTGGCTCTAGTGTGATGGTGTCAGGGGGAATGTCAGCAGCATGGACTAGGACCGACACTGTCCTGGCTGGGTGTGTGAGGGCTGGGGTGGATGGAGCCGCAGCTGCCCCTGCAGCCTCTCCGCCCTGCCTCCTTGGTGCAGCAGATGACCTTGCTGGCCCAGATGCACGTGGCATGGTGACATCAACGTGCACCAGCGCACGTGTCATAGGCCTGCTGACCTGGAAGTCAGCCATGGAGTCAGCCAGATCTGGTGCCACAATGGGCTGGTCCAACAAGGGCTGAGCATGGATGGTGTCAGCCACATCAGCCTCAACGGGAGGGGGGGGGATTATGGGTGCCCTTGACTGGTCCTCCACACATGGGGGGACAGGCTCACCCTGCAAGTAACGACCACGTCCCCTACCGGATCCACCACGGCCACCACTTGTGGCTCTTCCACCTTTGCCACCCTTACGGAATCCTCGCCTCCCAGCCATGGCACTGATGTAAATGTGCGTATGGGAGTGGCTGGAAACTATTGTCCTGGGCAATAGGGGGTCAAAGGGGTTGGGTACCAGATGGTAATTGTACCCTAGTGCTCTTGCAAGGCTGATTGTAACCCATGGGGAAAGATGACGGGTCACGCTACGCACAGGAGCCCCGAAAAAGGGAGATGACGTGCACGCAACCCCTCCTAGACCACGTGTGCAGAAAGAAAAACCTGCACTACGCTGTAGCACCCAGTAACACAAGAATGAACGTATGCGTGTCACACGCAGCCTAGAATGACCTCTGAAGGGGTAGGCTACACACGGGGCAAGCACAGATGTTAGATACGTGCGTGACTCACCGTCTGCCTGGTAAACGAGCGTGTGAAAGGAGCACGTTTGGTTGGCAACACCCCCGCCAAAAGAAGATTTGTATGCTGTCTGAGGAGACAGGACAACAATAGAAGGGAACACTGTTTGAGGGAACAGGCCCAGGTAAACCAGTAAAAGCGAAAAAAGAGAAAAAGCTGTCAGAGGTAACAGGGAATACGAACTTGAAACGCCGTGAAGTAAATCGCGTGTGAAACGACAAGAAGTACAGAATTCACCCACTCGCTCTCCACGAAAAGCACGTACAAGGAAAACGTGTTCTACACATACCTTTTATACAGGGCCACACGTCCAGCGTCACTTACGCGGCGTGTACGCGCTAGGGCCATTTCCACCAATTACACGCTTTGTCACTTCTGCGTGTAGGGACATTTCCACCAATTACACGCTTTGTCACTTCTGCGTGTAGGGCCATTTCCACCAATCACACGCGATGAGACTCTGATGTGCAGTCTTTCCACGTGTGCTCTGTCATCACGTGCTGTGTGGGAAACACCCGTGCAGGTCACGTCACAGACGCGCTTACGCGCTGAGGGCCTTTGGTCCAATAGAATCGCGTATGCGTGCTGACGCGCTTACGCGCTAAGGGCCTTTCCTCGATTTTCACGCTGACGTGCAGGATTTTCACGTGCCAAATCACTCTGTACCAAGCTGGCCACGCGTAAGCACACGGAAGACCACGCTCCTGCCCAGAAGGCCGAACTACTGCCCCCCAGAGCCCCGAGCACGCTCCCACCTACCATCTGCTGCTGCCTGACTGCCTGCTGCCCACGTGCACTGCCATTTGCTGCCTGCACATCAGCCAGGGGTGCTGTTGCTGTGACCACCCCTGCTGGAACCGAAGACTCCCGACTGGAATTCCATCGCTCCACAGCCCAGCCCCAGGACCCAGTTGCCCACTCACTCCTGCCTCTGGGGTTGTCATGTCGGGGCAAACACCATCTGTGACCACTGACAACCCCTGGCCAGAGAGGCAGAGGGGCACCAGCTTCAGTGCCACCGAAGTTGGTGTCCTGGTGGAGCAAGTCCTGGGGCAGTATGATGCCCTCTTCGGAAATTCCTGCGCCGACAAGGAAGGACGGACTGGGATCTGGACTGACATCGTGACTGCCATCAACGCGGAGGGGGTGGCAGTCCGGGACTTACAACATGTCAGGAAGCGCTGGGAGGACTTCAGGTCCAGGACCCTGAACAAGGCCCGGCGCCTCTTGAAGGCAGCGGATGCCAAGGGGCGCCGGGGCCACTTGTCGGAAGAACAGATGGGGGTCCTGGAACGCATATCCCCAGCGCTCCACGTCCAGGTCCTGGAGAAGCAGACCCGTCTGGAGTCGAGCGGTGAGGGTACATGCATCCTGATTGTGAGCAGTGCGTGTGGTGATTATTCGGTATTGTGCAGGTTGCACATCTGTTTGTATGGGGTCGAGTATGGGTGGGGGTGTACATGGCCGTGGGGCTGACACATGCGAGGGCTGTAATGTGTGAGACATGGATGGTGCTTGTGTGTGTAGGCTTGCATGGCAAATGCAGTTGTGCGTGCACACATGTTTGTATGTATGTGTATGTAAGTAGACATGTCCGTGATGTCACGCATGTATGTTGTTTTGGGCTGCATGTATGAGCACTGTGTACATGTGCATGTGTGTGTATTTGACAAGGGTGCAACAGTGATGCAGCATGGATGCATGTGACTGCGGTTTGTGTAAGCCTGATTGGCAGATGTGACATGGATGCCCGTCTGAACAGTGCGACACTTGGCAGAGGTGTACACATGCATGCAAGTGTGGTGGTGTGTGTACATGTGTGGTGCACTTCCTGTGTTGCATGTGATGTCTGGGTCACCTTTGGCTGCTCATGCTGTTGTATGTGTATGGATGGTGGTGGCAGTTGCGATATGGCTGTGGTATGGCTCATGTGTGCGAGTTGCAATGACATGTGTGTTGGGGATTGTGATGACATGTCTGAGGTATGCCAATGCCACTCATGTGCAACTGTCATGTGTGTATGTGTCCATTGTACAGTGCCCTGATGCCTGTGTTTTGTTTCTCCCTGTCTGCAGCATCAACTGATGAAGAGGGCGGAGAAGGTGCTGTGGAGCACAGCGGCGGGGATCCGACCGCCAGCCGGAGACGCAAGGCCCGGCTCCCCTCCCGTGTTGTCATCTCGTCGGGGAGTGAGGAGTCCGGTGCCGCGTCCCAGGCCGCAGCTGCCGGGGGGAGGTCCAAGAGGCGGAGGTTGGAGTTGGACTCCTCGGCAGCAGAAGGGGCAGCTGGGACCCCACAGGGCCCAACAGGGGAAGATGGCACGGAGTCATCCAGGTTGGTGGGGGGTCTGGTGGAGGAGGAGGCCGTGCAAGCACCAGAGACGGGGTCTGGAGGTGGGGATCCCACTGGTGCTAGTGGTGCAGTCCAGGACCAGGGACAGGAGGCAGCACAGGCCGCCGCGGAGGTGCCTGTGTGCAATCCTGTCCCCGATCCTGTCCCTGCATCATCTTGCACCAGCAGGGATGCCTACGTCCAGACCCGTTTCCAGGCAGGGGATGAGCTGACGTCAACTGGCCTTCCTCTGCCTGCGGACGTGGCTATCCAGGTCCGGGTTGAGCCTGTCCTGGCTGGTGTGGCGTTGCGTCAACGGACCATGCGAGGTGACCTGCAGTCTTTTCATGGAGAGACTGCACGTCATCTCGAATGGCTCGTTGACCACGTCAGCCTGCTGGGACAGGTCACCCAGACCGGATTCCTCCGTCTGATGGGGCTTGTTCCGACCCCCTCCTCAACTGGACCCCCTGCGCGCCAGTCGTCCTCACCCATCAGTCACCTGGGTGCCCTGTGGAGCTGCCTCTGACAGTGCGGCCAGGCTGGTGGAGGAGGCATCCCTGCCACAGTCGGGAGTCGGACGTCCAGCAGGAGTGGCCACATCAACAACTGCACCACAGCCGGCGGAGGATGTGCAGGCAGCAGGAGGCAGTGCACGGGCAGAGGCAGAGCAGCAGCAGCAACATGGTGGGAGCCATGAAGGCTCGGGGCCTTCGACATCAGAGGGGCAGGCATCGGCGGGAGGGCAGGAGGATCCAGGACAGAGAGTGTCTTCCGTGTGGCAGCGGTTGGGCCACGCCATAGGTGCGGAGCGGCGGCGGGCGGAAGAGGCCCGGCTCACAATGGTCAGGGCGGAGAACTCCATGCGGAGGGCCCTGAGGCGGGCCGAGTGCCTCGAGGCAATCCGCAGGGGGTTGGAGGAGGACACGGCGTCGTAGACGCCCTGCAGACCCTCGGGGCCATGGAACTGGACCGCCTCCGGGACATCGAACAGGAGTTCGATGATGCCCTGGCCCGGAACACCACGGAGTGAGCCGCTGGACTTGCCCGCCGCCTTTGTATATAGTTCTTTAGTTTTAGGTTTCCTTTGTTTTTTCTTATGATTTGGAGTCGACGAACACTGCTCCACTTTTTGTATATAGTTGATATTTAGGTAGGTTTTTTAGGAGGTTTCCTTAGTTCAGTTGTGATGATGGACCCTTGTTATTTTTGTACATAGTTCTTTGTTGCATGGAGAGTTTTTACATTTCACTTTGGACAAAATTTTTTGGATTTGATTTTCTACTTTTGTGTTTTTATGCGGACATGCAGCTTATTTTTTCACATTTACATTGTAGTTATTTTTCTTTCTTTAGCATTCGTATTTTTGTCCAATACATTTTTTTTCCATTGTTCACTGTGTGGTTTCATCTCATTGGTTTCATGCATGTCATGTTGTGTGTTTTCCCATTCAATTGGAAAATATGTGTGTGACGGACATGGGTTCATTTGCTTCATGAACATTGGGGGTGTAACATGTGTTTTCATTTCCATGTGGGTGAATGGGTTACTTGGTAGGGCTTTTTGGCTGTGGAGGCTGACCATTACGCACATGATTGGGGATTGTGAGGACCTGGTGGGGGCTGCCCATGGTGGCAGGGGGGTGGGGGTGGTGGGAGACATGAGTGGGGGCCTGGTGGAGGCTGCCCCTGCACTGCCGGGGGGTGGGGGTGGTGGGAGACATGAGTGGGGGCCTGGTGGAGGGTGACCCTGGATGCTGGGGTGTGGGGGTGCAGGGGGACATGAGTGGGGGCCTGGTGGAGGTTGACCCTGCACTGCTGGGGGGTGGGGGTGGTGGGAGACATGAGTGGGGGCCTGGTGGGGGCTGCCCATGGTGGCAGGGGGGTGGGGGTGGTGGGAGACATGCGTGGGGGCCTGGTGGAGGCTGCCCCTGCACTGCCGGGGGGTGGGGGTGCAGGGGGACATGAGTGGGGGCCTGGTGGAGGTTGACCCTGCACTGCTGGGGGGTGGGGGTGGTGGGAGACATGAGTGGGGGCCTGGGGGGGGCTGCCCATGGTGGCAGGGGGGTGGGGGTGGTAAGAGACATGAGTGGGGGCCTGGTGGAGGCTGCCCCTGCACTGCTGGGGGGTGGGGGTGGTGGGAGACATGGGTGGGGGCCTGGTGAAGGGTGCCCCTGCACTGCTGGGGGGTGGGGGTGGTGGGAGACATGGGTGGGTGCCTGGTGGAGGGTGACCCTGCACTGCTGGGGGGTGGGGGTGGTGGGAGATATGAGTGGGGGCCTGGTGGGGGCTGCCCCTGCACTGCCGGGGGGTGGGGGTGCAGGGGGACATGAGTGGGGGCCTGGTGGAGGCTGCCCCTGCACTGTCGGGGGGTGGGGGTGCAGGGGGACATGAGTGGGGGCCTGGTGGAGGTTGACCCTGCACTGCTGGGGGGTGGGGGTGGTGGGAGACATGAGTGGGGGCCTGGTGGGGGCTGCCCATGGTGGCAGGGGGGTGGGGGTGGTGGGAGACATGAGTGGGGGCCTGGTGGAGGCTGCCCCTGCACTGCCGGGGGGTGGGGGTGGTGGGAGACATGAGTGGGGGCCTGGTGGAGGGTGACCCTGGATGCTGGGGTGTGGGGGTGCAGAGGGACATGAGCAGGTGTGCAGGGTAGTCCCCTGTTTTGTGGGCTGCCTGCAGGGGCCGTGGAGGGTGTACAGGGAACACCTGTGAGGACCCACCCTAGCCTAATTGCGTGTGATAATTCCCGCACACCCCTGTAATACACGTACCTGGCCAAATCGCATGTGAGAATTCCCGTGCACCCCTGTAATACACGTACCCAGCCGAATCGCGTGTAGAACTTCCCGTGTACCCCTGTAATACACGTACCCTGGCCAATCGCGTGTAGAACTTCCCACGCACCCCTGTAATACACGTACCAAGCCAAATCGCGTCTGATAATTCCCGCGCACCCCTGTAATACACGTACCTGGCCAAATCGCATGTGAGAATTCCCGCGCACCCCTGTAATACACGTACCCAGCCGAATCGCGTGTAGAACTTCCCGTGTACCCCTGTAATACACGTACCCAGCCAAATCGCGTGTGATAATTCCCACGTACCCCTGTAATACACGTACCCTGGCCAATCGCGTGTAGAACTTCCCACGCACCCCTGTAATACACGTACCAAGCCAAATCGCGTCTGATAATTCCCGCGCACCCCTGTAATACACGTACCTGGCCAAATCGCATGTGAGAATTCCCGCGCACCCCTGTAATACACGTACCCAGCCGAATCGCGTGTAGAACTTCCCGTGTACCCCTGTAATACACCTACCCAGCCAAATCGCGTGTGATAATTCCCGCGCACCCCTGTAATACACGTACCCAGCCAAATCGCGTGTGATAATTCCTGCGTACCCCTGTGATACATGTGCCCTGGCTAATCGCGTGTAAAACTTCACGCGAACCCCTGTAATACACGTACCCTGGCTAATCGCGTGTATAACTTCACGCGTACCCCTGATATGCACGTTACCCGCTTTGCGTTCCTTGTTTGGCAGCCCTGTGGACTGGTCCAGGGTTAGCGCTGCCCTTTGCGATGATTTAGCGATTTTGATGGCTTTTCCTTGCGCGAGGGCGTTCTTGGGGGCGTTACTGGCGCTGCTGCAGGGTCGCTGCGATACTCTGCGCCACGGCTGGTTTGGGAGCCTAAAATCCATGAATACGCTGTGCGCGGAAATCGGTTTTAGCGCACGTGCCTGGCGCAGACAATCGCACGCGGACACTCTGCGCCAGCCGCTTGCGACACTTTTCTGCGAAATTCTATGAATTACCCTGATAGTAAATACGTAATACTAACGCTTCTACGTTACAATGCAGATGGTACCAAAAACAACTGCAAGCTGACTGGATTCACACATGGTCAAGTATCACTTGATAAGAAAACTTTCACAACAATAGGTATAATCTACCACACAGGAGCCACAACCAATTCAGGTCACTACACTGCATATATAAAAAAGAAATGTAGATGGTTTGAATGTAATGATAGTACCATTACTCTAAAGCAGGGATTACCAGCAAATCTTTCAAACGCTTATTTAATGTTCTTAAAACCAAAATGTATTAACTAAACTGTACTTAAACCTTAACTAAACTAGTAGTAAACAAATGTAAACTGTTAGAATATTCCAACAGGTATCGAACTGCCCAAAGATTCTACAACAAGTAATCAGATAAATCAATACTACTAAATTAGAGCAAAAAATACACCAACTGGTATCTAACTAACCCAAAATTTTACAATATGCAAACTAATTAATCAATACCACTAAATTATATAAAAAAATAGACAGTTAGAATACGCCAATTGGTATCTAACTGCCTCAAAATGTTACAATATAAAAACAGATAAATCAATACCACTAAAATATATAAAGAAAATAGACAGTTAGAATACGCCAACTGGTATCTAATTGCTACAAGATTTTACAATATCCAAACAAATAAATGGTATGTAACTGCTCCAAAAATCTGCAACAAGCCAATATATGAAGCATTAGCCAGAAACAACAAGTGAACAATGAAAACAAACAAACAAATAGACTGTAGCATAACAAAAAAAAAAGGGGGGTTTTAATCCAACATGAATTTTTCTTTCTCCCACAGACCCAAACTGAGCAAATTGCACAGTACACTGGTTTGTAATGTACTAAATATGAGGGTTAAAAATGCTGATTATTCAATGATGTAAGTCGTTACAAAATACCAATACTAACATGATCTTTTCTTTTATCATAGCGTTCTAAGGACACCCCCTTTTTATTTATTTACGAACATTTCAGGACACCGCGTTCTCAGGACACCCCCATTTTATTTATTTAACAACATTTCAGAACACCGTGAGTGTTCTTAGAACAATTTCAACTTACCAGCGAACAATACGGACAGCATCCTCAGGACACCCCCAACTTATTTACTTAAGTACATTTCAGGACACCGTGAGTGTTCTTAGAACAGTTTCACCTTGCTTGCGAACAACACGGACACATATTGCGTCCTCAGAACACCCCCATTTAGTTTATTTAGAACATTTCAGAACAGCCGTGTTTTCTGCAGACAAATCGAACACAACAAGAGGGTCTACCACATAAAAAATACAACATTTAACCCATCTCATACTCTTCCACCCTCCCAACACTCTTACACTCCAACACAATCTACTAAATACAATTATTCAACCAAGTTTCACTGCGCTGTCCGCGGACGTCCGCAAATCCAAGATGGCGGGCGCTACCCAAAATCTGACGCACTTCATGCACTACGCCGTCCAATCAGCGAACACGTCACATGTCTGCGGTCATGACGTAAGCCGATTGGCCAATCATGACACTGTCCGCAAAGTGAACAGGGAAGTGTGTCTGTGGACCGAACACAGATATCACTCATTTTTTTGACCTACTTGTTGGTCATTTTAAAAAAACTACTGGATGGATTTTCACCAAATGCACGCTTTCGGGACCAAGCCGCTACTCCTGGTCCAAATTTGGTGAAAATCCGTCCAGCGGTTTGGGCTATAGGTGTGAGCAAAGTTGTTCCCCATTCAGTCTATGGGAAAAAAAAGTTTTCGGACCCCCCTTATAACTTTGCCCCCCCTGGACGAATCCTCACCAAACTTTGCAAAAAAATTCAGAGTGGGCTATATACTTTTTTTGTGCTAAATTTGGTGAGGATTCGTCCAGGGGAGCGAAGTTATAAGCCGCCCAAACAGTGCTCTTCCTATGGAAACAGCAACTTAACCATAACTACTTGGCCACTACTGTGGCCATGTAATATCACACTATTTAATATTTATACAAGGATCACCAATGGGTGATGTTACAATAAGCAATCTCTTTAATCAGAAGGAGTATGGATGGGAAAAATAATGCAGCATAGAATAACACTTTGTGTGGGTTCAGTCAAATGCAATGTCACTCTTTACCCCTGCACACTACTCAATCCCCCCAATATGCAAGATAAAGAGATGGAAGGAGAGCAAAACAGGCATCAGGAATAAACACTCAACAAATGCTATTTCAATCCCAATTCCTCCCAGCAGCATAGAGAGATAAAAAGGAATGATTGCAAACAGGTCAAATGCTTTTGAATGTGGCTTTGAATGAAATGGGAAACACACTGGAAAATGGATTTAATTTACTAAATTGGATTCAGAACTAGTGGGAGCCGCTTTGTATAGTTTCAGATAAACATTAGCAATGATGGTTGAAAACTGAATTCTGTGGTCGGATGCAAAGAACAGCTGTTTTACACGTGATGAAATTTAGCCAAACAAAACATTTGGGGCAAACATTTCCGCGCGTGAAAAGCGTGATTGCAGGATAATTAGGTTCGCTTGAAAACTGAGGATGTTAGCTTCAATTTGACACTTAAATTATGTTTCTAGCATGTACGGTACGGAAGGTATGAAGGTTTTAGTAGAGGTCATTTTTTCTCAGAAAGAGTCCGAATTTTCAAATGAAAGAAGCGCTTTTGAATTACCAACAGGATTCTCTTTACACTAAGGCGTCTATGAAGCCACAAGCTACACGACAGCACAGCCACAAATCCAGCGATGTCTCTGGATGGTTTCTACCTGCCGAGATGCTTGTCTTTCTTCAGCAACTATATTAGCGCAAAGCTGATATTATCACTACCATTACCAAAGGACTATACGGATGAGAGAAAGATTCAGGAAAAACAAAAGAGATTCTACAATGCAGTTTTGGATATGATAGAATGGGTTGGATAGGGTTACTTATGAATAATATATTGGCTAGGGACAATTCTATGCTATAGATACTCACAACTACTGTTTGGAATAGGCTCGTCAAGGATCTGGTCAAAGATTTCTGGACTGGAATTCTGCTAGCCCACCGGACAGGATTCAGGACGCTCGGTTCTGCAGTCAGCACTTTAGACTGGATCTGACGGGTTGGTTCTGGGATGCAGCTATCAGGTTACAGCTCTGCTCTACTGGTTTGGATCTCTGGATTCTTGGCAAGAAAGCAGAAACAGCACGGCCAGGCTGTTCTTTTTGTTGTGCCCCTTGGAAGTCTGGGGTTGAAATCAGGTTTCAAGATTTTAAAGGCCAAGCTGAGAATGGTTCAGCTTTGGAATTGGGCCTTTCTGCTTTCAAAGTTCTGGAGTCTTAGATATGGGTTTCACCTGCAAAGTGCTTCGCCAGTAATCAGTTGATGGGTGAATCTGTGTGTGTCCTTTTAGGTCCTAAACTGTCCCTATTTATGTATTTCTCTAAGTGGTGGGTAGGCTGAATTATACTAGGCACACCCTCTAGGAATCCTATTGGTTAGGGTCTGTCCTCTCTCCTGATTTGAGAAGGAACTCTGGTGCCATGATGATTCTGAATTTTACAATTCATGGAGTACCTCCCCTTTGTTTCTGTACAGTAAATCTATTTTTCACATAAAGCATATTTACAATATAACCAACTTGCTAACAATACATATTTACATCACAGATTTAGTAGAGCAAGTATCTGTCCAAGTCCTATCTCAGTGAAAGCTTTAGTTCAGATTTGACAGTTTTTCACGCTTTTGGTTGGGTACCCAAAATCACATTTTTCTACATATATGCGCATGACATTTGGGCATAATCCTGTGAAGTTTCATATTTCTAGCTTCATCACAATTTCTACAAAATTACAATTTCTCTAGTCTGGTCTCTGAGCACAGCACAGAGTTCAGAGTAGTTTCAAACTGTGAGCAGAATGTTCATGTTAACAACCTATATTTTACAGATTTTTACAAATTTTGCACAGTTCTCTGTTAGTCTTTTTCAAAAAGATACTTTCTTGTGGTTTAAGATACACATATCTCGCCCCTATGGTTTTGCTGGGCCAAGAACAATCCAGGTCTCTCTTCCTGCTGGCAGTAGTTTCTGTTGACACTTGAATTTGCATTCCCTTTCAATCCAGGAAGCCTATTGTCTCTCCCCAGAGAAGCAGAGCAAAATCTCCTCCTCCTTTCATTAGCATCTAACTGAGAGTTCCTGGCAGAGAGCAAAAGGAAGGCACCTTTGTTTGGGGCATGCTGTGGAATTTGCCTTTGAAATTTTTGGCTGGCATCAGAGGTTACTTTAACACACTTTGTTTAAAATTGTCTTTGATAAAATAAACTTACATTTCAAAATAGGCAAACAGATCTCTAATTCTAGTCTTTTTTTTTTTTTTTTTTTTTTTTTTTTATTGAAGCGTCAGCCTAAAATACCACATTGTGAACAACGTGGCATCAGACTTTTGCAACAAAGTAACAACATTCATTAAAAATTCGTCAAAATTCGTCAGAATTCATCTAACCAGAAACCAGTTCACGGTATTACATAGGATAATCTGAAGGATTCAGTTTCGTGAGGTCAGTCACAGGACAGCAAGCTTTAGAGCATCTATGTAGTCTATTACCGCACAGCTTAATTTTATGCTGTGACCGGCTGCTACGTAGGACCACCAATCTCGGGTGTTACAATCTGCTGGGGTAAATTCTCCCAGATGCTGAGTCCTCTTTGAGGTGGTCTTTGTGCATTTGGTGATGAGATGCTCTAAGGATTCTATTTCGCTGTTACAGAAGCGACACAGATTATCCGTAGCTTCTTTGAAGTGGCGACCCCACATCATTTCCTTTGTTTTGATTGTATTTAGTCGTAATCTTAGAAACTGCTCACGGTGATGACGGGATGGACAATGCGTTAGGTATCTACTTGTTACATTTAGTTTGTGTTCTCCGATTCCAGAGTCTAAGGTGGTTTTCAACTGCAGACGTCGCTCGTTATTCTTTGTCCAGCACCATTGTTCAAATTTTGTTTTTGTGGATTGTGGTCTCGTCAGCAGGTCATGCAGGGTCAGATCGGCATTCGTTAAAGTAGATATCATTAATAGTTTCCACTCGTATAGCAGTTTCAAGCTTCCTGGAATTTTTTCCCCAGTAAAGATTTCAAATGCTGGCGCTATAGGTATCAAATTCATTTTGCGTAGTGCCATTAGTGATTTCCACATTACATGGGTATGTAGGGAATTTAGGGAGAGTTCATGTCTTATGTGGATCATCGAGATGTATGAAGGAAGCTTCAGCACACGCCGCCAGTAGATGCCTTCAAGTTTTTGCCAGTACAAGGCGTCGATGTTCCAACCAGACTCCGAACCAAAGGTAATTGCAGGGATCACCTTTTGATTATAAAAGGTCAGGACTGGTGCTAGACTGAATTTTCCAAAGTTTTTGTTCAGCAGCTGGGCTTGAATGCTATATTGAATCATTCTGTTGACCATCTCAACCTTCCAGTGATGTTCATGCACTGAGTTATTGAATGTTATTCCCAGGTATCTAATCGAATTGACTACGTCAAGTCGATTATCGTCAATTTTCCACACAAAGGCTTTTTGTTTGTTGGTACATCGTTGACCAATGATGACAATCTTGGATTTTTCGATGTTTAGTTCCAGGTCGTTTTTTTTTAAATAGTTATGAAGATTTGTTAGCTGGCGTTGCAGGCCTATCTGAGTTTGATCCAACAAGACCACGTCGTCAGCATAGATTATACATCCTATTTCGTTATTGTTCAGCTTCGCTGGAAAACAGCGAACATCTTTACGATATGATGGGAGGTCAGAAATGAATAATTTAAAAAGTTCAGCAGCTAGAGGGCATCCCTGTTTCACACCAGAATTTGTTGCAATCGGCTTGGATAGTAAGCCTTGATTATTCAATCTTATTTTGATGGTGGTTTCTGAGTATAAGGCTCTTATTGGTGCAACCAGTTCGATTGGACAATTCCAGTTTATTAATTTTTGCCACAGTTTGCTGCGGTTTACGCTGTCAAAGGCACCCTTCAGGTCGATGAATGCCAAGTATAATCTCGACTTTGCTTTTAGGCATTCAAGTTTTAGTATGTTTATTAGCAGCAGGTTTACCTCCACACCTACGCCTTTTGTAAAACCTGTTTGCCGGATGTCAATTATTTGCTCTTGTATGGACCATGCGGTTAGCCTTTGGCGTAAGAAAGAGGCGAAGATTTTTCCTATAGTGTCCAACAGGGCAATCGGGCGATAGTTGGTTGTATCTGCCCTGTTGCCCTTTTTATAGATTGGCACTATGATCGCCACGCGCCAGGAATCAGGTATCATCATTGATTTGGACAGGCGTGCGAATAGTTGTTCAATAAAGATAGCCCATTGTTGTTCATTTTTCTTCAACATCATATTGGATATTAGATCTGGACCTGATGCATGCGAGCTTTTTAGGGCCCGTATTGCAGCTCTGATCTCTTCCGCAGTTTTATGGAAATTCCAAGATGTTGGCTCTTTTGTGGATATTCGTGACTCTTCATGAGATGGTTTATTGAAGATGCTAGTGAAGTGTTGTTCCCATGTATCTGCATCAATCGTATTAGATGGTATTTGGTGATGACTTGAATTGCCAGTATTCAAAATTATCCAGATTTCTCGTGAGTTCTTCTGGATTAGATGTTTCATCAGATGTTCGGCTTTGTCTAGTCTTTTTAAAACATAGAGATTAAATAGTGGCAACCTGTATTGCTTTTGATGGCAAGTCACTTTTTTTCAACAGTTTGATTTTAATGCACAAGTTTTAAACTGCCAGTGTAATTAAATGACAGCTTTGATACAGGCAGGCGGCGGTACTACGCCCATATTCTGACAGATTTTTCCAGGCAAGCGCCTTTTTTTAATGTGGATATTCTTGTGATGAAATGTGCTTCTCCTGACATTGTGCCTAGGTGAATTCCTTAGATAAGGTGATGGTTAATACCCAACAAGGATGTTGGATCTTTTCTGATGTTTGGGAACCATTATTTTGCAATTCCAACAGCCAAGGAAAAACAGATTTTAGAGCACTTCTGGGTTTTCCTGGCAATGCAGCACTGCCTTTTCAGGTAGTTCCATTTCACTCCGTGGGCAGCGCAATGACAGGTTTTGGCAGTGTGGTCTCCTGTTCTACCACTGACACAGGCAAAGTAGATTGGCAGCCTATTTTTCTGGTTTCCCTGCGCACTACTGAGAGGTTTTTAGCGCGCATAGGGCTTTTTGGGAGTCATTCTGTTGTTTCTGGTGAAAGCAGCACACAGTGATGTCGCAGGGCAGAGCCTAGTGGGTCAATGCATCCCACAAAAGGCCTGACAAGGTTGACAAAATTGTGCTGGTTTGTGCCATGTACATCATGATGTGGACATGCCACACTCTTAGGAGGTGGATGCACTGTCTGCAACTGAAGCAATTACAGAGGCCGGGATGCGTTCAGTTCAGGATGAATGGTTAACCAGGAACTTATGGGCAATTATTTCTGAGCACACTTCTTTCTACATGCCATGCACCACTGTATATATTGTCAAATTAAGGATTAAACACATGTACACAAAAATGAATGTCCTATCATTGCTTCAGGTGAACTAAGGTTTAATGTGAAAATGGCCACACACCCTTCCCCAGAACACCATTTTTAACACATAATTCCCTCTTTCCCTCCCCAAAACACCATCACCAACACACCCTGCCACTCCCCACAATACCACCCCATCACACCCTGCCCACAACCTCATCCGCAACACACCCTCACCCCTCCACAACACCATCCCCGACACACGTTTGTGCCTATCACTATATTTCAAGTCACTTGCATAGCCTCTCCTCCTTACTGGTGTCCCCCAGCACCTTTGGGGCCAAAATGCATCAAGAATGATGCCTTAAGGTGCTCGCCAATGAACCCTCCATTGAGGTAATGGAACTGGATTGTTCTCACCCTGGTCCCCGGATGTGTTGCATTATCAGCTGGATGTTCTGCTGCATGGATTCGGCAAAGGCTGAGATGCCTTCATTCAGCTCATGTACCCTCTGCCCCTAGACAGTCAAGGTGGCAGATGTAGCAGCCGCCTGACTGCGGTCATGCAACATGTACCGCACAATCTGGCGTGTGGCACCCTGGATGAAGTCCCAGATTGCCTGGAGATGGAGGGCCTGTGTGTCTGCAATTGCCTCCATGTGTACTTGGTGCCTTTCCATTGCCACTTTGGAACTTGGCCCTTCGCAGCACACATGGGTGCTGCAATTTAAGTTTCATGCTGATGTGCATGGTTACGTGCACAGTTTACACACCACAAATGCATTCAGTAATATCGTTGGCCCAGCAGCACACAGGGAATGATGTTACTCTGTGCCCTCTTGGTGTGTTTGTGGGGATGATATGGAACCCCGGGCAACTGACTGGATCACCCATGCCTGCAACTGTCTATGCAGGGACATACATTGGGTGGCGTA